>NC_073262.2:25503257-25806287 GCF_029289425.2 Pan paniscus | reverse complement strand
TGATTTTATTCTTTATAATAGCTGTTTCAGTTCTGCTCCAGCTCCTAACCCCACCCCTCCAGGTTTTGATGGAGGCATGTTTCTCATTTCTTTTTTTCTTTTTTTAAAAAATTATTATTTTTTCTTTTTCTTTTTTTTTTTTTATTATACTTTAAGTTCTAGGGTACATGTGCACAATGTGCAGGTTTGTTACATATGTATACATGTTCCATGTTGGTGTGCTGCACCCATTAACTCGTCATTTACATTAGTTATTCCTCCTAATGCTATCCCTCCCCCCTCCCCCCACCCCATGACAGGCCCTGGAGTGTGATGTCCCCCACCCTGTGTCCAAGTGTTCTCATTGTTCAATTCCCACCTATGAGTGAGAGCATGTTTCTCATTTCAGTACATACTCAGGGCAGCTTGTCTGTGTAACCACATGGTCACCAGACAGCATTCCACAGGGCGGTTTCTCACTTTGGGGGCTGAGGGCCTCTGAACATTTATGGACTTTGGGGATTTGTGAGTCCTCTATACAGATTTTCGCATGTTGCTTTTATTTGGATGGCAATAAAAATTTAAGATAGGCATATTCTGGATCATTTGGATGACTACCTTATAACTGAGTACTGTGACATGGTTTCCGTGTCTGCATCTACATTAGGTTTGTGTTCAAATTAGTGTCAAGCAGGACCACTTTCAATGTGGAGTGTTCTTAAGAAAAAATCACGGTAGATTTAATTTGATCCCAGAGCACTGTTTACATTCAAAGAGCAAATGCCCACACAGAAGGCTGATGAAGAAAGGTTTCACAGTAGTTCCAGAAGCAAGGTGGCAGGAGGATTCAGTCATCACATGGAACAGGAGTAAATGCTTGCTGAGCTCCAGAGAATCCATGCCACAGTGATCAGTACCATACAGCTCCTCATTTGGGCAGCAGTGTGGTTTCAGCAGAACATCATCCAGCATGTTAAATTAATGCTTTTAACTTAACTTGAATGCTATTGGCTTTATGGTTTTGGTTGTATTTATTTATGCATGTTCTGTGGTGTTGGTAGATGAAGGGTAGTATGTCTAAGGATTTTGGGCCTGGTTTTATGTTGATTGTTTTCTAAGTAACACCCTAATAATGATAATTAGCGTTAACATTATGGGAATTCAAGGGAAGATCTTTAAAAAAAGATCTGTACGTAACTAAAGTTGGACAATTACTATGTGGAGGAAAGGGCACTAAACTGGTAATCTTGGCCTTTGTGTCCTCTTCATGAGAAAAGGAAAGAAAAGAAAAGGGAGGGAGGAAGAAAAGAACAATTTTAAAATGCTGTACACGCCTGTGATCCCAGCACTTTGGGAGGCCGAGGCAGGCAGATCACGAGGTCAAGAGATCGAGACCATCCTGGCCAACATGGTGAAACCCTGTCTCTACTAAAAATACAAAAATTAACTGGGCATGGTGGCACGCACCCCCAGCTACTCACTCGGGAGGCTGAGGCAGGAGAATCGCTTGAACCCGGGAGGCAGAGGTTGCAGTGAGCTGAGATTGCGCCACTGCACTCCAGCCTGGACGACAGAGAGAGACTTCGTCTCTAAATAAATACATAAATAATAATTTTAAAATGCTGTAAAATACCACAGTTCTTCACCACAAGAATTCGTGAAGTTTTGGATGATTTAGCAGCACATATGTAGGAAATGTAATACTCACCTGATGTTATCCAAGAAGGCCCCACCGGGTTCCTTTGCTGTATGCTTTTCTAGTTAAGGACCCACTCCTATGGAATCCAAGGGCCATTCTTCCTATTTTTACCATAACCAAACAGCATACTGAACTCTCATAAATATTTACTCACTAATTTTCTGAAGTACTAATTCCCTTTGTTGAAAATATTAAAGAATGTCTTGTCCTTTTAATTCCTCACTGCACTAACCCCTCCAAGAATATGGCTTATAAATACAATACTTCTTGGGGGATGCCAATATACAGTCCTTTTTGGGGCTGAGACCAACTACCTTGTAATTATCAATGACAGTTTTTCCACTGGGCAGAGAACATTATCTCCTCTTTGCATATAGCAGATAATTGTTATCAGTGCTCAGGGCAATTATGTGCATGTGGAAAACCCACATAAAGGTGTGTTTAGTGATAAGTGCATGGTCTGTTTTTTTGGCAGGGGTTCTGAAACCCATGATGTTAAGTGGGCATCACATGATACAACGAACAGGTGTGCATGCTGGAGTAGCTCAGCATTCTCAACTAGGGTTGTCCTTAGCAACCCACGAGAGTAGCATCACTTCTAACAGTCCTGAAGTTGCATTAGCCGGGCAACTATTAGCCATTATTGCCACTGCTCACTAATTCCTCTAATGGAGTTCATCAGAAATAGAGCCCATGAAAATATTAGATAGTTCATAAATAATTTGGAACTGGCACTTAAATGTGTTATGCATTTTTTTCCCTGGCCAACAGACCTTTCTACTTGCTTGCTTTAGGATTACGTAAAAAGGAGCCCAAATTCTACAAGTTAGGTTCCAATTGCAGTGTTGCTCATCCCCAACTCTTTTCCCACCTCCCCCTCCCTGTACCAACCCCACTGTCCAAGTTATCAGGGAATGTGATGAAGAAATGGCCACAAGAAGCTTCTGTAGGTCATTTTCCTACAGCCCAACATTCAGGTAGACCCAGGCTCAGCAACCAGGTTACAAAGAAGCCTTTGAAGGATGGTCTTTCTGTGATTTATTATTTTATAAGAAGAAAGTTGGTGTGGATCGATGTGGTCAGACTGCATCTAGCAGAAAAATTCCAGGAGGAAATTGGGTTCTCCCAGTCAAACAGAAACTTTTCATGTTGCCTCATTTCCGCCATCCCAAACCTCTGGATTGGTAAAACCCAGGAACTCAAACACATCTTACCTCCCAGTCAGTGCTGTAACGTCACAAATCACTAATCTCCAACCCTGTTTGCCAAAGTCAAACAACGCCTGGCCCCGACAAAGCCCTTCACAAACAAAGCCACACCTGGCCTGCAAGTTAGGCTAAGTAGATTACTCTCTAGACACAGCTGAAAGTTTAAGCTGCCAAAACACTCTTTCCTCTTCCTGGAGGGTTTTTCTTTGCTCTAAGCCCCTCTTCCACCCAGGGAAGCCACCCTGCCTCCAGGGGCCATGGAATTCTCCGGAGAATTTAATTCTGTCAGGAAACAAGTCAACCTCTCCCCCATCACAAATGTGGAGGACAGGCTTGGCTGGAGTGGATTAGGTTAGGAGGGAAAGTGGTGAGGAAGTCCTGGCTTGAGGTCTTGGTGGATTAGGTCTATGATACCACTTTCTCCCACTGTGAATAAAGTTGGTATCCTAACCCCATTTCCAAAGAACTCAAGCATCTTCGAGTACCTTAACTCCAATCACTCTCTCTTGAATTATATGCTATTGTTGCCCGATATTTTAGTTCTGACTCCTTTTACCACCACAGTGTAAATATTTTTTGTTTTACAGAGACGGTTTAAAAATACTCATTTAAGATTACCTACCTATATACCAACTTTTCTAATCCTTGACATTCCTTATCTCCTCCTTCCTAAAGTAAGGTCTTTAGATATTCTTTTGAAGTTTTGTTGATAGTAAACTCCTCTGTTTTTGTGTATAAGAAAATGTATTTCTTTCTCATTCTTAAAAAATTTCTTCATTGGGTGTTCTAGTTAAGACTTATTTTCTCCTACCACTTTGAAGATAACTACTGTCAGTTTATAAGTAAATAAGTACAACTGACCCTTGAACTTGAGAAGAGATGCTTAAACTCTTCATAATTAAACAAATGCAAGTGAAAATGAAAAGAAGATAACTACTATCTTCTGACTTCAGTGTGGCTGCTGAGAAATTAGCTGTCAGTCTAATTGCTGACCTCTTTTCTGGCTGCCTTCATAACATTGTGGTTGCTTTTGGTATTCTGTAGTATCATTTCAATGTCTCTAGATGTGGAATATAGTTGACTCTTGGACAACGGTGGGCTTAGGGGCGCTGACCCCTCTGCGTGGTTGAAAATCCATGTATGATTTCTGACTCCCCCAAAACTTAACTACTTAATAGCCTACTGTTGGCCAGAAGCCTTACCAATAAACAGTCAATGCATACTTATTTTGTATGTTATATGTATTATATGTTGTATTCTTACAATAAAGTAAGCCAGAGAAAAGAAAATGCTATTACAAAAATCATAAGGTAGAGACAATATATTTACCATTGATAAAGTGAAAAGTACGGATAAAGGTCCTCATCCTTGTCATCTTTACATTGAGTCAGCTGAGGAGGAAAAGAAAGAGGAAGGGTTGGTCTTGCATCTCAAGGGTGGGAGAGGCAGAAGAAAATCCATGTATAAGTGTATCCACACAGTTCAAACCTGTGTCGTTCAAGGGTCAGCCATGCTTTTGATTTCTTCTGCCTGGAATATAGGGTGTTTCTGCATCTTTGGATTGGTGTCTATCACCAGTTCTAGAGAAACCCTGGCCATTGTGTCACAAAATTACCTCTCCTCCATTCTCTATTCTCTCCTTCCAGGACGTCCATTAGACTTGTGTTCAACCTTCTTCTTCTGTGCTTCATGCCTCTTAATAGCCTTTTAATAATTTCCATATCTTTATCTTTCTCTCTGTACTGCATTCTGGTCATTTTTTTTATTTTCATAAGCTTTGTCAGGTCAGTAATTCTCTATTCAGCTATATAAATCTGTGGTTTAATCCGTCCATTGAGTTTTCAGTTTTAATGATTTTATACTGTTGTTGTTTTGTAATTCTCTGTGGCTAGTTTGCAAATCTTTCTGGTCATTTTCTTAAAGTCTCTTTTTGTTTGTTCATTTTAATATTTCATATTTTAGTATATGAAATATTTTATATATAGTAATATTCTATGTCTGAGAATACTGGATATTTGGTAATTGAGGGTGTAATTCTGTTGTTTATCATTTATGCCAACTCTCATTTACATTGTTTTGTTTTCTTATGTTTTGAGAAATTATTTGTGTGAGCTTATATTTGATAAAATTTAACAGTATCGAGGGCTCAAACTGAGAACTTTCCTCCAGAGAAGATTTAAATTTCTTGTGTCCTGGAACTTGGGATCAGGACTGATCTGGGACTGCATTAGTAACCTTTAAGGATCTTGACTTATTGCCCAAGTCTCGGGTTCAGCTGCCCCACCATGGGAGGGTCCCAGCGCTCAGTCTCTGGTTCCAGAGGACTTAGCAGCACCTGCTCCCAGGGCTACCCTGACTTGTGTGTGTGCTTGCCACTTACTATTTTTATTTTATATTTCCTTCCTTTCCTCCCCTCTTCCTTGTATGTATGTATGCATGTGTGTATCTATGTACTTTCTTGGGACATTTTCTTTAATTTTTTGGTGGTCATAAATGCATTATAAGATTGTTATATTTCCCCAGGATCCTGTTATATTGTAGCAGGAAGACCTTGCAGAATATGTGCTAGGAGCAGAAAAATGGATCTCTTATAGAATACCCCCAGTTCCTTGTCTCCTTTCAGTTACAGCTAACTTGGGCCTAAGTGTCAAATGAGACCTGGAACTACTCTACTCTTGGTTTATGGGGTATAATGGTACCCTAATACCCAGCACAATTTCACATTCTACCTACTAATCTTTTTTGTTGGACTGATCACCTTGAGGTCATTGGCCAGAGATGTGTCTTCAAAATATAGTACTGCATAGGTAAATGATGATTTTTTTTTAAAAAAAAGAAACAAATTAGACCCCATATTTGGTTATTCAACTCCTTTAAAAGATGTTTTCAGCTAACATATATCATTTACATGATTTCTTAAAAGAAAAAACATAACCTATTGCTTGTAAAATCTTTTTGTTTTTTCTTCTTGGAAATGATGTTGCCATCATTTGCTTCTTGAAAATCAAGCTTGAGTCTAATATTTCTTTTTGTACCTAGTCACATCTGTCATGTAACAAACTTTACTGGAATTGAATTGCATTTTCTAGATGGTTTGACAGAGACCTGGAAATGGCATTTAGGGATGTTCCATCAAATAGCATTTTAAATCTCCTGACAGGTCAGTCTTTAATTAGTAGAGCAGGTTATTTGGTTCAAATTATAGATCCAAATCATGGACTTTAGGGATACTTTCTGAAAACTGCTTCCTTGTTCTAGTTCTAATAATTGGCACTGCATTTGTTCCACATTATTGTTGAGCAGTTACTGTAATTAGATGAGAGAGTCTCACAAGGATGGAAGTTGGAGATAGAACTGGGTTTTATTTGGTGTTAATCAAGACAGTCTTTAGTGTTTTTGTCTCACCTGGATAGAGACTATTGAAAGAAATGTGTAAGGCACTAAGCATTTCCTAATGAATGGTGGTAAGAGGGTCTTTGAATGTGAACATTTCCTAAATTTTATCTCTCAAAAAATAACCTTACAAAACAAGTCAAAATTTCTTAGGGAAATTACAGAGCCTTTGTATCAACAAAATAGCAACAGGATGCATTGTAGAATGTTATGCATCTGTTTATTGCTCAGATGCATAAGGAATACCAGTAAAGAACATATCACCTACTTTTTCTTTGCTTTTGAGAGACTGCTCTATTTTTTATCTTGCCTAGTGTTCTGATCCCCTTGGTTGTAACCATAAGAAAATCTGATGAGAATTATGTAGGCCATCTGCCCTAACTTCACAAGTGAGAGAAAAGGAGACTTTACCTGGGGAACCTCATCTCTTTTCTGATGAAAAATGATGAGTAATCCGTGATTTCTTGAAATACAATGTTGAATGGGTGAATAACAAAGGGCATGTGAGATTTGTGGGGTTGATTGCATGCTTCCTAAAACTCAGAATATATGGCACATCCTTTAAACACAAAAAGATCCTCTGCTGGTTATCTGCCAGGGACATGCAAGGGAAGAATGACCAAAATCCATATGTTTACGACAGTTCTTGAGAAAGTCATCTCCTATAGACTTTTAAGATGCTAATAAGAAAACAAATAAATTTAAGAGCTATAGCGGGTGAAGTTACTTAGGGTATAAATGATTTCGACAAGCTTGGGAATTTACAAAATATAGGAAGCAGGATGTTTCTTGAGAGTGTGGCCTAAAACACTTCGGACAAATGCCAGGCCTGGGCTACCCTCTGAATATGTGTCCCAACCCATACTTTAGGGAACCCCTCCTCAAACTCTCTATCTGAAAATCTCATCTTTGGGATGGATGCAGTGAACTCCTTCCTGCTGAAGTATAAATGACTAATAAGCTTTGTGGATTTCCTCCTCCTGGTTTATAACTGGAGATAATCTTTAAGTCAACGGAATGCAGCCTCAGTTGTGTACTAGCCAAGTGTATCTCCTTGGAGGAAGTGGTGAGGAGTTCTAAGTGCTATTTAGAGTTATAATGCTTTTCCTGTGGTGTATGCAGCATCCCCAGCTGCTGGTGCTAAGATTAGGTAGGTGAGACTTATGGTGGACTTTATGCAGACTTCTTGATGGGGCTTTGTAGGCAGAGCAGAGAGCCTGTGTAACTCATCTTTGTATTGTTCATTTCTAATTCAATGCCTGGTGCAAGATAGAAACTCTGTAAGTATTGGCTGTTGAATGGAGGTCAGCCTGGGACCTGCCAACAAGGCATGGTGTCTGGGAAGGAAGAAGGAGGAGGTATATACGCAGGTGCCTGGACTTCTGCTTCCACTTCATCCCAGGTCCTCACCTTTCATCCAGGAGCCTGGGTACTACAGGCTTTGTGCTCCAGTTAAGTGGGTACACCCCCCTCTTTCCGGTAGGCCCTAAGAGGCAAACTTGACCAGAACGCCGAACGGCAGCTTTTCTCCCTCCAACTCTTAAGTCTGTGATTTTCTGAGCCTTGGATTCATCAGGACACAGAAGGAAGATTTGTTCCCCCATGAGGCTGTTGCTGAGGACAGTTTGTGCCAATCTACTGATCTGTCCCCCAGCCTTTGCTCTTAAAATGGCAAATTTCCAGATGTGTGACATTTTTATTATTCTAGGGGAAAAAGCTCTTTAAATGCCTTTTGAAGGGGAGGAGAAGAGAAGTCGCTAGTTTAATTTGGACAGAGTGGTTTGGCTTGGGTCCTATAGCCATATCATAATGAGTCTTTATTTAGGCACACATCCATGGAGTAATTAATCCAGGAGGGGCAAAAGCTAGTTATTTATCTTAGGTACCTGACAAATTCTGTTTTATACCTGGAGGTAAAGTTGAAGATGCATGTTCACAACCAAAAACTTCTGCATCTAAAAGAGGGTATTAGGCCTTGTCCCACTAACTTACAGCAGAGCTGGATTAAGTGATTTTCTGTGACTAGGGAAAGGAGTATTGACTGCATTCTCCTTCCTAATTCCTGCAGACACTAAAAATGTGTATCCACTCCATCTATGTCCTGCCAAATCTTTCTACCCAAGGACAAGAGGCCACTGTACAAAATCTGGTCTTTCTTGTACCTGGTTTGTGGTTAGGAAAGGTTATTGAGCCTAAGGATCTCTTTATGATGTGTCCCCAGCCTAAAACCCCCTACTTACTTAAAATCCCTTTATCCCAAATGTCTACAATATCAGTCATAATGATACCTTTTCATGTTCATTTGTTTAGATATGCCACACTTCTGCCTGCTGTTGGCAACCCTCCTGGACTAGGCTGCTCTTGTTAATCACATGGATGTTGTGAGTATTATGTTCACAAGTGGATGTAGAGAAGATATTTTTATTTAACTATAAATGCTCACCACATGAGCTACTCATGCTTAGCAAAAATGTATTAAACATTTGTGATCTGGAGTTTCATTAATCTCAGGGATTACGCCGCTTGTTCATTGGTTAAATAATGTGGTTTCAGTATCTTCCCCTAATCATATTGACTTTTTATGAAAGAACTTTTGACACAAAGCTGTGTCTCAGAATGTTTTGATGTAAAGGTAGCTGCTGATCTTAATTTGCAATTGTGGATTCATTTCATCTTGTATGCTTTTATGTTATAGGTTTCTTAACGTTGCCAGCATGAAAGTGCTTCAGATGGCTTTGCGTCCTAATCTTGTGGTTCTGTTCACTGAAGATAAGCAGCAATTTTTTGATTATTTTATTTTCCTATGGATTGCCAATAGGTCTAAATAACCTCCTTAGTTGTACTGGCAGGACCAAGTAAAAAGACAAGGGATGAAAAAGAGGGAAGGAAAAAAAGGAAAGAAAGAGAGAAAGAGCGAGGAAATATGAGAAAGAAAAAGAGGAGGGAAAGCGGAAAGACAGAATTGTCTTGGGAAGGTGATATAGGCCACTAATTACTTTAGAGCTGCAAGCCTCCTGCACAATAATTTATTTGTAAGAAAGGGCCCATCTTCAGAATCCCAAAAGAAAGTATATACGTGGGCCTGTGTGGTTGGTCAGCACCACTTCTCTCCTCCCTAAGTTTAATGATCAAAGGATGGGAAGGCTGTCAGATCCCTTCCTGGATCTTAAGTCAGTCTCTTGTGTGACTGACTTGAAGAGTCACAATGAAAATTTCCCAACATAAAGCAAAGGACATCTGACCAGCAAAGTCTTTGGGAGCTAAAACAGAATGAGAGGCTAGAAAGAATTGATGATGAAAATACTTCTTTCAAAGAGAGAAGCGTCTTAGAAAAGTCCACAGACCCACAGAATCTTAGACAGCACTCTCAGGTGATCATTTTAGTCTTGTCATTTGTGCTTTATTTATGGAGAAACTGAGACCAGGAGAGGGGAAAAGACATGCCAAAGCTAACCCAGTATGGGGCTGAGCAAAGCCATGCATCCTGGGTCCATGCTCCCTTTTTTAAAAGAAACACTAATAGGCAAGTCAGGGCTGGTTGCATAGAATCAAATGAAATAGGGCAGACAGAATTTATTTCATTGAATGCTTAAAGAAGAGCCGTGCCTAGAATGAAGTTTATTTTTTTGAGGTTTTGAAAATGTAAATTTTCCAGGGCCATGCCAGATTCCCTGTGTGCAACAAACAGAAGCAGCATTCTAGATGGAACCCAGGGAGCCTGGGACAGATTTACAAAGGGTTCACGTAGAAATGGACTCACCTTTCATGTACCATGATTTGGTTTCAGTTTGGGCAAAAGGAAAGGGACATAGAAAAGTACATAGGTTAATGACAAGTGGAACATGATTGCTTAGGCCCTTTCTCTAGGGAAGGGGTTAGATGCAGCTCGATTTCTCAATCTCTGGCAGCTCTAGTGGGTGTGGGGCCAAAGCCCAACATTTTGGCTCCCTCTCCTTTTCCACAGATGGAAGTGAAATGAACTCATTGGCAGCTACACGCCGAGAAGGAGAAAGGCTTTGAAGCCTTTTTAGTGCTACTTAGCAAGGAGATGTGCTGCTAAAGACTGGGGACAACTTATTTCCATTTTACAGATGTGCAGTTTGTTAACTGTGCTTGGCCCTGCCCCATTAAATTAGCCTTCCACTCTTGGTAGCTTGTTGAATGAATTGCTAGGGCTCTGCTTCATTGCTGCTTGGCAGGCAGTTTAGTAGAACACTTTGGTAGCAAGCACCAACACAGAATTCTGAGACTTAGATTGTTTCAAAGTCTGTCCAAAGCCCTCAGTTTCTGGGAACTGATGCTATTATTTATTTACTTCTTTAAAAATTTTTTTCTATGGTGCATTTCATTGTAGCAACAGACCAAGAACAATTATGGATCAGGAACTGTAGTACTTATGTAATTATATTTCAGAGTTTTGTTTTTACTAGGTTCTAGATCTCCAGTGAATTATGTGGCCCACAGCCTCTCATTTCTATGTGCATCTGGGTTGCTTCTTCTTTAGCCAGACTTAAGATTTAAAGGGTCCCACAGACTCATATTCAGGAAATTGAATGTCTTTGGCTAGAGCGATTCTAAACTGCAAAGTAGTCTTGGGAAACTGGGCCTCTGTAGTCAGTTTAATGAGGTACTAAGACCCAGGAAAGGTACTAAGGCTCTGTGGTCAGTTTAATGAGGTACTAAGACCCAGGAAAGGTACTAAGCCTCTGTGGTTAGTTTAATGAGATACTAAGACCCAGGAAAGTTACTAAGACCCAGTAGTTATCAATAAAACAATTATTCATTAGTATAGTTTCATTGATAATTAGTGGGTCTTAGTACCTTTCCTTCCTCCCTGTCCTTTGACTTTAGGTGCTGGAAAGGGAGTCAGTGTAGCCAGAGTAAATCTGTTTCACTTCAAGATCACAACTAGGCGTTGGTATTGATTTCTCCTCCCTTTGGGAATATCTTAGAGAACAGTCTTGGGAACCATGCAGAGTTGGGCATCTTTCAAGAGTATCAGAACCACTAAGTCGAAATACATTCACATGTCGGCTTGTAAGGTATAATCCTAGATGTATTACTGCAAGATTAGCAGAACTTCTTGGGGCACTTGCTTCAGTTGGCTTTGACTTTTTGTAGAGTGCTTTTCTTTGCTAGAATCAGGGAGAAGGGAAGGTGAGAGAATGTTCTTTCTACCTTCATTCAGTGTACTTCAGTGTCAGTATGGAGATACACAGGAGAATGTGTGTGAGCTAAAAGAGTGAAATAAAGAAAATCCATTTAGCAAATATTTATTGAATGCCTTCTTGGTGCTATATGCTGTAGATACAGCAGTGAACAAGCTATGGTTCCTGTTCTCTGGGGATATGTTATATTGAGGGGAGAGGAAAGACCAACAAGCAATATGTTTCTAGTGGTGGCAAGTGCTATGCGAAAACAATAAATGAAGGAAGGAAGGTTAGGAAGAAGGAAGGAAGAGTAAGCAAAGCAAGCCAGCAGGGAAGGGGGCTGGGGAATGCTGGTGGTATTATTTTATGAAGTGTGGTTCTGAGAAGGGGACGTACAGCGGAGACCTGAAGAAAGGAGAGAGAGAGAGCCCCATGTACTTGAGCTGGAGAAGGATCAGGCAGAGGGCTTAGTGGGATGGAGTCAGCTTATCCCTGTGTTCTTCTCTGCAGTCACATCTTACTACCTTGGCTACTTCTGATTTACAAGTTGGCTATTCTCATTTAAACCATAGTTTTATGAGGGTGGCTGCTATAGAATTATGCCTAGATTGTACTTTATTAAAGCAGTTGTTGTTGTTGTCAAGCACCAAATTCATTATATTTCAATTACATGGAATTCTGATTTTTTAGAAAGCCACAGAAAAGACTCCAGCCTATTGAACTCTTTATCGCTTCTAAGGTATCTGTAGGCCTGGAAAACTATTCCTTGGGGGATGGGAATGCTTACATAAATGTAGAGTTGTTTTACTGCCCCTGCAATTCAGATCGCTAGAGAGTATTCATCTGAAATAAAAGTAGGTTTACTTAAGATAGATTTGAATCAATGATATAACTTGAAGTTATGCCAACAACCCCATTCTCTCACAGTATATGATGTGGCAGAGGGAAAAGTTGGTATGGGAGGAGGCAAAGGAATGCAAGAGCTTTGCATTAGCCAAATTTGGAAGCAAGCCAGGATCCATCCTGAGACCACGTTGTCAATCTGGGTTGTCAATCACTGTCTACCAGCCCAGGGCTACTTGATCAAGATCTTTGGAATTGGTGTGCTGGAACAAAGAGTAGCATGCAAGGTTAAGAACATGCTATATTCATAAAATAATATTTTAAAACCAAAGTTATTTTAGAATCATGGGAAATATTTAAAGCAACCATCAACTCTTTGAAGATTACTTGTAGGGCCAGGCGCAGTGGCTTATGCCTGTAAGCCCAGCACTTTGGGAGGCTGAGGCAGATGGATCACTTGAGGTCAGGAGTTCAAGACCAGCCTGGCCAACATGATGAAACCCCATCTCTACTAAAAATACAAAAATTAGCCGGGTGTGGTGATGCACGCCTGTAATCCTAGCTACTTGGGAGGCTGAGACACAAGAATTGCTTGAACCCAGAAGACGGAGGTTGTAGTGAGCCAAGATTGTCCCACTGCTCTCCAGCCTGGGTGACAGAGCAAGACTCTGTCTCAAATTTAAAAAAAAAAAAAAAAAAAAAAAGATTACTTGCAGTTGTGTCTGATTTTCCCAGGGTCCCTTTGTAATGTCAATTGTAAACTATTTTTTTTGTAAGTTTTGAGAATTCCTTTAGGTTAAAAGGATATTGTTTAATGAGCTTTGTGTGCATATTTAAATATGTATATGTATGAATAAAGAAATGTGTATTTTTGGCCAGGCACGGTGACTCACATTTGTAACCCCAGCACTTTGGAAGGCCAAGGTGGGTGGATCACCTGAGGTCAGGAGTTCGAGACCAGCCTGGCCAACATGGTGAAACCCCATCTCTACTAAAAATACAAAAATAAGCCAGGGGTGGTGGCAGGCACCGGTAATCCCAGCTACTGAGGAGGCTGAGGCAGGAGAATCGCTTGAACCTGGGAGGCGGAGCCTGCTGTGAGCCAAGATCATGCCACTGCACTCCAGCCTGGGCAACAGAGTGAGACCATGTCTCAAAAAAAAAAAAAAAAGTGTGTTTTTATCCAAACTATTTCTATGGAGGTTTAAAATATTTTTAAAGAAAGAATTAAGAAGCCTCAGAAGTCAATGAGAGATACTTTATTAAGAACCAGAGCTGATATCTTATGTCACATTAAGGGGACATTTTCCTTGATTCTCCCTGCCATCCCTCCCCATGCCAGGCTGGGAGTGGTACCCTTTCTTTGTGTTCCCAGAGTATCCCATGAATGCCTAATCATAGTCATCGCTACCTGCTAATTCATATCTTTCCATGGCTTTCTGGAGGGCTGACACTGTGTCCTTGAGCTTAAAATTACCAGCAGTTTGCATGGGGGCTGACATGTAATAGGGGCTCCATATATGTTTATTGACTACATAGAAGAATGAATTAGTTATTAAGATTTATATCTTATTCAGAATATTCTGGCAACCAAAGCAAAAAGAAAAATGTATTAGTTTCACCGTTTCATATGCATTTAAGTCTAAACAGAGCATTACTTCAGAAGTTACATTTTTCTCCCCTTGGTGCTAAGTGCCTGAAAGTATTTATCTGATGAAACAGTGAGTTTCATAAGAAGCATTATTTTCAATATTTCATAAGCTACCAGTGCCCTGGACTAAATGAAAGAATTACCGTGGCTTTTGGTAGAACCTTACAGCCAGAGGCCAACTCCAGCATCCAGAGATTCCAAGTCTTCATTAGCTTCTTAGCAGATTCGCTGTTACAACGTCTCATTCCCAGATGGCAGTGGGTCACGAGCCATCTTATTTTATGCCACTGGATTTTATTTTCATGATTGCAACTCTCTAATAGATATTCTACTGAAAGATTTTACTGTGTTCATAGGCTGAAGCATTAAGTGAAGTGTGTGATTTAAGGAAAAACACCCAATAGAAAACAAATTGTAAGGGTGTTGCAGTTAGTTTAGAAGGATATGGCTCCTCCAAATTCCGCAGAGGCATTTGTCCTTGCTGACTTATAAGCTTTGTGAGAAAATAATTATTTTGTGAAAAAAATGTGAATACTGGTCAAAGTAAGCTAATGAATATTGGCCTAATTAAAAAATGTTTTTAGGCAGCTTATTCTATGAAGAGGGAACAGTGCTAAGGAGTACAAAGATGTAGTTGCTGAAGGAAAGAAGATTGATTGGTTTTTGCTCTGTATATATGGGCCAAGATAGAGAAAGAGGACAGAGAGGAAAATTAAAAATCCTTTGATCCAGCAACAATAATTCTTCATTTAAATGTTTTGGATGGATGCATTTCCTTTTAAGTTGGATAATAAATTAGTAGAGAAAGGCAGTGAGTAGTTGTGTTCTGAATCCCAAGGCAGTCTAAGGAGAGAGTGAAGGCAGCAGACATTTATTGAGCATCTGCTATTTTCTAGGCATTGTGTAAAGGACTTTAGGTATTGTTTTTCTTTGAACTTTTATAGTAATCCTGTGAGTCAAAGAGGGGGAACTGGATGAGTGAGGTTAATTAAATTAAGATCATGCAGTTAGTGTATATATCAAAGCCATGATTGAATTCACTTAAGTGTGTTCCAAAGCTCAGGCTGTTATTATTTTATTTTTAGGATACTCCAGTGGTTTCCCATTTACAAGTAAGGGATGCACAGGAGCTTCAGAGAGATTGCAAAGGGTTCATTTAACGGTATATCTGGCTTATCTATGCATAAGAAAATATGTATCTCTGAAATTATATGTATGTCTCTATTTCAAAAACATGTAGGCATTTCAAAATTTACCAATTAAAATTTTATTCAAAAACATTTTTTCTGGAATATAAATTCAACAAGAGCAGAGATTTTTGTATATTTTATGTGATAACAACTCATGTGCTTAGAACCATGCTCAGCATAGCAGATGCTCAATAAATATTTGTGCATACAAGAGTGAAACAATCATTATAGTTCTTTAAATATGCCAGGGCTTATTTAATCAAATTTTTGTTAGTAGACATTTAGATTGTTTTCATTTTTTCTTTCATAAACAACACATCTGTACTATAAATAAGTCTCTATACATATAACTTTGCACCTTACAAAGAAATATTCTATTATTTCATTATAATAGATTGCTGGAAGTAAACTTGCTGGGTCAAAGGAATACATATTTTAAATTTTAATACAATCTTTCTGGGGCAATTTGGCATGATGTATCAATGCCATTACCTCTAATACCATATAAAATTATCTGTTTCACATCCACCTGGCTGACATTAGGAGTTAATCTTTTCACTCTTTATAAAGTATCATTAAATTCCAAAATTCAGAAGGCTTATTGCTTCCTCCAAGTTTCTATTTATCCTTCTTAGAAGCTAGAGTAATATCCTGCGGCTTCTTTCCTCCTGAGTTGAAGGAGTTTGTGTGATGACATTTTTCAATGAAATTACTTTTTTAAAAAACACAAATTATGTTCTCTTTTCTACTCTCTGAACTCCTGTTTGAATATATGGATTCAGACTCTTGTCATTGGTAAATATGAACCTAGGGAGGGAAAGGAAGTCTGGAATTAGTTGCACATTATTAGCAGGTGGAATCTGACCACTTGCTGAGAAACAATTTATGTATTGCTGTACTCCATGTGATTTCTTGTTCCAGGCCCAACCAGTTTGAATGAATGTGACTCCATAGTATGTTCAGGTTGGCTGTTAAAGATGTAGAGAAGAAGCTACTGACTTTTATCTTTGCCACATAAGCAGGTGTAGATGTGGATGGGAAAATCCATGTGTGACCAACAGATCTTTCCACCTAGCAAATAAAGAAAAGAGCACTGGCCTTTTGCATGGGTTTTCAGCAGAGGAGGTTTTCTTTTTTTAAGTAGACACAGGGTCTTGCTCTGTCACCCAGGCTGGAGTGCAGTGGTATGATTATACCTCACTGTGTCATTGAACTCCTGGGCTCAAGCAATCCTGTCACCTCAGGCTCCCAAGTGGCTAAGACTATAGGTATGGGTACCACACTCGGCCCATTTTTAATATTTTTGTAGAGACAGAGCCTTGCTATATTACCCAGGCTAGTCTTGAACTCCTGAACTCCTGCCTCAAGCAATCCTCCTACCTTGGCCTCCCAAAGTGCTGGGATTACACATATGTGAGCCACTGCACATGACCATCAGCAGAGGACTTTAAGAACACACAGAAGCATATGTTCAACATTCTCCAAAACAATTTTGGCAGTGTTATATTTTCTAAAGTAATGTTCTCTTCTGTCTTATGCACATGAAAACTACGTGAACTGGTGTATTCCTCTTGCTGTTTACTAGGAAGTTCAGAACCAAATGTAAATCTTAATCACTCATTCATTCATTTATTCAATAAGGATACATGGAAACCCTGTGACATGTAGCACCGTGAAGTGCTGGCAGTCCTGAACTCAAGGCCACAGTGTCAGCCTTCCAGCAAGGTGGTTCGAGTTCCAACTCGGGAAGGAATGGTTTATTGCCTCCTGGAGCCCCTATGCTTTGGATGCTTGCCCTGGAAGGGGAGAGCATGGCTTTTCCATGAAACATAACTCTTTCTCCACTAAGCTTATTAGCAATAGAAAGGGGGCAGCTCATATTCCTCTCAGGTGTCGTCAAAGGCTGCTGTTGTCCAAGGGTGAAGGCCCCTTGGTAGCTTGATTAGCACACAGCTTGGCCTGTGCTGATTTTCAGATGGAGACCATCAGATATAATCTGCCGCTTCATTAGGTTGACACTCTTCCTGCCCCCTCTTGTAATAATGTCACCAGAGCACTTAATAATTTTAGGTAAAGGCTGTAAGCATACACTTCAGAGGCAACCTAGGGTCGGTGGTGACAGATGCTAGCAAGGCAAATCTTTTCTCATTCCTCATTTAAACAGCAAGGCACGGTTTAAAATATAACAAGCAAAGAGGTATCATAATGGGGAAAGTTTAAGTATTAGAGGAGCAGAACTTACAGCAACATAACTACTTTAAAACAAATATCTTATTCAAATTTGCCATGTTTCAAGATCAAGGGGGCCATGAAATAAATTGGATGATTATTACAGACTTAAAGAAGAGAACTTGTTTATCTTAGAGAAGAGAAGGCAGAGAGAGGCCTTTAAGTATTTGAAGATAGGTAATATGGATCATAGTTGTGAACTCCTCTCCATTTCCCATGAAAATTAGAGACATCTGTCTTACATTTGTTCAAGAAGGAATTAGGTTAGACTATAAGAAGAACTTTCTAGGGACTGGAAAAGCCCATGGGTGGGAAGAAAAGAAGACTCACCTCTTTTTAAAATTTCTTGCTTCCTTCCTTTTTTGTTGTTGTGTGGGGGTGGATTTTTTTTTCTTTACTGGAACTGAATTCCAGAAGTAATTTATTGGCCTGACACCAGGCTGTGTATAAATTCACAAACGTATATAACCTGCTCCCAGAGGACCATGTGCATGTGGGAGGGATTGGACAGATTGTTCTATATTTCATGGGTGACAGGCTGTGGTGGGAAAGGGCTGGGGACCCTGAGTGTTTGGCTTGTAGCCTACACCTAACACCATCTTTTCTTGGTCAGTGCTGGTGACGCCAAGGCAATGAGCGAGCTTGTGGTTCAGTGCTTTGCATGATGTGGGGCTCCCTTAAAGAACCAAAGTGGGGAGAGTGCCTTCAGGGCAGGGCTGCTGGGAAGTGGCAGGGCGAGGAGGCTTCCTTCTGTCCCCATGATTCCCTCACGTAGGGTAGTGCTAAGCGAGGTCCAGAGAAGGTAAATGGGAGAAGTCTCATAAAGAGTTGAACTTGTAGGAATCAGGGGTGCCCGTTCAGCATGGCAATTGAATCCTTGATCCTCAGGGAGTTAGCTAGATCCGACTCATACCTGCTGGACCATGAGAGCCAATGTCCCTCCCGCACTCTTAGATTCAAATAATTTCTTTAAGCTCATCCTTGCATTTAGAATGCCAGTACTTTTGTAGCATTGATGTTGTATTCCCCACACTCGCTGAAAGAAGGTTTTCCCTCACTTTTATGATTGGGTGACCAAGGAAATAAATGCCTGGTGAATTTCCACAAAATCCAGCATCGTGGCATAAATTCTTTCTCTCCATCTTGAATTTTCTTTCTCCAGAGAGAAAACTTTTCTCCATTTGTCCCATCTTTGATCGTTCGTTAGGCATAAAAGGAGAGAGGAAGCTGCAGTTTGCAAAAATAAACACTTTAGAAGGGATTTGGCCAAAACATAAAGAAAACAATGTTTACATTTCCCATCTGCAAATTTTATGATAGAGGCACATATTTATTTGGTGCCTACTATGTGCTATAGGTACTGATAGATAACAGTAAAAAAAGTCCCTGTTCTCATGGAACTTACCTTCTAATGTGAGAGGCCAACAAAAATCATCAGGTGGTGGTAAGTGATGAAAAAAGCACTAAAACCAGGTAAGGAAATAGAGATTGATAGGGTAGAATATTCTTTAGATAAGCTGGTCAGGGCAGGCTTTTGTGACTAAGTGACATTTGGGCAGAGAGCTGAGTGAATGCAGGGAGTAAGCCATGTGACTGTCTAGGGCAGAGCATTCCAGGAAATGGGAACCATGCGTGTAAAGTCCTGAGGCAGGGCCACAATTGTACTTGGTGCATCCGCGTGGAGTACAGGGGGGAGAGAAATCAGGGAGGTAGCCTGATTTAAAGTTGTTTGGTGTGTCTTTTCATCTTCTGTATTTTTTGTATATTTTCTATCATTTTGTTCTGTTATTCTGGAAATGTCATTAGGAATTACATAGCAATGAATCAGATTTGTAAAGCCATTCAACATTTTGCATTCCAAGTGAATTTAATGGGTCCATAGTTTCTGAATTACTGATATATTGAATTTTTTCTGCCATGTTATTTTGTATTTGTTATATGAAATCTTTCTTACTTTTTTTCTTTTTACTTACTATTAAAAAAATTCCAACCTCCTGTTGGATTATCAAATTTTCTCTTATTCTTCTTTTACCCCCTGTACCTAATTGGAAGCTGTATTAATTTTAATTTCCCAGGGCAACTATAACAAAGTAATACAAGCCGGATGGCTCAGAACAACAGAAATTTATTGTCTCATAGTCCTGGAGGTTAGAAGTCTGAAATCAAGGTGTCAGCAAGGCCATGCTTCCTCTAAGATCTGTAGAGAAATCTTTCTTCTTCTCTTTCAAGCTTCTGGTGGCTTGCTTGCAGTCTTTGGTGTTCCCTGGTTTGCAGCTGCATAACTCGAGTCTTGTCTGCACAGTGAGTTAGTAGCTGCTGGAGAGAAAATAGTACTCATTTGGAATTCTCGCACCTGTACGGTTATAATAGTTAACTGATAACATCGAGACTTGGTCTGCTATCATTTACCTTATGGATTTCTGTATATGCAACCCTGCCCATGCTGCATATTAGAAACTTCTGCTCAGCTTTTAGAAAATACTGGTGTTCTGGCCAACTTCACTTAAGACCAGTTAAATTCGAATCTTGGTTGGCGTGGCTCTGGGCATTGGCGTTTATTAAAAGCTCCCCGGGTGACTTCATCACCCAGCCAGGATGCAGACCCATCGTGGGGAGACAATCTGGACAAATGTGTATTGAGCACT
Source organism: Pan paniscus (assembly GCF_029289425.2). Classification (NCBI taxonomy): domain Eukaryota; kingdom Metazoa; phylum Chordata; class Mammalia; order Primates; family Hominidae; genus Pan; species Pan paniscus. The sequence goes on along the minus strand of NC_073262.2, from coordinate 25,786,300 downwards.
GGCTGAGTGCAGCCAGCCCTGCACTGGGCTTGGGAGGTGCGCCCGAAGAAGACCCATGGAGCACCCATCTTGCTTTTTCCAGGAATGGGGTCCTGTAGCATTTATTGAGGGTCTTACACCAGGGGCTCAGTTAATATTTGTTAATTGGTTGATTGAATTGCAGATCACTGATAAGGGGCCTGGGATACGAGTGAAAGAAGTGTTGAGTGAGAAGGGAATTGGAGAGTGCCAGCCAAGTATTAAATTAGGGGAACAGGACAGGAGATACCGCATCCTTAAAATGCAAACTTTGTTTTTGCCACTTTCTTTTGTGTGTGTTGTATATAATGCTTATCAACCTCTCCCCCCATAGACAACTTTTTCTTATCTCCTGTCTTTAAAAAAAAAAGTTTTAATTTTAGAGACAGGGTCTCACTATTTTGCCCAGGCTGGCCTTGAACTCCTGGGCTCAAGTGATCCTCCCATCTTAGCCCCGTGAGCAGCTGGGACTACAAGTGCATGCCACTACGCCCGGTTTCCTGCCCTCTTGAACTAAGTATTTTTTTAATCGCCTTTTTCCTTCTTCATCTGATTACAAGCTACGTATCTTAATTGTATTCTTTAGGGAGTAACCTTCATTTTAGAAATTAATAAACTTTTACTTTAGAATAGTTATAGATGTATGGAAAAGTTGAAAAGATAGTACAAAGAGTTCACATATACCCCACACTCAGTTTCTGCTATTATTCACATCTTACATCAGTTTGGCACATTTTTTACAATTAATGAGCCAATAATGATACATTATTATTAGTTAACATGCATAATCATTCAGATTTCCTTAGTTCTTTTCCTTTTGTCCATTATCTCTCCCACTATCCCATCTATGATATTACATGTATGCACTACACTTTAAAAAATATGCATAAATCCATTTATTTCCCAGCAAAGTTTAACTTAATTGGCAGCTTTCTATTTGTATAAGATGAGACCATTAACACACTCTAATTCCCCTTTGTTTTTCCATCTCAACTTCTTGGCTCGTTGTATGTAAATTTTGGTTCCAACTTTTTTTTTTAGGACAATGAGTTTATGATCTGGGCAGGGACCTTTGGTGAGAAATGGCAGTTGTTCTTGGTCTTCCTATGCTGAGGATGTGAGAGAAAACTACAAGTCTACACCATGTTTTTACTATACCATTTGAAAAGTTTAGAAATTTGTGTTCTAACATTGCAACATGTGATGCAAAAAAAGAAAAAAAAAAATCACACCACCATCACCCTAAAATAATGACAAGGGAAATTAGCTATGGGTGACAATAACTTGTCTTATCAATCTCAGCAGATCTCTCCTTCCAATTGTCTCTTCTGAGGAGCATAAAGACAGAATCATCACGAGATGCAGTAAATAACCCCCACAGAGTTTAATTGTTTTTAAATTGCAATTATAACTAATTAAATGCTAAGATGTGAACAGCTGCACAAGAATATTTAACAGATTTCTTGGCATCATCCCCACTTTTAATATTACTTTTAAAAGGCTAGCTATGGAAATAAGTAGTGAGTGGTTATTTTATGCTTTTCACATCAGAAACTGAAAAAACAACCTGAAAGTTGGCAAAGAAAGGATTCTGTGGTTTTTCTAAGTCTCTCAAGCCAGTGGACAGCCACAGCACTCAGCATAATTGGGTAAGTGTGGTCAGCAAGTCCTGAGAGATGAGATGAGATCAGTTCAAACTGCGTGATAAGGGAGGTCTTTGTGGTGGATTCTTTCATCTAACATACATATATTAAGCTTTGACTATGTACTTATCACTGTGTTAGAACTGGGGTCCCAGGGCAAAATAAATGATGACTTCTGCCTCAGAGGAGCTTGTAGTATGATGGCAGAGCTGGTCTGGTTCATCAGTGGCTTCAGCTTAATGCAGAGGATGGCAAACTATGGCCTGAAGCCAGCCTGCCAGTTTCTGTATGGCCTACGAGCTCAGAATGATTTGTATGAAGAAAAAAGAAAACAAGAATGGGGGTGGGGTCTTTGGGCACTGACTTTTTTGGCATTTCTGTCCAAAGTAGAGCCTCTATCTGGCCCTTTAGATGAAAGACTAGTTTTTTTTGTTTGTTTTTGTTTGTTTGTTTGTTTTCGAGACAGAGTCTCCCCCTGTCACCCAGGCTGGAATGCAGTGGCGTGATCTTGGCTCACTGTACTTTCCACCTCCCAGGTTCAAGCGAGTCTCCTGCCTTAGCCTCCCAAATAGCTGGGATTACAGGCACCCGCCACCACGCCTGGCTAATTTTTGTATTTTTAGTACAGACAAGGTTTCACCATGTTGGCCCTACTGGTTTTGAACTCCTGGGCTCAGGTCATCCGCCCACCTCAGCCTCCCAAAGTGCTGGGATTACAAGCATGAGCCATGGTGCCTGGCCAAGACTAGTAGTATTTTATAAGTAAGAATCACAGCATACTCGTGAGGCTAGGACAGCAAAATCTTACTGGGGAAATCAGAGAAGTCACCCCCAGAAGAGGAGATACTGTAGGAACAAACATTTAATGGCTTTTCCACTTGACGTGCCTTCAAATACAGCAAATTTCACATCTTCCACCCCTGATTTGTATTGAATTTGTTCTTTCCACTGTTCCCTATGAAACGTGGTGTCAACTGCTCTACTTGTCACTGCCCATTGATTGTGTTCCTTACTATGAAATCTACGGATGGGGCTTCAGAGGTCCTGAGAACCCCCTAAACTGAGAGTGTACAGATTCATATGTGCATTTTTTTTCTGGGAAGAGGGGTTCATAGCCTCCCTCAGATTCTTTAAGTGGTCCGTCATTTGAAAATGTTGAGAAACACAGTTTTAAATTAGGCTTCTTGGAATTAAAATCAGTACCACTGATGGTGGGTTCTGACTAGAGCAGATTCAAGCAGAGGGATTATGAGTTTCCTTCTGTTAGTCCAGGTCAAATTTCCAATAGCTTCATCCATTCACAGCATATTTAGAGAGAAACCCTTCTCAAACTACTGGATTGGTGTGCTTGGACGATACATGCAGTTGCGCTCTTGAGGGGACCTGGGATATTAGAGGATGTTTGCCTGGATGCTCAAGAGAGCAGAGTCTGAGAAAAAGATTAAGATACTAACAATTTACTTGGAAGACACAAGCCCGGGTGCGAGAGTGAGGGAAAACAGAAGTGAGACAGGGGAAGATACGGTGAACACATTGGGATGCTTTATTGTGCTGACTGATGCCTTCTGGCAAGCCTGAAGAACCACATATGTCTCTTCTGCAACTAATGCAGGAGGGTCACAAGGAAGGGCCACATGTTGAAACAGCCCATAGAAGAGAGAAAGAGGGGGTGGATGGATCTTCCAGCCTCCCTCCCTTCTCCCTTTTAACATCAGCAAAATTTTGTCCCATGAGCAGCTAATACTACTTCACTTGAAGTTGGCATCCTCCACCCCTCAGAGACTTCTCAGGAAGCTCTGTGGTGTGGTATTCTGGTCAATGCCAAACAGAGTGGTGACCCAGTGAAAGTGAGGGTGCCAGTCAAAAGAAAGAGAAATAAAAGCAATGCTTTAAGGAATCTGGGAAGGTGCACAAGGTTTGTTCCTCCTAGTAGGGGAGGCAGCAGACCTCTGAAGAAACAACAGGCGACAGTTGGGAGAAAGGAACTTCTGGGCAGAGGAAACATGTGACCGGAGGTGAAAACTGGAGAAGATAAGGTGTGCAAAGTAGGGCAGGGAAGAAGACAGTTCTGCTGAGATAGTGTATTCATGCCTCCATCTGCATGTCCATCTGATATTCATTAAGCTTCTATTCTGTGCCAATGACAATATGAGTGAACAAAAACAGAAATGGTCCTACCCTCGCAGAACTTACAGTGCAAGAGACAGATATTAATCATGTAATTATACAAGCACGTGCAAAATTGCAATGACGTGGCGTGCTCATGGGGGAATGAAGAGTGGACTGTTCTGTGAACCTTTATTAGGTGGAGTTAATCATGGTGAGAGAGGCCAGGCTCTCCAGGCTGAGTGGTGCATGCACTGAGATAGAAAGGAAGACTAAGAGTTAATAGCAAGTGAAAGGGAGGAAGGGGCACTGTAGGGGGGGGATGCCATATTCAGAGGCTCTGCGGAAGGATGGAGCATGGCAAATATGAACCTCAGAAAGAAGACCGTGTGGCCAGAGCCAACAGAGGATGAGGGAGAATGGCAGGATGGGAGGTAGGCAGCAGGGCTGGGCCACGCCAGGCTGTGTGAAAGGAGTTTGCATTTGTCTGAGGAGCAGTGGGAGCCTTTGGATGCACTTATGTAGATAAGTATTATAATCAGGTTAGGGGTCATTTGGGAAGGCCCAGTAAAGAGAACCCCTAGATATTAAAGACCCTCTCAGTTTAGACAGTCTTGGCCGAATTATGGCTATTGGAGGCCACTCCTCAGAGACCCCAAATATTAACAACCCCAAGGATGTGTGAAGGAAAAGCAACTCCAGGAGAATTCCGATAGTAACAAACAATAGGCATTGGAGACTTTAGTGCTGGTAGCTGTGGAATTAGAAGACCCTTGCGCTTACCTGCCGGAACATATTTCAAACACTGTAGAACCTTCTACAAATTGTATTATTTTTTATTTCTTCACAACACTGTCAGGGCACAGGAAACTCGAGGTGCACACATGGAAAGTTCTAGAATTGAATCACGAATACGGGTGCCCTCCTGAGGCCTCATCCCTCCAGTGGGATTGCTGGGGATGGTCAGGTGAAGGGCTCCTCCCACACAGTCTAAGACTCCAGGGCGGAGAAGCACAACCCCAGCTTCTCAGCGGTTCCCAGAGCGTTGACTCAGATTCTCTTTGAGCCTTGCTTTACCCAAGGCCCTGATGCCTACTCTGCTTCCAGGAGGCTTGGGGGTAGTTGTGTGGCCTCAAACTCTACGTGTTCAAAAGAAAACAAAAACAAAACAAAAAACGAAGCAGAAATCCATGGTGAAGCAATTTGAGGAGGAAGAGCTATTATCAATCCAACTACTAATTTACCTTTAACTTGTGATAAAGAGGGTAACCCAAGTCATTAATCCAGAGGAGGGTATCTCTGAAGGACAGGCTTTTCTGCCTCTTGAAAAGCTTTGAAAGGAATTTAAATGAATTCTTATCTGATAGGGATTTATTTGTGTATTGTGACTACCTCCAGTCAGATTATACTGTGTGATGCTTTGTTTGAGGGTTTGTTTGTTTTTTTGTTTTTTGTTTGTTTGTTTGTTTGTTTTTGAGATAGGTCCTTGCTCTGTCACACAGGCTGGAGTGCAGTGGCACAGTTTCAGTTCACTGCAGCCTCTACCTTCCAGGTTCAAGTGATTCTCCCCCTGCAGCCTCTGGAGTAGCTGGGATTACAGATGAGCGCCACCACGCCCGGCTAATTTTTGTATTTTTAGTAGAGACAGGGTTTCACCATGTTTGCCAGGCTGGTCTCGAACTCCTGACCACAGGTGATCCACTCATCTTGGCCTCCCAAAGTGCTGGGATTATAGGTGTGAGCCACCGCGCCCAGCCTTGTGTGATGCTTTGGTGTGACTATAAGAAGCTTCAAGATTGAGTAGGGCAGGCTTGGCTGATTGGCTGATTGCAAATTTATGCACATGGGCCTGTGTGTGTGTGTGTGTGTGTGTGTGTGTGGTGTTTTGAGTGTGTGTGTGTGTGTATAGTCAGAGATGATGGTAGTCATGTGTTCTGAGCTATGGGTAGTTTCCATTCTTCTTCTGTTTTCCGGATATTTCAAGATGGCTGTAGGAACAAGTTTCTCTTGACCCGTTTGCCTGTCAATTCAGTACACAATCAGGCAAAGGAAATATCTCTATGCAATATTCCAGTGCCTCCCGTTCTATGGAATGCCGTGCATTTTCCTTTCTGAATTGAGCAGCTGCATGTGAAAATTGATTTAACATGTCAAATCTTGGATATTTCTTCTAAAAGCTTTTAGGTGAACCCTTGCTTAGTAATTCTAAACTGTGTTACATCTTCCCAGGGAAAAGAAATGCAGGACTTCACAGTTGGATTTGGACAAATTGGAGGCTTTTAGGAAAGTCATAAAAGTGATTAAGGGCTGGAGGGAGTGACTGACAAGAGATTAAAGGAGTGAAATTTGGATCTTTGCCAAACTACAGATGTTGGGGGAGCAGAGGGCAAAACACTTAGAAGATGATAAAATGCTGGGGTAGGAAGAGGGGCTGTTTCAAGGCTCTTAACCTCTTTTTGGCTCATGGACCTTTTGCAAATTCATAATAGCTCTGAACCATCTCCTTAGAGGGATGTCCAGGCTCATACATTTTTGGCCTGTCTCTTTTCTCACTCTAGTTTCCAGACGTGTGGTGTTATCACGTAAGTCAGAAATGGCCAGCCCTTTTGCTTTTTCAGTAGAAGTTAGAAATATAGACTTTAGTGTGAATTTTTCCATTTAAAAAACTGTGCTGGCCAAATTAAACCCCTCTCTGTGCCCTCTAGATTGCCAGTTTGCCTCCTCTTGTTGAGGGCAGTGCTGAGGAAGGCTGGATGCAATGGCTCACAGGTGTGACACGAGTGCTTGGCTGACTGCAAAGAGTAGGATTATGGGACAGTGGACGAACAAGTGTTTTACAGACTTCTACGGCCTGCAGTCTTATTGAGCAAACAGTAGCTGCAACACTGACTCAAATACATACCTGGAAATGATGCTAAGTGCTGTGAAGAGGTGGTGAGTGCTGTGTACCAGGGAGAGTACCCAGGGAACTAACCGAAGCAGAAGGGGGCATGGAAAGACCTCTAAGAAAGCAGCTAACCTGAAACCTGAAGGATACATTGACAAGGGGTGCGGGGAGGAAGAACATTCCAGGCATTTGGAGTTACGCAAGAATGACCAGAGTTCTATTAGGTTGATGAAAAAATAATTGCAGTTTTCACCATTAAAAGTAATGGCAAAACTGCAATTACTTTTGCACCAACCTAATAGAAAGAACTTGAACATTTATGTGTCTTCACATGTTATTTTCTTCATTTACAGGTAAAAACAGAGCCCGAACCAAGAAACTAAGCTCTCTTGAAAGGTTTCCAAGAGTTAATTTTGTGTGTGATTTTGTATGCTATTTTTCTTTCATTCATAGTTTATTGAGCATAAATTAGTCTCCTCCTGTACTCAAATCCTACACACACACACACGCACACCCCTATGTCCTGTCTGCATAGTAATTGCTGGCCCTATTCATCTTAGCTGATTTTTCAAACATTCAACTTAGATTTTTAAAATTACTACTGAATGCAAATCCCTGTAAAAGATACAAAGGAAGTACCTGCCTTTGAGGAATTTATATTCCAAGTGGCCAGGGAAGACTTCTGCACAAGAAACAAGAATGTATCACATGCACCATAACGTGGGTTCCTTGATTAAATTCTTTTCTCACCCTCCCCGACCCTGCTTCATTCCCTGTGTATAACCTCCCCTACTTCTAACTGTAGAAGAACATCTTGAACTTTCCTTCATATCGTCTATCCTCAGAAAGTATCCATGAATCAATCCTTCCCCTTTCTTTATCTCCATGCAACCTCTAAAGGGCATATAATAGAAGCCTTATGATCCACATCCTTTAGTCCTGCTCTGTAGAGACCACCTTCCTTTATTGTTGTAGCTGTTTCTTTTGGTATTGACCTCTGCATTTCTAAATAACATGCGTATACCACTCTTTCTTGTCTTATCAGTTTGGGATGTTATCTATGACCTTTTGTTATATCAAAAGGCTCTAGTTAAATTAGTGGTAACAATTGACATTATTATAATTCTGCAATTTTGCCACTGCTTACCCAACATGTACTGTGATCACCTACTCCCTTTCTTGTATATCTTCTCACTGTACCTAGAGGTTATTATTGACTGAGCATATGTAAACCTCATTGCTATAAGCAGCTTGGAGCCCTGAATCTTCTTGCGTTAATGTGGATGTGTTGCTCTGTATGCTTGGTGTGGAGCTGTTGTATTGCTATTTCCCTTTGTGGTGGTTCTTTGTTCTGATATTCTTGTTTTCTGAATCCATCATCCTCTTTCTTTGCTTACTCGTTTGTTTTGCTGGTGCACACCCTCTGATTTCTTCATGTGCGTCTTTTAATAGGAAGTCAAATTCTTGATCCTTTGCATATATAAAAGTATCTTTAATTCTGTATCAGCAAAATTATCTCTCAAGTTTAAGGGTTGAACAAAGAGTGAAATTGTTTGTTTGTTTGTTTGTTTTTAGGATTTTGTAGTTACTTTCCATGCTTTTCTATATATGTGGCTGTGGAAAAGTCTGATGTCATTTTGGTTTGTGATCTTTTATTTGTAATTTTTTCCCCTTCTTCTCCAGAAACTTTTAGCATTTTCTCTGGTTCTGAAATTTCACAATAATGTACATGTATTTTTTCATTCATTTTGCTGGGCCTTCTCTCAGCCCTTTCAAACTGGAGACTCATGTACTTTAGTTGTAAAAAATTAAAAATATATATTTATTTGATTATTTCTTTCCTTGTATTTTTCTTCCCTTTGTTTGTTTCTAGAACTCGTTTGTCTCGTGTACTGATCTTCTGTGGCTTTATCATTTCCCTTCACAAATATTTCTACTTTCTGAAAGATTTCTTTGACTTCATCTTTAACCCTTCTACTGATTTTTTAAAAATTTTCTAATAACTTCTTTTTACTTCTAAGAGTCCTACCCTATTCTCATTATTCTTTTTACAAAGAAATATTGCATCTGTAAAACAATAACCCAATGACATTTTTATCTTTTGAGAAAAAAATACAGTTTTTGTATTCCTTATTGTCTCTGAGGTCAATGTATTGTTTGTTATTTTGGGCCCCACTTTTTCATGTGGGAGGTTTGCCTCCAATGTCTGGTGATCCTGGGCTGTCTTTAAGCTGAAAGTTCAGTATGAATGGGTGGGGCTCTCCTGTAGGCGCTGGGTGGTGGGTATATATGGTGTCCTCTGGGGCACTGTAGTTTCTCCAGAGAAGAATTCTCCAGTCTCCTGGAGGAGGGAGGCCGGGTGTGAAGGAGGACACAGGGAGAAGGCCTGTGTTTCTGCAGCTGTTATAGGTGCAGGGTGCTTCAGTATTCAGACTGTGGCTGAATCTCCCAGTTCTCAGTCTCATACTTTATCCACTGCTCCATTTTGCCTGATGCTTTCAAGTCCAGAGAACTCTCCAGTTAAATTTTTCCAAATGAGGAAGCTGTAGTCTTCTGTAGGACTACATGCCATATAGGGCTCAGGAGATGCTCTGGAGGTCTAAGTTATTCTGTCTACTTTTTAAAAATCACCTTGTTTTCAACCTAAGATTCACCGCTGCCTTTTTGCCGATGGATGTCCTTAGGTGCCAAACTCCTCAGGGATTCTATAGAACAAGTTAGCTTGCTTCTGGGTGTCTTGTTAGCAAGCTGTTGGAGAATGGAGAAGTGTTGTATTGTTGTTTGTGCTTTTCTGTATATATTAAGCAATTTGGAAACTCTCCAGGTGATTCTGATGTACATCCCAGCTTGGTTTCTGCGGTGCTGTGTAAATGATCATCTGAAAATGCAGATGAGGCTATATCACACCTCAGCTCCAAAGCCTTCCATGGCTCCCATCTGCTGTAGACTCAATTTCAAATTCCTTATTGTGATATTCCAGATGCTGGCCTCACTTTCTAGCCTTGCCTTCCACTACTCACCATTCTGTGCTTTTTACAGATGCTTTTGGTTCTGTATTTAACTCTTTTCCCTCACTCTCCGACATTTACTCATCAAAATATTGTTTTTCCTCAAGATCTATTTTAAGTTCTACCTCCTTCATAAAACTCCTCGCTTTTCAAAAGCTTTCTTTTCTGTGCTGCCTACAGAATTTCTTTTATGTTTCTTTTATGATACTTAGAATATTATGGTATAGGTCATTGTTATTCACTTTTATGCTTATCTCATTATCCCCTGTCACCAAACGCAGGCTCCTTAAACACAAGGACTGTATTATTCACCTATTCTATATATCTTTTATTGATCAAATATTTATGAGTACATGTCATATGCAAGGCCCTGTGCTAGATCATGGGGTATGTACGTAACTAAAGCAGAGTTCTGTTACCTGGGGTCCTGGTTACCCCAGAAAGGGGCTCTTTCCTATTCATTTTCATGAAGCCAACACACAAAACCAAAAGTGAGTGTCAAGCGCTGCAGGCTTTAGTCAATGGCTATGGAATTGGACAAGTGGGAATGTAGCTCACAAATCAACTTCTTGGTTGCTAAGAACTGGGAAGTTACAGATGTAGGGCATCCTTAATGAAGGGGCTGGGCGTTAAGGACAATGGGAGGCATATTCATGCTTTTTCTTAGAAAGGGATAAAGATTTTCTAGGAATCAAAGAGTTTCCTTTATTTTATCCTCTCTTGGTCTCATGCAGTCATTGTCATGGTAATTGTCAACTGTCTTGGCACTGGTGGGAGTGTCATTTAGTATGGAAATTGGATTATAACGAAGCTAGAGGTTCTTCAGAGGTTGAGTAAGCTGCCTAAGAAGGAACTTCTGACCACAGACATCCTGTTTCCTAAAAATAAGCAGGGTTAAAGCTCAGTAGGAATTTAGCTATGTTGCATAAACATTGCATTGGGCAACAAAAGTGGGGTAGGGGTCCAGCTAAGTCACCTGGGCATTGCAGTGGGTAACAGTTTCATCTATATTCTGCCATGAGGCTTATGGCAAGTGCTCTAAGGAAGCACTAAGTCCCCTAATGGAGCAGTAAGTACCCTAAGGAAGGGGAAAACAAGACTCCCTAATCTGTCAAGCATGCTGTTAAATTTTAGAAGGAGGAATCCAGTGTGGTTGATAAAAGCTGAACAGGGTCTTATAGGTAAGTTGTTTTGAGCCGGGCTTTTCTGTGTAAGATATTAACAAGGCACACGGGTTGAGATAAGGGCTTCTTGAATTAATGAATAAATCCCAGGCAGAGTCCTCTAAGACTTGGAGGCTCTATTTAAGGACAGTCAGTAATCTGTTTTGACCAGGGCTTGGACCAAATGGAGGACGGCAGTGGAAAATAAGCTTGGGAGAGGGATTTGGGACCCATTCTAGTGGACCTGGGTGCTTGGTTGTAAATAGATTGGGTTTTATTTGGTTCAATGCCACTGAAAGCTTGTGGACAGTGTCGTGGGATGGTCAGGATCTGTTTAAGGCAGACATGTGGTATGATCAGTAAAGGAAACTGGGAGAACAGTTAAGAAGAAGTCTTGGCTGGGCGCGGTGGCTCATGCCTGTAATCCCATCACTTTGGGAGGCCGAGGCGGGCGAATCACGAGATCAGGAGATTGAGACCATCCTGGCCAACATGATGAAACACGGTCTCTACTAAAATACAAAAAATTAGCCAGGCATGATGGTGCGTTCCTGTAGCTCCAGCTACTCCAGAGGCTGAAGCAGGGGAATCACTTGAACCCAGGAGGCGGAGATTGCAGTGAGCCGAGATCGTGCCACTGCACTCCAGCCTGGCAACAGAGTGAGACTCTGTCTCAAAAGAAAAAAAAAAAAGAAGAAGTCTTGACCTGGTCCAAGACAGGTGATCCAAGCTGGGGCCAGGGTGATTGTGACGGCAGGCATGGAAAAGAGAGGACAGACATGATAACTTTTGCAGGGCACAGCTGATGCACTTGTCCTTCATTACTGTGGATTATGGAATTTATTGGCATTGGGGAGCAACAAGGTGAGAGCCCTTGAAGATGACTCAAGAATTCAGCCTGGCTCCTGACTAGGAGGATGGTGATTCTAATAATGAAGAGAATGGGGAAGAAGATGGAGTTTTGTGGTAAAGATGATGTCTTCTCATTTTGAATATTATAGTGGATTTGTATTTCCCCCATCCCCCCACCCCCCAAAAAAATCCAAGTTCCAACCCCTAGTACCTTTGCAGATGTAATTAAGAATCTCAGGATGAGCTCATCCTGGATTGAATGTGGACTCTAGGTCCAATGACTGTTATCCTTGTAAGAGAAAGGAAGGAACACACAGACACAAGGGGAAGGGCATGTGAAGAAAAGGCAGAGATTGGAGTTATGTAGCCAAAGCTTGGCAATGATTGCTAGAACTACCAGAAACTAGGAGGAGAGAGGGCTGGAACACACCTTCCTCAGAGCCTCCAGAGTGAAGCAACTCTGCCAGCATCTTTGACTATGGCCTTCTGGCCCTTCAGAAATGTGAGAATCGATTTATGTTGTTTTAAGCCACCAATTTTTTTGTAATTTATTATAGCAGACCTAGGAAACTAATTCAGATTATGTTCAGATTTAAACATACAGCACAAGAATTTACCAACCAGCTCCATCCTAAACTTTTGTTATTTTATGTGATCCACTGAAAAGATAGATATTCATTGAGAATATCCTGTTGCTGATGTTAGCAACATTTGGTGAGGGGGATGGGGTGGGGTGGGGTGGTGTGGGGAGAGTGGCGGAGTGGTGTTATTGAAAAATGAGGCAGGTACAGTAGATTTGCTTCCCTACAGGAAAAACTATTTCAAAAGCAAGAAGCAATCAGTAATTGAGCATTCACTGAGTTTCTATTTTGTGTCCAATGCTATATGCTAGGGACCGAAAGAGATACAAGATAATACGATTCCATATGGACTCGCGAAATACTCACAATCCAATAATTGAAACAAAACCATTTAGTAAAGCTAATACATAACCAATTGATAAGGGAAGTAAGGAATATTGAACTGCATATGGAAGCTTTGTTTCTTTTTTATTAATTGGATACTTGAATTTTTTAAAAAATTTACCATCGAGTTTGAGATTCTGTTACAAAGTCACTCAGTGTCAAGGGTATGTTCCTTGATCCCTTAAAGTAAAATTACCTCTTTGCTTGAGGCATGATGCATGCTGAATTACCACAAGAGCCCTGGAACTTACAGGCTGAGAAATCATCCTTTTGCTTCTCCCTTCCTTGCTAGGAAAATGCTCTGCAGCCCGCAGAATCAGCAGCAGGCAGAAGCACAATCACCCTCTGGTTATGGGAACTGAAAGCATTCATGGACTGTCTTATCTAAATGGTTTGACAAGTTCTCTATTCACCTGGCCAATTGCATCAGGCCCTCTCCTTTTCCTTCCACTGCTGAAACTTGGCAGGTTCAAGTGTCAGTATTGCCCTGCGGCTGGAATGTGCCCTGGACAAGAACTCCCAGCCCATCACTGCAGCCTGGAGAGAACCAAGGGCCTTGTTTGCTGCCCCAGGGAGTGCTGCAGGGCATTACTTCTAATAGCAAAGGAAATTTCATATTCATTTGTGGATACTTCTGGGCAAAGCTGCACTCAGCTTGTATTGGCTTTGTCCGGAGGCTGGTGAGCAAGACCAGGGAGTCTAATGGATCTGGAACATGAGGACAGGCTAAGTGATCCCTCATTCTACCACTGTCACTTGTGACTTGCCTCCCAACAGTCCATTTTATTTTGCTCTCCCTCTGAATACACTGCAATCCCCTTTGAGCCACAGGATTGGGAGTCAGGCCTAATGCCTGCCTATGCTATAGGTCAAACATTGTCTGTGGAGGCTGTAGAAATTAAACTATGGTGTTCATGGCTCCCAGCACTAACAAAGGACATCAATCACTTCTCCTGTGTGAACTCTTCCAGTGAAGGAAAAAGCGATTATTTATGAATCAAGCCTTGAGGCAACTGGAAGTCTTTTTGTTGCTGATAATCTCTTACTCTGGACTTGCTTCTGTAATGTGCAAGGATTTTTACCCCTACTCTTCCTTTTCTTTTCAGAAAGAGAGGAAATTGTGATTGGTTAAGGCATCTGAGCCAGCCTGGGTGTCAAGTAAGAGAAATGAGGACATGATTTCTGGAAACAGCATCCCAAAGATGCCGTTTGCAGTGGAACCTCTAGTCAGCACAGAGCATTTGAGAAGGGTGCGGAATGGTGTCATGCTATGGTGATCAGAGGGCATGGGGAAGGCAGTGGTCTCCTGTTTCAGAGTCGGGATCTACAGGATGTTTATGAGGTGTTCCTGTTTGTGACTTTCTTTGGATTTAGAGATTACCCTGCTTGGGGATAAGGGAATGAATGACAGTGAGGTCCTTGAGTAGGACACAGAGTGTCCCCGTGACCTTTCCAGACTTTTCCCTGGGAATCCTGGCAATCCTGGAGGGGAAAGATTAAGGGAAGGTGTCTTAGCTCAGGCTTCCATAACAAAGCACCACAGATGATGTGGCTTAAACAAGAGAAATTTGTTTTCTCACACTTCTGGAGGCTGGAAGTTCAAAATCAAGGTGTCAGCAAGGTTGGGTCTTTCTGAGGCCTGTCTGCATAGCCTGTGGATGGTCTTCTCCCTGTGTCTTCCTATTTTCTTCCATCTGTATGTACGTGTCCCGATTTCTTCTTATAAGGTCACCAGTCACCTATTGGATTGGATTAGGGCCTACCCATATGACCTCATTTTAAATTAATTACCTCTTAAGACTCTCCAGATACATCACATTCTGAGGTACTAGGGATTAGGACCTCAACATATGAATCTGGTGTGGTGTGGTTGGGGTACACAATTCAGCCCACAACAGAAGGGAATTGTCATTCTACAAATTCAAGTTCAATTTCTTAACTGATAAACCTTGATTGCCTTATTGGGGTTCTTACCTTTGAGAACTGGATTCAGGCTAATGGGACTATTTTAGGGGAAGTGGGGGTGTGGTTGTACATCAGAAAGGCCTGAATTAGCTTAATTACACTTGGAGGGTAGGAATGGTATTCACAGTTAAAAGTTTAGCTCTCAAATTTTGCGTCTCATCTATCCAGAATGTGTATTACTGATGTCCTGAGATGGGGTAAGTAATTACTTCGGACAGAGAGCTGAGTGCCTTTTTCATTCTGAGGGCTCCTGATTAGGCTAGCTTGAGATCCTTTGTATTAGCATCCTAGTTTCAGCCTGTCGGGGGCCGGCTTCTGCAGCCTATGGGAATGTCTCCTGTTTTAGAGGCAAAGGACTGCTTACTTATATACTAAAAAGAACAATCTTAACAGTATTCATTTTATCTTAAAAAAAAAAAACTTATTGCTCTAGAAGTCAGTCTTTAAAAACACACAGGAGGAACTCAAGACTTAGTTCTCTATAATTTTCTACAAGAGCTTTTGTTGTTTAAATGACATGTTCCCAACTAACTGAACACAAAAGTAGTGAATGAACTTCAACTCAGCCAAGTGCTAACAATCTGCGATGACAGCAGATCCTCCCAGCTGAGACGTTTATGCTGAACAAAGTGGCCTGAATCCTTTATGGCTATTGATTTTGCTTGCAATTCCCTTGCCAGTGTGCAAAAACGGTTGTTTTTTGTCGACTTTCTCTGGACATCTTTTGATGACTCACACTGTGCCAGTTTTGTGAACTCAGGTGTGCATTGACATGCCTGCTTCATGCCATCTGCTCTTCCATACACGTTGAAGGTGAAGACCAGCAGTGGAGCCTCTCTCCTTTTCTTTCAACTATTAGATTCTCTTGCTGAGAGCTGTGTTCTTCTGAGGACCCATGTTTGCACACGGAAGCCTGGTTACCTTATTTATATACCCTAGAAATGAAAAACTTTTGGGTGATATTTTACCTGCAGGGATAGAAACTGATGCTTCAGGTTACTGCAGTATCTGACTTCTTGACATCAGCTTTTTGACAGAAGCTCATTATCACTGGGTCGGGGGTCAGGAATGACACATTCTAAGCTTTAGGCACATGGTATGAAGAGTTACACGTAGCAGGGGATATTGTAGTCTCACTTCAGCTTTAAATATGAAGAACATTAATTAAGATTGGGGTGGGGAGATTCACCAAACCCTTAGGGAAGAAAAACTATTTAACAGATTTTTGTTTTCTTGCTGCTACTACTGATTCTGAAACTAGGATTTGTATAATTAACTGGTTTCTTGTGGAGTAACTCTTCTACCTCTTATATATGGTTCTTAAGAATGTAGCTAATATTTTAAAAAGACTTTTCACACCGTAAGTACTCTATAATCACTTGGTGAATTAACTATATAAAAATTGATTCCAGGGTAAACAAAATGTGGTATATACTTACAATGGAATATTATTCAGCCATAAAAAGGAATGATATTCTGATACATACTACCACATGGATGAAACTTGAAAACAATGTGTTAAGTAAAATAAGCCAGACACAAGAAAGGATAAATATTGTATGATTCCATTTATATGACATACCTAGAATAGTCAAACTCAAAGAGACAGAAGGTAGAATAGAGGTTACCAGGGGCTGGGGGTAGAGGAAATGGGGAATTAGCATTTAATGGGTACAAAGTTTCTGTTTCAGATGACAAAAAAGTTATGGGAATGGATCATGGTGATGGTTATACAACACTGTGAATGTACTGAATGCCACTGAAATAGACACTTTAAAAATGGTTAAAATGATAAACTTTTTTTATGCTCATTTTACCATAATAAAAAAGTTTTAAAATATTGATTCCAATGCAGAAAGCATATTTGAGACTTATACACATACAAACATATAAAATTTAAACTTTGTATTCCTTAGACATATATTACTTGAGCTTAAAAACCTGCCTGAGGGCAGTTTTTCTATGGATTTCCTACTAATCAGCAATAGAGAAAACTTCTACTCCAGGCTGTTGCCAGGACTGTAGTCTCAGACAGTTGTAGCCCAATTCCTACCCAACTTTTTATTGGAAGAAATAATATCATTTATGGGAAATATCTCAAAGGATATGGAGTTCATTAGTTTTTCCAGAAATTCTAACTTTTATCCCCGGATCAAGCCAGATAATGAGATTTTTATGTTTTTTTTTTCCTTGCCAGATCACTTTAGTGAGTTGTACTTTGGTGTCGTATTTCATGTTGTGGGATGCAGTAAGAAGACATTATAGGAGACCCCCTACTGTGTATACTTAGAGACATTGTTAATTAATTACTCTCCTCTTCCTCCCCAAATGTGGATGATAAAGGATCCTTTAAGAATTTGCCTGAGGTAGGGAAGGTTAACACCTTGGAAGAAATTTCTCAATGACACAAAGCTAACACTCTTGAGGAGTATGTGTATGGTATTTTATATTTTGTTCAATGTGACCATAGTGTGTCTATTTTCTTCTTTGCTTTGGCTACTAGCATGCTCAGAGCCTAATTTTTGAACCACATCAAGTAATAATTTAGCACCTTACAACATACATTTCTGTGGACTTTTTCTCATGTTCTTACAGCCTCTTTTTATGTTGTCTTCTCTACATAGTATGTATGTTTTGTAAATGAACTCATTCTTTTTTGAAATTAGATGGCATACTAGTACTAATTAGGGTTCTTCAGAGAACCCTGCCCAAGAGAGAGCATATGTGTGCGTGTGCGTGTGTGTGTGTGTGTGTGTGTGTGTGTGTGTGTATAGAAAGAGAGAGAGAGTAGGGACAAGGGGATTTATTTTAAGGAATTTTCTCATACAATTGTGGGGCTTGGCAAGTATGAGATTCATAGGGCAGGCTACCAGGTTGGAGATCCAAGGAAGAGTTATTGTTGCAATCTTGAGTCCAAAGAGAGGCTGGAGGCAAAATTTCTTCTTGGGGGACCTCGGTCTTCTTTCTTAAAGCCTCGACTGATCAAATAAGGCTCACTCACATTATGAAAGGTAATCTGCTTTATTCAAAAGCTACTGATTTAAATGCTAATCACATATAAAAAATACCTTCTTGGCATGGACTGATGTCTGACCAAACAGCGGGCCACCATAGCCTAGCCAAGTTGATGCATAAAATTAGCTATCACATTAGTCCGGTGTGGTGGTACATGCCTGAAGTCCCAACTACTCAAGAGGCTAAGATGGGAGGATCGCTTGAGCCCAAGAATTTGAGACTACGGTGAGCTATGATCATACCATTGTATTCTAGCCTGGGCCAGAGTGAGATCCCATCTCTTACCAAAAAAAAGGTATAAATATATAATAGAATTTTCTTAAAATTGGGCATAATTTTTGTCTTTTATATTTGCTCATTTGAATGCATATAGGGAAACATTCCAGTTCCCTCCCACCTCCTCATCTGGGTTCAAGACTCATGTTGTCATTATTTCATCAGCTGGTAGGGCTGTCTTCCAAACCAGGTTAAATGGCACAGAGTCTTCATTGTGGATGTGTTGAATGTGTGAATGCTACGGCCTGCCAAATACCCTGATATATGCCAGTGTTATAGAGAGTTCTGCCAGCTCTTTGGTAAACAGCCATTTTTGTGGAGGGATGTGATGAGGTGTATGATTTCACCAATTATTACCATTCTTAATTAGATGGGGCCCAGGTGTGTGTTAATAAAACGCTAGCTCACACTCTCTGTAATGTTAATGGCCCCACCTTGACTTGATTCCAGGGATTTCATGCATTTGATATTGTTCAATTGACTATATTGCTGTTCTATTCTGAAACATCTCCAAACATCCAGAAACCTGCCTTTTGTTAGAAAACATTCCAGTTGTTCAAGAACGTTACTCATCGTCAGCAGTGGCTCTTTCCTTATCTTTTTTTATCTCTGGTAGGCTGATTACTCTGAGTGCAAACCTTTTCACTGTTCCAGAGAGGAGCCTGACAACCACATTCTCCTTCTCAAGGTAAGAATGGCAGCTGTTACAACAGCCCTCAGCTTTTCATTTGGGAGCTCTGGTTAAGTTGTTGGGAATGGACTCCTGAAAGTCCTGGGACCCTGTCTTTTTCCCATCTCCTTGGCAGTTTGCCAGGTTTCCCATCCTAAGCCCTCACTGCTCACTGTGATCCTGCGGTTTGGAAGCCAGGCTTGTGCTTAAGTTACAATTCTGGTGAACCAAAAAGGGGAGTCCCCATGCTCAGCGAATGGTTGGTAGATCAAAGACTTCTCTGCTTACCACAGAAGCTAATTTGGTCAATTGAAAGAGAACTTCCTCAGAGTAATCTTCTCAGTGACAGATGGGGGTGCGTCGGGGGTGTGGAGCAATGTTCAAAAGTGTCTGCATTAAGTGAAATACATTGCCGAATACACTTAGAACATGTGTGCACTAATTATTGAGCATTTGTAGTTATAGAATCTTTGCATGTTAAGCCTTAGAAAATATTTACTGATCTAAAACAGGACGAGAGTGTTACCCCAACAAAGAAGAGAGACAGCATAGATGGACGTGGGCACATTGAAAGTTATGTGTTTAATTGATGATTGCTTTTTACTTGGTGCATTTTGTCTTTTGGTTTTAGGTGTGGTGCTTACTGCGCAGGCTGACCAGGTTAGTGTGTCAGGCCTGATTCCATTTTTTTAGGTGAAGACATCAAATCAGAGGTTTGGTTTTTCTGAGGGCAGGTGGCAAATGCCAAGGAATGCCTGTGTGAGGCTTCGGCGACTGGGCCTGGTTGTCTCATGGTCTTCTTCTTGGCTATCAAGGCTATCAACTACCAGCCCAGAGGCCTTCTGCCTGTCAAACAGGCCTCCCACTTTGCATCTGATGGCTGGAAGAGAGGGAGGAAACATGCAAAGGACATTGCCTAAGATTATGAGCTGATCTGACCAGGGCCATGTTTATGTTCCTGTTTCTTGCCTAAAGAGCAGATTGAATTATTAGCACCTGTGTTTGTTAATGATAATTATATGTTTCAAGTACAAAGCAGAATTCTGTAAAATATCTACTAAGATGCCTTTCTAAATGGATAACATTTTATGACCCTAATAAGGCCCAAGACAACAAGCAGGAATTTGTATATTATCATCACTCTTTTCCCCGGGGCATATTGGGTGGTATGTGAGCTGTAACTTCAACTTAAGAATCTGCTAGTAAGAAACCCAGAGGACTTGAGGATCAGAGGAATGACGGTCTAGTCATAAGACATATGGGAACATTGGGTCATTTTCCAAAACAAGGAAACGTAATTCATTGTTAGTAACAGTGTTAAACAGTGTCAGGATCATCATCATCATGATCACCGTGGTGATAAAATGTAACTCTATTATTAACCATCTCTATCACCACCATCACTACAGGTAACATTTGTTTGTTCTTACTGTCTACCAGGCAACACCCTAAGCATTTTGCACGCATTCTCTCACTCAATCTGCACAGCATTCCTGTAAGGAAGGGTCTATTAATATCCACCTTTTATAGTTGAGGAAACTGAGGCTTACCTAAGAGATTAGGTAAGTTGCCCAAAGTTAGACAAGCTAAAAGGTGGCAGAACTGGAATGTAACCCATTGAACAGCACTGAATGGGGCCAACCCATGTGGAGTATTTACGGCTGTGCTTTACTCGATGTCCACACTCACCCCTGCTTGCATTCCCTTTTGTCCTGACCACCACCTACTGTTGACACTCTAGCTATCTCTTCTGCATGAAGGTAGCCAAAAAATTCAAGAGCATTTAAGTAGTTCAAGATCGTTAAAGCATATTTGGCCTATGGAGAACAGCAGAAAGAATTAAGAGTAAAAATCACCCAATTTTAAAAGGTGCCAGTTGTAGTCATGAACACTTTAGTGTATTTTGCTGTTGTTTTCCCCTTTGTGTTTACTTTTCTCACATAGTCTCTATGTACTTAAGTTTTGAACTTTAAACGTAACCAAGTCGTTTCTTGTGCTTTTGCCTATTTTAATGGCTGCTGAGTACTCTATTACATGTGTATGGTTAGAGAGCCTTAAGTCTACTCCACAAGAAGTTATATCCTTGACTTGCTCCTACATGATAAGTGCGGAGTTTCTGCTCACCATATATGATAGCTAATTTCTGTTTTCTGGGCAACTGGGTGGGAATTGTGGGGTGCCTGCGTCCCGTCACATTTTAAATACCTTGCATCTTAAGAGGGGTCTCTGTGGGGGGTGGGACAGGAGTCCTGCTTGCCTGGAGCCCAGATTCAGCTCTGTGCCAAAACTAGCTGTAAGTTACTTTATTTTATGGCATCTTCATCTGTGAACATCTCATCAGCTCTGTAATTCCACACAGTCAGGAGTTTTCTGAACTCTCTTGATTCATAACCTGAGGAGTTTCAATAGATGCAGCAATTTTGGTTGGGCTCAGTGGAGTTACTCTGAGATGCTTTAAGCAGGGAATTTTGTTTTTCAAGATGATCAGACCTGTAAGCTCTTGGAAGGAGAGGGTCTTACTTTTATATAATTCTTGCCATTCCCGCCTCTGCACCCTCAACAAACTTCTTCCTCCATGCTGACATACCCACAAAATAGACAGTACAAGGTATGAAATCAACAAACAGAAGAACAAACAAGTAATGCACAGACAAAGGCTACCGGGCTTGTGTAAGAACCTTTAGCATCATGGCTGTCCAGCTTATCAAATAATTGAGTAAGATTGTTTTCATTTCAATGTGTTAGCTTTGTTTATAACAAATGGGGACTTAAGCCTCCGGATCCTCTCATCATATATTTCAGAGTAATTTCCCTATAAAGTTGGATATCAGTTCTTTCCTCAGGTTACAGGTGAGGGAACACTGATTTATGGAACTTGCTATTTTTTCCCCCTGTGTCCTGGAGTGAAGTAACCTTTTGCTTAGGTCACAGTAAAATAAAAGCTTAGAATGTAATCATTCTCTTGTTTTGGGAAGGGAAGACTTTTGCTCTAACCTGTGGGGTCAACAATTGGGTCTATGAAATAAACTGACAACAGGCAGTTTAACAGGAGAAAAGGTATGCAAATTTATTATATGCATGAGTGCATCATAGGAAAAAAAGTGAATATCCAAAGACATAGTCAGATTTAGGAGCTCATATATTCTCTTCGCAGGAGAGAGAGGAGGAAGGACGTAGGCAAATAAGAGAAGAGTAAATGATTTTTTGGGAAGATGAATGGGCCCTCAGAAGAATAGATTGGAGATACGGTAGTTTGTGACAGAGTTTGTCTGGGTGGGGTGTGTGTTCTAGTTTCCTTACCAGTGATAAGATTTAATCTCCTCTGGTTGATGAAACTTCTGTGGAGGGAATTGATGACAACCTAGTTTCTTTTGGAGCATCTGTCTGTCTTTAGGCAGATAAGGGGAGCTCAGAGAAAGCCTCTCTCTGCACTTGCTGTTTTTCAAATGCTTTCAGCTCAAAATAATCATACTAATACAGTGTGTTTTGGGGTGGCATATCCTGAAGTCCTTCACTTGCTTTTACCAGCAGAATAAAATGAAGGCATTCTGGGTGTCCTGCATTCTTGGAGCCACATATCTGGACCATGGATATGACATGATTGGTTCTGACTGGCTCCCCTGATTCTCCCTTAGTGATGCTGATCTTGAATTTTGTGACTCATGCCATGAAGGTGTCTACCCACACTGTTGTGCAATATCCAAGACCTGTGGAATAACACTGCTTCCAAGGAAGCCAAATTCAGGCACTTCTGGCTTTGTATTCTATTGCAGACTAAAAGGAACAAACAAAATCCTGTATTCCCACGATATCCCTCTACAAGGATCTAACTTGGCACCCTACCTTGGTGCTGAAAGCTTGCCTCCATCTTCCCAAATTTGATCACTAATTGGTCTTAGCTTTTTCCAAGTGAATGTGCTGCCTCACTGGCCCTAGGTGGGTGAGATAAGAGCTTGGAAACACCTTGTGATGATTGGTAAACCTGCTGGCAAGTGGCCTGGTTTTATGTGTGTGTGTTTGAAATATTATTGATAATAAAGCCTCATTTGTATCAGTGAGGGCTCTGCATCAGTTATCTATTGCACAACAAACCACCTCATACATAGTGGCTTAAAACAACAGCTGTTTAATTTGCTCATGATTCTGTGGGTCAGCAATTTGGGCACTTTTGCTAATATTGCCATTTGGGCTCAGCTGGGTGGTTCTGTTAGTTTCACCTGGGGTCACTCAGGCCCCTGTGCTCAGCTGGTACCTTGGAGCTAGGTGATCTAGGGGATCTCAGCTGAGATGATTCATTTCTGCCACATGGTCTGCCCCTCTAATAGCCTAGCTCAGCCTCCTTGACATGACAGAACTTTCTGGCAAGAGGACAAGAGCAAAAACTATAAGCTTGAAGCCTAAACTCAGAAATTACGTAGCCTCTCTTCTGCCACATTCTGTTGGTCAAAGAAAGCTATAGGACCAGCCCAGATTCAAGGGGAGGGCATTGGAAATAGACTCCACCTCTAACTTGGAGTAGCTGCAAAGAATGCATGGCCATTTTAAATTTATTGCAGGCTCTTAACTTTGTTATAAAAGCAATCTGAAATTACTTTAAAATTATTTTGTCATTTAAAAATCCTGGAATAGGGATGGTCTTGTCAGCCCATCTGAGAGGAGTCTGGAAAGTGGAGGTCTTCAGTAATGTACCTAAGAATATAATAAAGTTAATAACAACACAAGCAGGCACTAATATTGTTTTTACTATATGCCCAGCACTATATGGAGTCCTTTAGATATCATAACTCATTTTGTCATTACAAAATCTTATGAATAGGTGTTATTTTTATCCCTAACTTATAGGTGAGAAAACTGAGGCACAGAGCGGTTAAGCAACTTCCCTCGAAGTCATACAGCTAAGTCGTAGACCTGGGATTCCACTCCAGGAGGTCAGGCTTCAGAGTCTGCATGTTAACCCTAATGCTTCTCAAGTTAATGGAAATTACATCTTTCTGACTCCTAGCAGAGTTCTCTCTTGGACTGTGTGTTTTTTCTAGAGACAGGGGGATTGGCTATTTAGAGATGGTTGCTAGGCCTTCCTGGGTACACCCAAGTGGCCAAAAATAGTTCTGTCACATTATAGGAGACCCTAATTAGATGTAATAAAGACACTTATTATCCCATGGAACACAGAGTAATTCTCCTGAGCCCAATGGTATTTCCTGGGGGTAGGGGTGGAGGTAGAGGGTTCTTATTCTTCTCTTTGGTTGGCAAGCATTTGAAGAATGAGGATATTTAATAACGCCCTCTATAACCTTTCAGGTAGCCTCTTATTTTTTGGTTTCAAGTAATCAGAAAGACTTAGCCCCAAAGAAAAAAATGTTGTGTTTATTTAGCTTTTTGTTTAAGGGCTATCCCAAGGAAAGGGTGGGTTGATAGCCTTTTTAATCTAGGGTTTGTTGAACTCAATTCAGTCCAGTGTCCAGGTAGAACAGGTGGTTTATCTAAGAAAAATGACAAATTTTGCTGACATTTTTGAGGTCACCCTTGCAGCCATGAATAAAGTGGCTCATAGTACCAATATGAGTTACAATAAGAAGTTACTTAACCTCTCTGTGCCTCAGTTTTCTAATCTATAAATTAGGGACCCTTTCTGTTTGAGGGGCATGGCACATTTAGGAGCCAGGACTAGACTTGCGTCTCCAGGATGGTCATATCTCACTCTCCATTTAGCTATGGAGTGGGGGAGAGACTGCCAATCTAAGGCTTAAGGGAAGTCACTCTGGCTGTCTAGCATCTTATCTCCCTTAAATCCCATCCTTGTCTCTTGACTCTACAACTGGCCTCCTTCTGACACCCTCATCGTCTTATGTGGGCTCAGGTTGGCATCAATGTCTGTTGCATTGCTACCGAGAGTGTTTGCTACAACTTTAAACTCATGAGAATTTGCATGTTCACCCTAATATGGACTCCAGCTAGAATCTGAGCTGGAAAATGGGCAATCTGGACATGCATGGTCCCACCAGAGAGGAGAGATCACAGGATGGGGACTAGGGAGACCCAGGCTGCAGACTGCCCCGCCCCTTCCATCATTGCTCACCTTCCCACACCAAAAACTTCTCAGGACAGCTTTCTTGCTTGTCAACCACAACATCCTAGGGTTATTTTCCCCATACCAGTGGAAACCCTGTTACCTTCATAATCTTTTCCTTCAACTAATCTTGAAGAGTTTATAATCCTCTTCTGCATTAAGTGTTTTTTTTTCTCTTGTGGATGCTCACTTTCCTCGTTTCTTATTCAAACCAGCTGGGACAGTTTATCCCCTAGCATAGAAATGAAAACCTGACAGACAGGTCTCTGCAGTAGAGATTGGGCTGGTTCTCTCTCCAAACAGTATTTTACTGTTGGCTGCTGCAGCTGAATAGCTCAGCCTGCCATTATGACAGAATGGCCCAGAACAGACCACAGGCAGGAAGCGTCTTTTGTTTCAGGGGGCTTTGGAGCTGTTTTTTCCCTGCCATAAACTTAATTGCTTTCTGTGATATATCTGGCAAACCTACCACTGTCCTTTTTGCTGCCTCCTGCTTGGTCAATCAGGACTACCAAAGCCTGCAGCTTTGCTTTTTAGGAGGTTTGGTTGATTAACATGAGTTTGCCTTTGGCTTTTGCTAACATTGCCTTTTTTGGGGCACTAGTGGTGCCCAGGAGAAGGATGTGAGTGTGGTACGTGTGTGGGGAAGTATAGATGAGAGACAGCTGGGTCTTCTGGGACAGTGGGGGAGCAGGCTCAGGAAACTGTGGTTCACCACAGGGTCCTCACGTGCATGAGTAAGTCATCCTGCTTCCTGAAAGGGAGGTTTTATTCACCTTATCACCATAGAGGATGTTTCAGATGTGGCAATTCCTTTAAATCACTGCAATTTTGACTCACCCTAGGATTTCTGGGTTTAATTGCTCCCCTTTCTTGTTGGTTTTATGACCAGTGTTGCAGGAAAGACAATACTTGAAAGTCTGTGGAAGCCCCTTCTTTTTATATTTTTCTTTGCAGTGACGATGATTGCTTAACAATAATAAACATAGAAAGAGGTTTTTTTATGTTTTTTGTTTTTGTTTTTGTTTTTTTAAAAAGACCTTTGGGCCAGATGTGGTGGCTCATGCCTGTAAACTTTGGAAGGCCTTGGCAAGTGGATCACTTGAGGTCAGGAGTTCAAGACCAGCATGGCAAACATGTCAAAACCCAATCTCTACAAGAAATACAAAAATTAGCCAGGCTCAGGGGCATTTGCCTGTAGTCTCAGCGACTCAGGAGGCTGAGGCAGGAGAGTTGCTAGAACTGGGGAGGCGGAGTTTGCAGTGAGCCAAGAGATTGCACCACTGCACTGTAGCCTGGGCAACAGAGTGAGGCTCTGTCTCAAAAAAAAAAAAAAAAAAAAAAAAGAACCTTGCTCTAGGCTGGTTCCTGGTGAGGAAGAGGAGCTGGGGATGGTGCTTTCAATGGTTAAAGGCATATTTACACATTTGCACATGCGCCCGTCAGGTTCCAGTCCACAGTAGCAGCCACTTTAGCAACGTTCTCATAATCCTCAGTGGCACCTTCTTTAAAGCTTGTTATCAACAATCCAACCAAAGCATCACATTCCAAATTTAACTTTAACCTGCCCTTGAAATTTCATCCTTAGAAAGTCTTTCTAGAATGGAGATGAAAACCTCATCTGTGTCTAAATACGACAAGCCCATGCCTGATTTGCCTGTTCTCACCATGGTCATTTCCATATTTAAGCTGTGAATATTGAGTTCTGTCTGCTATCAGCTGTGGCTCCCCATGCCTGTTCTCTGAATGTAGGTCTTGCTAGAACAAAAAGGGTAAAGGTTGTTATTCCTGGATGGCAGATCTATGTAACCACCAGTGTGGTGCCACCAGATAGACAATGAATGAATGTGTTTGGACAATAATATAACCTGCAGCACACACTCTGATCATAGGGGCCTAGCTTCTCTTTTGCATTAAGCCTCAGGTATTCTTTGATCAAGTGTGTGGTCAAGTCTTTGTAAGTTTACTTTGGGGCCTTAGCAGTATACCCAAACAGATTGTTGCCAAAATCACACATGGTATGAGCCTATTTAGGTATTATCTAACAGAACTCTAATGGGCAACAATTATGTAGACAGTTACTTGTCATCTATTAAATCAGTGTATTTTCTATAGGTTTTTAAATAGTGCTTCATTTGTAATTAAACTGTATTTTAACATATCCCCTCAAAAAGGGTAAATTTGAGTAATGCACTATGGAAATGGTAAGGAGATTCAGATTAATTAGGAAATGATTAATTCAGATTAATTAGGAAATACCCTAATTCATGCATGGACCCGCTCTTGGGGGTCTAGGTGAGAGACCTAGCTGTCTCTCACCTGTCCATCTTCAACACACACATCACACTCATGTCCTTCTCCTGGGCACCACTGATTCCCCAAAACAGGCAATGTTAGCAAAAGCCAAAGGCAAACTCATGTTAATTAACTAAACCTACTAAAAAGTAAAGCTGGCAGGCATTTGTAGTCCTGATTGACTAAACAGGAGGAAGTGTTACTCTGGAAGTCTGATTGGAGCATGACCTTGAAGGGGATAAGGTTCTCAATTGTCAAGTCTTTAAACTGGACTGCCATTTTAGAGGCTTTTACTGTTCCTTGTCAACATATGTGTTTGGCTTGTTTCAAAAAGACACTGCATTAGTTGTATACAAGGGATTCCTAAAATAACCAAGGGAGTGACCTAAGAGAGACAACCAGCTAGTGTTCCCATAGGATTTTTCTCCTGAAACTGAAGTTACAAATCTCTTCTCTTCCATTTTTCACCTATCAGTCGATCCCTGTTATCACCAGAGGCCAGATGGATAGTTCTGGGGATTGTCTTCCTTGAGTTGTGAGCTGAAATGCAGACTTTAAATACAGGGTTTTAAGATGTTAGGGAGGAAAGCGACATTGATTTATTTGTTCTGTTCCCTGCCAGCCTGAGAAACCTGTCCCGTCAGGTAGTGAACAACTGTTCTTATCCTAACTAGCAACTTCAAGAGAACGATTACTCATCCCATCATTACCACTCCCCCTGAGTCATCCAGGCTGGTACATTTTGGTTTCCACTGAATAAAAATCTCCAGGCAATGGGAGTCTAGGGCCAAGGTTTCTGTTTAGTAATATGAATTATATAAATGTGCCTTGGACATGGAAGCTGTGGATCCTTCTGGAAAGATATTTCATAGGCCCAGGTCTTCAGCCATGTCTCTATTTGAAAAATTGTATTGGTCAGTATTGCCAAAAGTGGCCATCTTAATGGTCAGTACAGAATGATTATGTGAGTGACCAGATGATACAGCTAGTCTGGTTGATCACAAGGGCAAAGATACAGCTATGAAAATGGATAGCTATTTGCCTGTACCTCTTGCTTGTAATTTCATAGTCATGTTGCATGTTAACCACTCAGTATTCATGGGGGATTTTAGTAAACCTTTTTTCAGGCCTTGTTCTTGTGACAGTGCTGAGAGGGCTTTCACACTTGACATATGCCATCATAGATGAGGACTATTGAAAGGCAGCTGGAGTCATTTCCATTTTACAAATACCATCTGTCTTCTATCACGTCACTGTTCTCTGTGCTATTCTGTTCTCTGTGCTATGTCCTGTTGTGCCTGATTTGGGAGACAAATGTGAGACTGGATTGTCCTGGATTAAATTTGGATGTATGGGTAGTTATAGAAATCAATATTGATAGGCATGTGTGTTCAGTTCATTTCAAGGTTTAGTTTATTTCAAAAGTCTTAATATTTATATTTATTACAGATCTAGAGACACATAGCTTTGAGTAGGAGCTGTATTTTGAAACATCATGGTTTATGGGAAAACCTGGCATGTAGAAAATCAAAAGAAAGTACTCAAGGCAGAATGCTGAATGTAAGTTTGTGGGTTAATAGAAAATCCTACCTTTTTTCTACAAATTCCCAACTAATCCTTCCTAGGTTTAAATAAAACCAACAGTCACTATTCTAACAGCTATTCTGTCACCTTTCTCTGTCTTCAGGCACTTGAAATACATCATTAAACAACACAGAATTAATCCCAGGCCCTTTAGACTTTATACAGAGCTTCTTGGGGCAGGAACTTTATCTTCTTCATCTTGAATCCTGAGAACTAAGAAAAATAAATGTTTTATAAGCAGGCATGTATGAAATAATTAGTAGCTGTGAAAATAAAACAAGTGGTGATCCTGAAGCCCTGGCAGTTTGACAGCATGTCCTGTCGGGTCAGTGTGAGATAGGACCTGGTTGCAGGTGGGAGCAGCCACTCTGGGACTCTCGGATAAGGCCTGAATGGAAAGGCAATAATGTGTGCCCGGGAGCAGATTGACTTTACCATTGCCTGCGATTCCTGTGTGAAATAGGAAGGCTCAACCCAGGCAAATGCTAAGGAAGCAACACCAAGTCTTTTATTACTCTCCACAACATTTATAGCCAAGTCCTATTCCATGCCCTTCTCCTTGAGGCATTCTGACAGTCATTTTAATGATTTATTTTCTTTTTCATTATCAAAAAACAAATAAAATATTTTATTACCTTTTGTGTAGACTTGATGTCTTTCTCTTCATTTCATCAGTATCTGGGTCTGCAAAATTCCCCTTCCCTTTCAATTTTTATAACTCAAGGATAGGAATTCTGTTTTTCTCATTCCTTACGTGAGAGCTCTTTTTTGAAGTCTGATTTTTTTTTTTTTGATCCTATATCCCCAGCCTATTTTCTTGTTGTTACTTTATATCTGTGAGTGGGATAGGTGGAGAGGAAAGGAGTATATGGAAAGGGGGACTCAAGAAAGGCCACATCTTTACAATAACATATGGATGGCAGGGAAAGGTTTTGAATAAGAAAAACATTTTTTCAATGCTCTTCTCCACTATTTAAAGATGTAAGAACATTGGCGCTATGCTGCTGAAGATGTTCTGTTGGTTTAGGGAGAAAACACTCTACTACTGAAATTTGCTCTGTGATTTCTTTCCTAGGATCTACAATAAAAACCAATGATCTATGTGAGAGCCCATGGCATTGTGATTCCCCTCCATCCTGAATTGCATGTCTTCAATTCAAGCACCCTGCTTTGTGGCTCCCAGGCCCCTGGTTTCTACCCTCTGCCCTTTTGGCTCATTTCCTCCTCATTTTCCGTATGCCTTTGTATTCGTTTGTTATCATGCTGCTACTAAAGATATACTGAGACTGGGTAATTTACAAAGGAAAGAGGTTTAATTGACTCACAGTTCAGCATGGCTGGGGAGGCCATGCCTTACAATCATGGCAGAAGGGGAAGCAAACATGTCCTTCTTCACATGGCAGCAGGAAGAAGAAGAATGAGCAAAAGGGGGAGAAGCCCCTTATAAACTTATTAGACCGTATGAGAATTCACTCACTATCACAAGAATAGCAGCATGGGGATAGCCACCCCCGTGATTCAATTACCTTCTACTGGGTCTCTCCCATGTCATGTGAGGATTATGGAAACTACAATTCAAGATGAGATTTGGGTGGGGACACAGCCAAACCATATCACCCTCCTTACATTAAGGTATCAGCAGCAGGATCTCCTCCTTCAGACCAGTCATCATGGGCTTCAAAACCTACCCGACCACATGTGTGGATTTGTAAGGGCAAAGCTTTTCTTGGAGAGGTGATTTCAGGTCAGAGTTGATGCAGGATGAGATTATGCCTTGTTCAGTGGTACAACCAGGACATCTGTTCTGTGGACCTCCTAATCAGAACTGGATGTAATATTCCAATGGTGATCACACTCATCATGATGGTCTGGGATGCCCAGATAGTTAGTAAAACATTATTTCTGGGTGTGTCCGTGAGGATGTTTCTAGAAGAGATGAGCTAAACTTTAATTGGTAGATGGCCCTCTTCTATGTAGGTGGGTACTGTCCAATCCATTAAGGGCCTGAACAGAACGAAAAGGCAGAGGAGGATTGAATTAGCTCTCTCTGCCTGACTGCTTGAGCTGAGACATGGATGTTCTGCCTTCAGTGCTCCTGGTTCTCAGGCCTTCAGACTCTGACTGGAATCAACACCATTAGCTCCCAGCTCTCCAGGTCTTCAAACTATACCACCAGCTTGCAGATGGGGCTTTTTGGCCTTTCTAATATCATAAGCCAATACCTTTTAATAAGCATATATATATATATGCGCTTATATATATGTGTGTGTACATATATGTATATATATTCACATATTTATATATATGTTCTATGGGTTGAATTTCTCTGGAAAAACCTGACTAATACAATCGTGAAGAAGAATTTTGTTTGATTCAGGATGAGGTTCAGTTTTGCATTAGTTTCTTTAAGCAGCAGCACTATTACTGTGTTTTTTTTTTTTTAAAAAAAAAGACATGGTGTTTGTAATTACTTATAATTCATATAGACGAATTGCTAACTAGCAAGGTCTTGGTTATTCTTTGCCCGTTCTGTTGATTATTTGAACCATAAGTTTATATTTAACATCTTGTTGATTTCAGCTTGATGCTTTAGTCTGTCAGGCCTTTTTTTTTTTTTTTTTTTTGCATCTTGATTCTGCTATGAAACATAGTAGCTGCCATTCCTGGCTTTGTGCCATCAGTAAGTTTGATAAAATGTCTTCTTATCTTCATTCAAGTAATTCATTCATTCAAGTAATTGATAAAAATGTTAACTACAATAAATGACAGAGTTCCGCAGGATACTATTAGCACATTTAGGGTTGAGACTCATCTATTAAAAAAATTATTTGGCAGCTTATAATTTGCTATCATTTCCCTAAGGATAGAATATTCTATTTATTGCTTTGCCAAAATCTAGGTTGTGTATGGAACTCTACTGATGTAATATCTTGTAACCATGTCACAAAAGAAGGGAGATTTGTTTGGCTTGACTTTACGTTATGATACACATCCTGGACCTAACTAATCACTTCCTTTTTTTTCTATTTGCTTACAAACCAGCTACTTATCTGCACATTAATCTACACCTTTATTTATTAATTCAGAGATTTGTTTATTTGTGAATGTTCAGTGTCATGTCTAGTACTCAGTTTACAAGACATGGTTCCTGCTTTCAGAAACCTTATAGTCTAATTCTGTGAAGAATGTCAATGATAGTTTAATGGGAATAGTATTGAATCTATAAATTGCTTTGGGCAGTACGGCCATTTTCACAATATTGATGCCTCCTTTCCATGACCATGGAATGTTTTTCCATTTATTTGTGTCATCTCTGATTTCTTTGAGCAGTGGTTTGTAGTTCTCATTGAAGAGGTCCTTCACTTCCCTTATTAGCTGTATTCCTAGATATTTTATTCTTTTTGTGGCAATCGTGAATGGGAGTTCATTCATGATTTGGCTCTCAGCTTGGTGTAAAGGAATGCTTGTACTTTTTGCACATTGATTTTGCATCCTGAGAATTTGCTGAAGTTGCTTATCAGCTAAAGAAGCTTTTGGGCTGAGATGATGGTGTTTTCTAGAAAAAGGATTGTGTCATCTGCCAACAAAGATAGTTTGATATCCTCCCTTCCTATTTGAATACCATTTATTTCTTTCTCTTGCCTGATTGCCCTGGCCAGAACTTCCAATACTATGTTAAATAGGAGTGGTGAGAGAGGGCATCCTTGTCTTGTGCTAGTTTTCAAGGAGAATGCTTCCAGCTTTTGCCCATTCAGTATGATATTGGCTGTGGGTTTGTCATATATGGCTCTTATTATTTTGAGATATGGTCCTTTAATACCTAGTTTATTGAGAGTTTTTAACATGAAGGATGTTGAATTTTATCAAAGGCCTTTTCTGCATCTATTGAGATAACCATGTAGTTTTTGTCTTTAGTTCTGTTTATATGATGAATCGCATTAATTGATTTGTGTATGTTGAACCAACCTTGCATCCTAGGGATGAAGTCTATTGTTCGTGGTGGATTAGCTTTTTGATGTGCTGCTGGATTCCTGTCAGAGGTTGGGGGCGGGTGGGAGGAGGGAGAGAATCAGGAAGAATATGGATACTGGGCTTAATACCTTATGAATGGATGATCTGTGCCACAAACCACCATGGCACACGTTTACCTGTGTAACAAACCTGCACATCCTGCACATGTACCCCTGAACCTAAGATAAGAGTTGGAAATAAAAAAAAATTTATCGTCTAGTGAAGGGAAGAGATATATAATTATAATACTCTGTGAATAATCTCTTTAATCTCTTTCTCTCTCTCTCTCTCTGTGTGTGTGTGTGTGTGTGTGTGTGTATGTAGTCAGGTGTCACTTAATGACAAGAATATACTCTGATAAATGCATCATTAAGGCATTTCATCATTGTGCAAACATCATAGAGTGCACTCACACAAACCTAGATGGTACAACCTACGATACTCCCATGCTATATGTTATAGCCTATTCCTCCTAGGCTACAATCCTATACAGCATGTTACTCTACTGAATACTGTGGGAAGCTGTAACACAGTGGAAAGTATTTGGGCATCCAAATATATCTAAACATGGAAGAAGTACAATAAAAATACTGTATGAAAGATAAAAAGTGGTACACCTGTATAGGGCATTTACCATGAATAGAACTTGCAGGACTGGAAGTTGCTCTGGGTGAGTGAGTGAGTGGTGAGTGAATGTGAAGGCCTGGGACATTACTGTAGACTTTAAAAACACTATACTTAGGCTACACTAAATTTATTAAAAATATTTTTCTTTTTTTATTAACTAATTTTAGTTTACTGTAACTCTTTATAAACTGAAAGATTTTTAACTTTTTCACAGTTAAGTAATAACATTTAGCTTAAAACACATTTTGCAGATATACAAAAATATTTTTTCTTTACATCCTTATTCTATCAGCCTTTTTTCTATTTTTAAAATTTTTAATTTTTGATTTTTTTTTTTTTTTACTTTTTAAACTTTTGTCTTAAAAACTAAGACACGAACACACACATTAGCCTAAGCCTACACAGGGTCAGGATCATCAATATCACTGTCTTCCACCTCCACATCTTGTCCCACTGGAAGGTCTTCAGGGGCAATAACATGCATGGAGCTGACATCTCCTATGATAACAATGCTTTCTTCTGGAATACCTCCTGAAGGACCTGTCTGAGGCTGTATGCAGTTCACTTTTTAAAACAAATAAGTAAAAGTATACTCTAAAATAATAATAAAATATAGTAAATACATCAGCCAGTAACATAGTCATTTATTATCAGGTATTATGTACTATACTTAATTGTCTGTGCTATAGCTTTATACAACAAGCAGCACAGTTAAGTTTGTTTACACCAGCATCACCACAAACATGTTAGCAATGCGCTGTGCTATGATGTTATGACTATGAAGTCAATAAGGGATAGGAATTTTCCAGCTCCATTCTCATCTTGTAGGACCACTGTTGTGTATGCTGTTCATCCTTGACTAAAACATCATTATGCGGCATGTGACTGTATGTGCGTGTGTGCACACAGATGTGTGTGTTTGTGTTACTTGTATAATAAAGATGGAGTTTTATAAACATAAAAGAGTAAATAATACCTAGTAAAGATGTGTCCAAGAGAGCAGACAACCACCTGGTGAGCTCAGGACAAGTTAAGTAAAATTTGAGCTGGGCCTTACAGAATAAGGAGTCGATCATTAGTTTCAGAAAGTGTGGCAGGGTATTGCAAGAAAGGAATAAAACCTCCATTGATAAGTTGTCTGGAGCTGGACTCCAGATGCCTGCAAAGACCCCTCTGCCTGCCCCCATGACATCCTAACCCCTGACCTGTGGCTTGTACTTGGTCATGTTATCTACTGACTTTCTTGCCCTTTCCTCAACCATTTGATTCACAGACTTCCAAACTATGTCTGATGTTTTACTTTGGTGGGGCCTTCAGGCTAAACAGGTGACTACAGGCAGTTGATAAGACCTGCCTGAGGGCCATCTATATGCTAGCATGGTAGCCACCCCAAAGACTACAGAAGGCAGTGGATTTGGTTCTAAAAGACGTCCCATGCAGCCATATAGAATGCATACCTGACAAACTTTAAAATTAGAGTAGCACCAATTTTAATAAACCAATAATAACTCTGCTAAAAATTGCCTCTCCCCATACACACACCCACCATCCCCATGTCCCTGGTCATCTAAACATCCTCACTTTGAAATATCTTACCTGCTTTCATCCTCAGTTGAATTGTTTATGAAGATTTGAAGTGGATCAATTCAGCTGTGTTTGCATTCTGTAGGGCATGAAAAATGGTGTTTCAGTTATTATTGTGGCGAACTGAGGAACCAAATGCGCAGTCTGGGTTTTTAGATTGCAGGTGGAATTGGCAGCATCTGTGGTTAGAGAAATGGCCCCCAAACACGTGAACTGGGTAAATTTGATTAGCGTTGCATGGAGAGAGCCTGGAACATCCCAATGCCATTCTTCAAATACATTTCCAGCTACTCATTTGGTGGGGAAATGCTTTTATTTTTCCATTGTTGGATCTCTGTTTCCATCGAATATGTAGCCATGTGGCTAAGGTGGTAACTAACAAAGCTGGCTGGGGTTATGTTTTTAGTATCTTGGCAGTAAAGAGAGATGTTTATTTGGTGACCTTAGCTCTGCTCCCATTTGGCTATTTCCTTCTGTCTCTTATTCCCCTTCACCTTGTTTCTTTGGCAGCCAGTAGCATTGCTCTTTGTAAAGAAAATGGATGTAAATTACCAGGGGAAATGAAACAACTCATACATTGATTTTTGGCTTAGAGGCCCGACATTTTGGGAGTCAACAGCAGGATGCTTTGCTTTGGGATCTGCAAGGGATTGGAGTAGATGGCTAATGCTCTGTGAGCAAATCTCATGCCTGCCAGGTGCTTCTTCATTATCCATTCCCTGCAATGAGCAACTTTAGCAGGCAATGTGCAGAGACTGTTTATAGGACTGATGGTGGTTCACGAAATCTGCTGCCCAAACAAGAGAGCTCAAACTGCATCTTCTCCTTACACAACCTGGCACTGTATCCCTTCTGCAAGAGTTTTTTTTTTTTTTTTTTGTACTATTGAAAGTGAATAGAACTGGAAGTAAGGTAATGTTTATCGAGCACTTATTATATGCTAGGCATTGTAAAACACACTTTGTACTTAATTAATGTAATTTTCACTGTATTTTTTATAATTTACTCTGTACTATATCCCTAACATTTAAGTATTACTGTCCTGATTTATAGATGAGAAAATTGAGATTCCAAGAAGTATTTTTTCTTTCAGGTTAAACAGTTCCTAATAGTTCTTAAGTTGAGGATCTCAGAAAAATATCCTTGACTCCAGTTAAATCTAAAATACACTAAGTCTTAAGAATAACTCGTGTTCCATTAGGGGCCAGAGAGGTTTAAATACTCAGGCTGAGAAGCAATTAGGCTTCCAGCACAACCTTTCCATGTGGATTCAGCATATAGACAGTGTCCATTGTTCTTTCCTCTATTGCCATCCAATAATGTCAGGGCTTTCGTATTTAGTTTTCATCTTTTAGAAATTTATTTTAAAGTATTATAAAGACAACATCTTATCCACCACTGTGATCTAGATGTCCGTGCAAAATTAACTAAAAGTCAGTTTCCTATCACTTTACTCCCCCCACCCCCCGTGAAACTGAACAGTGCTACCTGAACATTCTGTCCTTTCAGCTGACAACAAACAACGAAGTGACGGAGGACATGCAGTGTGTAGTCCCTGTTCACAGAGCAGAGCCTGTCAAAGTCAAGGGACTCTGCATCTCCATCAACTTCAGACACTGGCAGCTAACTCACCTTGCTTTTGAAATTTTGTTTTCCATTAAACTTGAGAAATGCCTTTAATGCTTTCTTCCTGATACTAATACATTGTAGACATGATCTTCTAAGCCTAACGGCTGTTTTATGAGCTCCTGGAAACCTGTCAGTTGTATATATTCTTCTCTTTCTCAACAAATGATGCATCCCTGTACTTACTCTAGCCAGTGGGTCTTGTCAATAAATCTGTCAAAGGCCAGGCCAGTCTGCACAAACATGCTCTCCACCTTCCCCGATGGAATGAGAGGCGGCCCTTTAGAGCTTGGTGGGATGGAGATTGCTTTTTAAAATCAAGCTCAAGAATAAAAGTATATATCAATTTTCATTTCTGTCTACTACCGTCATCATGAGATTACTTATTTTTCCTTCATTAGCCAATTTGTAGATTGCCAAGTTTGGGAGTGGGGAAAGAAAGTCGCAGCGGTACACACTGACTTCAGAATCACCAACTAGCTGCAGGCAGGAGACGAGTGCATGCTGGCTGGCCTGCTCCCACCTCCCACAGTGATGCTGAAGTGCTAGTCCTTCAGGAAGAACCCAAAGGGAGGCTTGTGTATTGAGTTATCAGGCTGGGGACCTGAGAGCCTCAATTTCTCCTGGCATAATGATGAGTCTTCAACGTGAATTAGAAAGCTCTGCAGTTATGCAGATAATTTTCAGAGATGGCACACACAGTGTTTTAACCCTCAAACCAAGTCTACCAATCTCAGTAACTCTTAGTAGCTATCTGGCAGTGCCGATGACGATGATAAAATCTGTAGCCTTTATGTTGGTGAATTACTTATGATGTATAGAGAGCTGTGTGACTTATTTTAAGGAGATTTTATATTCCTAACAGGGGTGATTAAAAAGACAGACTCTATAGCTCAGATCAGCATATGTGCCACAAACGTGTTTTTCCATCCATATTTCTAACTGGGATGTTTCTGTTAGCGGTGTTGGTGAGTGCCTGAAGGTCATTTTGATTTATTATTTTTTAAACCAGGCATTCAGAATATCCAGGAGTTAATCAGTTCGCAGAGACCTGCTAATTCATAACTTACAGTCTCTTGCCACTAATGTCACTGCCAGCAAAGTCACAGTCCCCTCAGCATCCTCCATCTTAAAAGGGTGACGTGCCGCCCTGCCAGCAGAAAGCTTACCTGGCACTGTTGGTTTGTGTATCATCTACATTCTCCCCAGTTTTTCTAAATTAACAATAGGAAGCATAGTTGGTTGAGGAATTCTTTTAGTTAGATTAGGTAATTCACAAAACTGGTAGGAAATCGTTCAACCTAAGTTAAAACCAAAACAGCCATATCTTCAGGAGACATTTTCTATAAAATTTTATCACTTTTATTTATTTTATTTTTCCTGACAATAATAAAAGGAAAGGAAATGTCGGAAATGGAAAGTCTGTCCCTTTGTAACTGGCGAGAAACTGGGTTTGTGTTTGCCTAACTTTTCTCCTGGAAGATTTAATCAGTATTTGCTGTCAAAGAAGAGAAATGCTCTAGCGTCTGCGAAGACACTTTGTCTGTCTCGATAAACATAGTTAAGGTGACGGTATGCCTTATGTGAAAAGGTGTGGGGAATACTTTTTTAGGATTCGAATACAAAAAGACAGATTTACTAGGGGCTCTACTGGGTTTTTTTCTCCCTAAACTTCCTGATTCAGCGGGCAGTGCAGGAGCTGGTACAATGTTATATGCTGTTATACCAGTGAAACCAGCTGGATTTAATGATTCCCTGCTTCTGGGTCATAATTCTTTGGTAACTGCGAGAATTCCAAACTTGCAGCACTTCTTTATCTTCCCCAGGGCACACCAGCCGTTTTCTTAAGGTGGTTTTTGTTGGTGGTGGTGGAGGTGGATTTTTATTTTGTTTTGGCCTTAGTCTTAGCCCCCCAGAGGAGACTAAAGTGAGGAAAAAAAGAAATTATGAAGTGTTGAACTATGAATGAGTCAGAGGAAGTATTAACTAGACCCTCTTTCCTACTGGAAGCATCTTAAGCTTAATTTGTGGGCAGGAGGCTCAGCCCTGGAACAGGCTCCCGGTCTCACTTCTGGCGATCTGAGGCCCAGCCTGGCTGCCTGTGGCCGGGAGCTGTGTCCTGATCCTTGATCCTGGCTGTGTGTGCTGTCCTGGTTAGGACATCTGAGAACCGGCTCTGCCACAGGCACAAAAAGGACCCGGAAAGAATCCTGGCCCTGGGGCTTCAAAGTACACGAAGTGATTTTTGTTCTTTCAGTCCTCAGTTGCCCAATTTGATGTACTTTAAAAAGGCCTCTCAGTGGGCCTCACCTGCTCTGTGACCTTGGACCAGGCTCTGTACTTCTCTGGTCCTGCTTCCCAATCTGTCTGTGGCTGGGGCTGGACTAGATTGTTGGCTTTTCAGATGTGTTAAGCTATGGAAGCCTTTACCCAAATAAAATTTTGTCAAAGATCCTAAAAGAAGCAATTTTATAAAATCAAATCTATTCTCATTTAAATGGGGGTGAGGGACCCAGAGTACCTACCCCACACCCCTCTCAATTCCCCTTCATCTGTTGGAACTCCAGCAGGGTTGTGGGGCCCCCATCCATTCCAGTCTAATAATAGACTGGCTGAGTTCAGGAAGTCACATTAAATGGAGGCCTGAAAATGCAGGTAATTTTATCTTTGTTAATCCTGAATCCTGGAGACGGCGTATCTTATAGGTTTTAAGCGAACCAACCTAAAATGGCTTAATCCATGTTAAGTTTGTAAACACCAATCATCCCCTGTCCCTTGTAGCCAGAGTTGTTCAGCTTTGCTGTTGTTCAGTGACATGAGATGACAGATGCATCTGTGATGAATTCTGCCAGGATACCCACCTTAATATCTCAGAACTACATCAGGCCCCCAGCCACTCTCTGCTGGATTCCAGAAACCCAGACTCTTTGCCTCCCACCTTCCGTCCCTTGAACCCATCTAGCACAGGAGAACACTGTATCAACTTCCTTAAACTTTGCATTGATCTTGGCAGTCTCCTTTGCAAAAAAAGTCTCATTGCTTGAAAGATTCTAACTCAACTCCTGACTTTCTGAATCCTCCATGGATAATTCCATTTTCCTATCATACCCTATTTTCCTTCTAATACACTTCCTTCTAATACATAATCCATTTCACGAAATCATTCTTCTAGTCTCTGCCTCTAAACCTGTGGTCATGCTCTTTGCCCCTGTCACTATTTGCCTTTCCCCATGAAAACCTTACATCCTATTTTTCATTCAACAATATCCTTTACAGTTCACCCTTCAAATTCTTCTTTCTTCTCCCTCCCATGGCAAGGAAAAGGCAGCATGGTACGGCAGCAAGATTATGGAACTGGGAGAGAGCACCATGGCTGCCATCTGGAATTCTGCCGTGTATCTGCAGGGTGCCCTTGCCTAAGCCCCTTGACCTCTTTGGTTATAGTTTCCTCATCTGTAAGTGGCGTTAATAACATCTCCCTCACCTGCCTCACCATGTGGTTGTAAGAGTCAAAGAGGTATTGTATGTGAATGCATTTCATCTAATTTAAGCACCTTATATTTTTAAATTTTTGTTATTTAATAGTAAGGTATGTATGAGGTATAATCATAATCATTTTCTGTACCCTATAGCACTCATTTTAAGTCTTTATTATACGCTGCCCTGTGCTTACTCCAGTTATTTAATGCATCATCAGTTTTTTGGGTCGAAGAGTTTTCATATAGTTTAAAACTCCATGGTGGTTATCACAGTGTTGACCACACAATACGTACTTCGTATGGATCTGTTTAATAGAACTTTGATTTCTGATATCCTCCAACACCTACTATTTTTGGTGTGCTGGCAGTAGCAGCCATTTAATCATCAGATAAATACTTGAAGTTTTGGCAATCCTCCCACAGCAAGATTGAAATTCTAAGGATTTCAAACAGACATGGAAGACCTTAAGAAGCAGCGTAAATAAGTAAGTTGCTTGGGTGAGATACTCTCTTGAAAATTAATTCAAGTGGAACTCAGTCCTAGGACTGCTTAGAATGAGTCCAGCTGTCAGTCCCTTGAATCAGCACTGCCTCTCTAAAGCTCTGTGGATGCTCACAACCAACAAGGAGAAAGTCCCCTTCAGTAGGAATGCATCTCAGACTGTCAGGATATACTGTTATTTACTGAAGGGGCTGCTTCAGAAATAGCCAAATTGCCCTTCGATAGGGTCAAGGGATTATGTATTTTAATAGCCCACATTACTTTGCATTCAACTTTTTCCTAGTCAAATACTTTCCATGAGAAAATGTTCCTGTATTAAGTTATGTCCATTATAAAAGTGAGTGCTCTTAGTGCTTCAGTAAGGGGATGGCAAATACTTCTTCATGTAAGTGGAAATTATTTCATTTTGGATCACAGAGAAATATACCATTTTTTTTAGATAACTAGAATATCTTTAGGAAAATAAGGTGAACATGTGATAAATTCTTATCAGGGAAACAGGCATTCTGGGTACCACTTAATACACTGAAGATTTAATTTGCAAAGGATAAGTTGGTGATCAGTAAAATTTAATTTTTTTCCCTTTCAAGCTTGATGTATCTACTGTACCTTATGCTTCTGGAAGAAGTAAACTTTGTTGGAAGGGTGAAATTTCTAAACCAGAAATGGAGATAGAAGAGCTATGGAGTTTACTGGAAATCCTCTAAGTAGGAGATTGCCCAATTCCTAGTTTAGGGTGCGTAGACTGAGCCTCAGCAAGATACCTGGTCATACTGCAAACCTAAGCACTTGTCTGTACCCATCCGTTTATTCTGATGACATCTGCAGAAAATCCTAACCAGTGTGCTTGCTTTCTTTTTTGTTTTTTTAAGAAAATATATTTTTTTTCCTGAGACATTTGTTCTGTGTGGCCAATCTACAATGTGTGTACATTTGTTTTCTGCAGATGTGCTTATTTCTGGGAACATCTCTGCATGGTTTCAGCATAAATAATATGCTTCCCTACCTACTATAAGCTATAGAAATTACTGGCATTTTAGAATACAGGTAGTAGAGTTAGTAATGCTTCATAACTCATTGTCCCTATAGCAACTGCCACATGTTTGCAGTTTGTACATGGACTGCCTTCATCACTATATTCAAATCACTTTAGGACATGGGCCATGTCTTACTTAAATTTTTATTTCTAGTTCCTCATA
Source organism: Pan paniscus (assembly GCF_029289425.2). Classification (NCBI taxonomy): domain Eukaryota; kingdom Metazoa; phylum Chordata; class Mammalia; order Primates; family Hominidae; genus Pan; species Pan paniscus. Next base: position 25,744,755 of record NC_073262.2, on the reverse strand, counting down.
TAGCACACAGTAAGTGCTCAAGAATGTTTATTCAATGAATAAAAGAGGAAAATACATACATATACATATATGTGTATGTGTATGTGTGTGTATGTGTGTGTGTATATATATATGTGTATATATATATATGCATATATATATATATATATGCGCCTGTATTTTCAGTTTTAAAACTTTATTTGGCCAGGCGCAGTGGCTCATGCCTGTAATCCCAGCACTTTGGGAGGCCGAGGTGGGTGGATCACCTGAGGTTGGGAGTTTGAGACCAGCCTGACTAACATGGAGAAACTCCATCTCTACTAAAAATACAAAATTAGCCAGGCATGGTGGCGCATGCCTGTGATCCCAGCTACTCAGGAGGCTGAGGCAGGAGAATCACTTGAACCCAAGAGGTGGAGGTTGCAGTGAGCCAAGATTGCGCCATTGCACTCCAGCAACAAGAGTGAAACTCCATCTCAAAAAAAAAAAAAGTTTATTTGATTAATGCTTTCTCCACTAAGAGAAATTCCACAGGTAAATTTGGATTGATGATGCCAAAGCATGGCTTTTCTAATCCAGTGTGCAACATAATTACCTACATGGAAGGAAGCCAAGGACATGGGATACATTCATCAATGTGTGGCCATGGAGCAGCTGTGAACTTTGCCAAGTTTTCTTACATCTGTCCTTCTGCAGGGCCCAGGGACCTCAGCCTCATAAAGAAACTCTTGAACCATCTCTCAGTTTTCTTTCATGAGCTACCATTGCCAAAATGTGTAGAAAGTTAAGTAGAAGCATAAGAAGGGAGAGCAATATTTTGATATACCACTACCTAGTAGGCCTCATTAAGGTGTTATATTCCTGAAGTTCTAGAATTTTCCTTGAAGAATTTTATAACCAAATAAAGCTTGTTAGAATGTTGATTGTTGCTTGGCTGTTGTTTTCCTGATGGAAGCTTGTGATTTGACATCAGCTTGGTACTTTTCTTCTGCACTCCAACCTCTGTCTCTTTCTCTTGCTTTGTCATACAGACTTGCCACCTCTGACTGTTTTGAGTTAATGGTGAGAAACTAGATATGCATTGCTGTCAGGTGTGTATGGAGTGGTGGCCATGTGGCTTAGAACACTCCTAAGTCTCTGTCCTCTCAGTGTTCTCATTTAAATGTAGTATGCGATAGGCATGTTCTCTGTACAAGCATTTTTTTTCTTATTAAATCCTTTGTCCCATAAAGTGCCTCTTAAAAGAAAATATGACTTTGCTTTCTCTTCTTTGTTCATTCCAAGATATTCAGCAAACATTTGAGCCTCTGCTCCATGTCAGGCTCATTTCTAGGGATGAAAGATTACTCCTGCCATCAGGGAGCTCGAATGTGGTAAGAGAGGGAGACCGGCATCTCCTCCTATACACATATTCTTCTTCCTGTTGAAGAATCTGGCACCATGCCCAACTGTTGCATGGGCTTCTGGGGCACTCAGGGATTAAAGGCAAGATTTTTTTCAGTGGACGAATTAAAGAAATTGAAGAATAATAAGGGTCTGAATCCCAAAACTAGAACAATCTCACATTAAGCTGGTGAAATAGCAGCAGTGATTGCCATCTGCTGACACACCACCCACTGGTAGGAAGCAAGAGTTCTAGGCCAGTCAGGCCTCCTGTGAGCTGGGAACCTATCCCTGATTAGAGTAATTAGAGCAACTCCCTGAGCTGGCTTATAATTTGCTTAATCACACTTATTTCACTGACCTATGGTTTTGGCATAGGTGGTTTTAGTGGGGAAAAATGCAAGGTTTGGAGAAAAAGGAAAGTAAGCAATTAGGGAAAAGGAATTCCAATTGATTCTCCTCCCTAGTCAGTTTGGGGTTGGCAGAAAGGGAGGCAAATGACATCAATGACCACACATAAGTAGAAGGAGGCTGATTTGGAAAATACAGGCCTACCTTGTTTTATTGCATTTGGCTTTATTGCACTTCACAAAGATTGTATTTTCTGCAAATGGAAGGTTTATGGAAAGGTTTAAGCAAGTCAATCAGTGCTGTTTTTCCAACAGCGTGGGCTCACTTTGTGTCTCTTCATCACATTTTGGTACTTCTCACAATATTTCAAACTTCCTCATTATTATTATACCTGTTATGGTGATCTGTGATTAGTGATCTTTGATGTTACTATTGTAGTTGTTTGGGGGCACCATGAAGTATACCCATATAAGGTGGTGAACTTGATCCATCAATGCTGTGGATGTTCTGACCGTACCAGTGATTGATCATTCCCTCATCTCTCTTCCCCTCCTTGGGCTTCCCTATTCCTTGAGACATACACTATTGAAATTAGTTCAATTAATAACCCTATGGCCTCTAAGTGTTCAAGTGAAAGGAGGAGTCACATATCTCTCATTTTAAATTGAAAGCTAGAAATGATTAGTCTTACTGACGAAGGCGTGTCAAAAGCGGAGACAGGCTGAAAGCTCGGCCTCTTGTGCCAAACAGCCAAGTTGAGAATACAAGGGAGAAGTTCTTGAAGGAAATTAAAAGTGCTACTCCAGTGAACTCATGCATGATAAGAAAACAAAACAGCCTTATTGCTAATACAGAAAAAGTGTGAGTGGTCTGGATAGAAGACCAAACTAACCACAGCATTCCCTTAAACCAGAGCCTAATCCAGAGCAAGGCCCTAGCTCTCTTCAATTCTGTAAAGGCTGAGAGAGGTGAGGAAGCTGCAGAAGAAGACTTTGAAACTAGCAGAGGTGGGTTCATGAGGATGAAGGAAAGAAGCCGTGCCCATAACATAAAAGTGCAAGGTGAAGCAGGAGGTGCTGATGGAGAAGCTGTAGCAAGTGATCCAGAAGATCTAGCTAAGATCATTGATGAAGGTAGTTACACTAAACAACAGTTTTTTGTTTGTTTGTTTGTTTGTTTGTTTAGAAAAAAGTCTCACTCTGTCACTCAGGCTGGAGTGCAGTGGTGTGATCATGGCTCACAGCAGCCTCAACTTTCTGGACTCAAGTAAGCCTCTTGCCTCAGCCTCCTGAGTAGCTAGGATTTAGAATATTTCAGAAACTTAGTTGGTAAAACAGTGACAGGGTTTGAGAGGATTGGCTCCAATTTTGAAAAATGTTCTATGGGTAAAATGCTATTAACCAGTATCACATGCTACAGAGAAATCTTTGATGAAGGGAAGACTCAATTGATGTAGCAAACTTTATTGTTGACTTAAGAAATTTCCACAGCCACCCCAACCTTTAGCAACCGCCACCCTGATGAGTCAGCAGCCATTAACATTAAGGCAGGACCCTCCACCAGCAGAAAGATTATGACTTGCTTAAGGCTCAGATGATAGGTAGCATTTTAAAATATTTTAAAATTAAGGTAGGTACAACTTAATAGACTCCAGTATAGTGTAAACATAAATTTTGTCTGCACCAGGAAACTAAAACATTTGTGTGACTTGCTGTATTGCAGTAGTCTGGAATCAAACCCACAATATCTCTGAGGTATGCCTGTAGGTCCTTTGAGTCTTGTTTTTTGAGAATTACTGAGATCACAAAAGGAAGCAGCTGGTAATTTCCGGAAACATGTTTGTATAAGCCCAGAATTTGAATAATGCACTAAATGAAGTGTATTGCATATATTTAATTATTTATGCCCAAATGGCTATCATTTCTGAGCCTGCTCTGCCATGGTCCCATGACTTGATACAATTGTTATAAGATTATCATTTTCTAGATGTGAAAGGCATTGTACAGAAGAAGATGAGAATCACAGTAAACCAAACAAAGGAAATGCAGAAGAGACATTTTCAGCTGAATATTGGAAAGTAAGATTCCCTGCGAGCAGGATCTCAGGCAACGTCAATGAACAACATGACGCCTGACACATTGTAGGTGCCCCGTAAATATTGGTTGAGTAACTGAATAAACGTATTTAGTTACTTAAAGCAGGCTTGTCTAATCTTTTGGATTCTGTGGGCCACATTAAAAGAAGAGCTATCTTGGACCACACATAAAATACGCTAACACTAATGATAGCTGATAAGCTGAAAAAAAGAAGTGCAAAAGAAAATCTCAAAATGTTTTAAGAAAGTTTACAAAATTTGTGTTTGGCCGCATTCAAAGCCTTCCTGGGCTGCATGCAGCCTGTGGGCCATGGGTTGGACGAGCTTGCCTTAGAGGGTATAAATTGGATTATTTTATGAAATTAATTAAAATGTGGCTTTTAGGTAAGGAAAATGTAAGGAAAGAAATGAATGGGTGAAGATTTTGAATGTGGCAAAGCATATTTTTCAAAGTTTTAGCTGGGAAAACATTAGTTATTCTCATTTCCCATCAGGGACACAGTTTGGTTCCATTTTCTTCCCTAAGATTCAAGGACTAGGGAAGCATTTTTGTAAAATTGTCTTTTCCTGGGTACAGCATTCCTAGTTTCTTTTGCTCACCTGTTTGGATGTTGTGAAGAGACAGTATAGGAGAGAGACAAGTGCACATTTAAACTACTGATTATAAACATTATTTTCTCTCATTTACTTCTAGATCATGAATTTAATATCCCCCCTGTGATGCAAAGTAGAGACTCAGAGGTGTCAGATTCTGGAGGCTAATTGGAGGCCTTGTTTTTTCACTTATAAATAGGCCCTACCTTGGATCTCTTCTAAACTCTCTTGTCAAGCCATGGGCTGGTTGGTTCTGACTTTATCTGAATGTGATGTCTTCCTCTGCTCCCATGTTCTAAGCGCTTGCACCGAGGGTGGGGAAAAGGATCGACATTCTCCACCTAACCCCAGCCCAGAGTCATTACTCATTCAAGATGTGATGAATAAATATTGCCTTTGAGGAAGACATACAAATTTGCCAAAGAAAGGAATGCAGTTCTGGGACCTCCTAGCTACAGGATTATGTAAATCACTCAACACCCAGTAAAGTTGAGATTGTGAAAGTCAATAATTTTCCATTTGTATTACAGCTAATTAGTCTAAGGAAAATGGTGACAGAGGATATATTCCGTAACGTCTCAGGAGGTCGCCTGGCTCCAGAGAGGTAGTTTTAAACATACTTACCTCTAAGATGTTTCATGTGGGTAGCTAGTATTTATGGAGTACTTCCTGTCTTCCAGGCATTAGTCTAAGTGCCTTAAGACAAATGAACTCACTCACTCGAGGTCATTGTTTTCTATTATTTTGTCATTTTCACAATGAGGAAACTGAGGCACTGAGAGATTCAATAACTTGCCCAATGTTATACTCTTAACTTTTAAGACCTGATTCTACATGTAAGGAAACTGAAATGCTGAGAAATAGCCCAGGTGTGGCAAAATATTTAGCTTTTTCACTAAGCTAAATAACAAGAATTTCCCCCTTACTATATATGTACAAGGGACCATTGCTTCCTTTCCTATTGGAGTGGATGGTAGCCCCCTCTTCCTATGAAGACTTCATGCCAGGGGCTAAAGAGTGAGAATTCTCAGGCCTCCTCCTCTTGCCTACTCAGCAGCCTGAAATCTGGGGTCCCAGAACCTCAAATGTAGTCGTGGGAGATATGGAGCTATTTTTAATATTTCAAAAAGCATAAAATAAATTGTCTATTCAAGGGCAATAAAACAATATGGGCTAATGAGGGTATAAAAACAATTTTTTTGATTTGTCCAAAATTTTATATATATATATATGTATATATGTATATATCATGTTAAATAGTAATTTAGTTATCTCATGTGGATCACTTTTTATGGCAATTATGTGTTTTTAATCTTAAAAATGGATAATGAATTATCTTCTACATAGAGTTTAGATAAATCCTTCTAAACATGGAATCTGAAGTTAGGAGTAGGGGCAAGATAGAAATAGACCTGGGGGACAAAAAAGTTGGTGCCTGTTGGTCTGTAGAGTAAGGGAGAAGTGCTGCTAATAGCCAGCACATCACAACACTATATACATAAATGGAAATAAACCTGTTGGGGAAGCAAGGCAATGCTTCCTGGCTGTTGATCTTCCTTACCTTCATTCTTAATCAGCTTTTATTTAGACAACTGTGAGTGTGCTCTTAGCAGGATCTCAGGGAACTTTACCAGTGCAGTTTGCAAAATGTAATTAGGATGGTGAATTGTCAGGTACCCCTACGCCCACCTCCAAATGATGCATTTCAAAGCCAAACAAAAATGCTATTTTGTACCATCTGCTGTTTGAATTTTTCAAGTCATTGGTCCATTAGAGAGAACTATTGAGCTTTAACCATAAACTATAGAGCCAATTGAATTGTTTTGTTTTAATTTAATTTTTGAATGAGTCATGCATTCACATGGATTATAAATCAAAACAGTGAAATGAGTTATACTCCGAGAAGTCCCTTTCTCACTTCTATTCCCTTGTACTATAATTTTTTTATCCCTGGCTCTCTACCTGTAGGCCATTGCTTTTATTAGTTTCCTAGGTATTCTTACTGAGTATATTTATCCATATATGAGTAAACACATATAGTGTTTTTCATACTGTTCCCTCTCTAACACAATAGGTAACATATGAGGTAACATTGGTAACACAATAGGTAATGTGTGTGTGTGTGCACGCACGTGCGTGCATGTGTCTCTATGTGTGTGCACGTATCTATATTCCTTTTAATGGACACTTGGGTTGTTTTCAGACATTTACTATTACACACAGTGCTACAATGATATCATGCCAATGTATCATTGTACATGTATGCAAGTCTACCTGTAGAATAAAACTAGAGTAGGATTTTTGGGATCAAGGCTAAGTACATCTAAAATTTTAATAATGTTGTCAAATTGCTCCATAGGGTTTGTATTCCCCCAAGCAATATATGAAAATTTCCTGTGGTCTTCTCAAAAGGAGAGTGTTAAGAAAACATGTTCATGTATCAGCTTGGCCAAAATCTAGAAGTTATAAAGTACAATTTTCATTTTCATTTCTCCTATTCAAAAGATGCTCAGCTGTTCTCATGACATTTAAGGGCCATTTGGTGGATTTTTCTATGAAATGTGTATTAATTTTCTTTGCCAATTTTTCTATTGGATTTCTGATAATTTTCTTATGATTTCTAGTAGCTATTTCCATATTAGTGAGATTATCTATTGTTTTAAATGTGATAGGAGTTGAAAATATTTTCTTCAAGTTATTTGTTTCTTAACTTTGCTTATGAGTTTTTTGTTATACATACAGAAGTTGTCTAATATAGTTGAATTTATCAAACTTTATACTTTCTGTGTTTTGAATCATGGTTAGAAAGACCTTTCCCTACACCAAGAAAGTCACTCATATTTTCTTCTGGCACTAAAAAAAATACATTTTATCATGAACAATTTTAAGCTTATACAAATAGAGAAAATAGTGTAATAGACCCCAGCTACCCATCATTCAGCCTCAACAATTAAGAATATTTTGCCAATCTTATTTTATCTATTTTCTCACTCATTTTGAGAATGCTTAGAGCAAACTCCAGATATATTATTTTCTTCATAAGTGCATCTATATATGTAGCAATAACATGTAAGGATGGACTTTTTAGAATATAACCTCTAAACAATTAAGATAACAATTCTTTAAAAACTTAATTAAATAATGTAAAATTATTTAATAAAATTATTCTTGTTCAAATATTCTTTTTGGAAATGTTTATGGCTTGTTTTTGTGTGTGTAGTATGAGGTATGTATCCAACCGTATTTTTTTCCTGGCCACTCACTTGTCCCAACTCAACTTCTTTAAGTATATCCCTGCTTTACTAGATTATGTTTGTGATATAACAAATTCTTATATGTATTTGAGTCTATGCCTGGACCGTCTATTCTGTTTCATTTGTCTGTCTGCTCATATGCTAGTCCTGTCTATACTGTTTTAATTATTGGCACATTACAGAGTTTCACTGTTAGGACTAGTCATTCTCCAAATGAAATAGTAAATTACCTACTCCAACTCATACTATATAAAAATTGAAGAAAATTATAATTTACAATGCAGCCTTTTCAGGTCAGGGAGAGGCCTGGTGATTTAGAAACTGGCAATAGAGAAATGGGAGTCGAATATGTGACAGTGAATGTGATCCCTAACGAAAGTACTAGTAATAGCATCCTGCTATTATATAGTTATATATTAGTTGTATCCTAATATACCATGAGAAAGTAAATAGTAATAACATAAAAGCCTGAAGCTTGGGGCAGGTAGGAGGAGGAAGAGGAGCCAGCAAAGGAAAAAGGACACTGTTTTGGTGGTTGAATTGGAAATCACCAATCCTGGTTCTTCTTCAGCAAGGTGAGAAAGGTCTAGGGTAGAGATGGCTGAAATATTTGCTTTATGCCATTCTCTGGGGAGCTTGCAGAGAAGCAAGACCTAGGTAAAGTGTGTTAAGGAGGGCTATGCTATCATCCTGCTCCAGGCAGATCACAAGTCTGGACAGGCAGGAACCCTGAACCTCAAGGCTGCCAGTGGGCTGGCTTGTGCCTCTGAAGACGTTAGAGTTAACCTCACTGCGCGCTTCCCAGGAAGACAGATGAAGATGTATTTTTCTCAGCCTTCTTTCCAGGAGACAGTATTAAATTTACCTAACGACGTATTTTTGTTGGGAGGAAACTAAGAGAAGTGGCTTCCTTTTTTTTTTTCTTGGATACTTTGATATTGGCAAAGAAGCGGCTTCTAATACCAACTTATTGTAGGAAGGACATCTCAAGTGTTTAGCAGGGGCAAGTCTTTTTTTTTTTTTTTTTTAATTTTCATATCTCCTAGACTCTGTCTATGTTTTCACCAAAGCCCAGAGAGTGATCAGATGGTCAAAGCATGGTGAAAGGTGGAGGAATGGCCTGGGATTGGTATATCATGACTTCATTCCCCTGCAGACACCCTTAATTACCCTTGGCACAGCTTGTAACCTCCTCATCCCCAATTTCCTCCTTATACCCTGGAGATGATCACACCACCCTTACCTCACAGGGATGTGGAGAGGATTAATTAGTTTTGGATGGGAAAGTTCTTTGAAGATGAATCATGGGGTATAGTGAATGTGCTAATTTGAGCCCTCTTAGCCCTCGAGTTGGAATAACTGCCCACTGCCCAAATGCAGACACTAAAGGGTAAATGCAAATTGATCTGCCTCAGAGCCAGGGGAGTGGGCTTTGCAAACTGAAGAGAATGGTGAAGTCAACCTCAATCAAGCATTTATTCAATGATTATGTTGGGCAATCTTTGGGGGGCTTTTGGGAAGTGTTAAGTGGGGGAGTGATGAGCCCTGAAGTGCATGTGCTGTGCTCGCTTCTGGAGTGATTATTACCCACAGCAGAAGACAGTTGCCAGACTTATGAGTCTGTGGACTAGAAGTCATCTTTGCCATCAGTGGATGTGAGCTGGGCATCGGGTACAGTGGGCTCCACATCCCATACACTGTGAACAATTAGGGTCATCGGTGCTTCCCCAGGCCTCTCACCTTCCAGATGGTCGCCTCACCAAGTACTTTGGCCAGTCTCTTAGGCACTTTTAGTGAGAAGAATCTCTGCATTCATTAATAATAAAAAAGGAATAAAAAACAGAAGAATCCTTTTTCTTGGCCTCTTTCAGTTCTGTTGTACATGCCACTACTTTTAAAGGTACATCCAAGGTGTGGTTTTTTCAAAACACAAGCTAAAAGGGGCTATTTTAGGCATTATCAAAGAACACTTTCTCTAGGAGTTTTATGGTCTGGAAATCAGTACAGAATATGAATGAGATCTCAATGTGCGTTTCCAGCTGAACTTCTTTTTTAAACACTTTTTTTCTCTTTGAGGTGACCTTGAGTGAGGGTAGCAGGGAGTAGAAGAGGGGGAAGAGGAAATAAAATTGATTAAGAAAAGTGGGTACGAGTAAATTTGGAAGGTGCAGGAAAGGGCTTCCCCAGACACAAGAGGCTCCTGAGAACATTATTCCAGTGAGAAGGTCTGGGACTGTGGAAGATGAGAGGCCACCAGAATAATAAGCAGACAGCAGTTCAGGAGTAGCTTCTTCATTTAAGTGAGAAGCCTTTTGTCAAGTAGGAATCTAGTGTAGTTTCTTGAAATACTAGATCTTAGAAAGGAAACTGTAGGGCCAAGCATCATCACACAAATAGAGGAATCCAGGTTTCAGTGAATTTATTATATTCAAATAAACTTACATTTCCGTGTAGATATTGATAGGTATAATATTGCAATAAAAGAGTACAGCCCAGAATATAGTATAGCCTCAGTGGGCTTCAGCGCTATGTCCATACCAACATGTGTCCATCTTTCTGAGCCCTTTTATTGAAGTTCAAGAATCTTGCCCATCTCTCTCTGCTTATTTAATGATGTGCTTTAGTGATGGTAGAAGCAGAAAAAGCTAAATTTTGGGGAGGGTGGTGATATTTGTATGAAATTATAAAATATTCTTCAGCTAGCTCTATCTTCTGGTATACTGCTCATTAATATTCTCATTTTCTTACTAATGTCTTTCTTCTTACCCTGATTGGTTTGTAGCATAAATCTAGTTGTTGGTTTCCTATAACTTAATAGATCATAACAATTGCCCTTACACTTCATAGTAAAGAGGCTACTCTTTATTCATTGCAACATTGCCTGTAATACCTCTGCTAAAACAAGCCATAATGCTTTGGTCCAGATGGCTCTTTTCCTGGTGTTTCTAGCCTAGATTCAAGACTCAGTTGGGGTCATGGCAGAAACCACCTGGTATAAACAACCTGGCATTATTTAAGAGAGTTAATAAAGGGACTGTTTACAATGATGTGGGCCAGATTTAGGGGTAGTAGCAGATTCCAGTGCTAGCAGCAGAGAAAATCATTTCTGCTGTATTGTATTATAGGCCTAGAGGACAAGATGAGAAAACAGTTACCAGAATCTAGGAGATGGTAGCTGCAGAGTTGGCCACCTGCTAGGAGCTGTGGGACATGATGATAACCTGATGGGGAGGGAGTCAGGGGAATAAATACCCAGTCTCACTGTCTTTCCATCTGCCAGTCTACCAGCACCTGCTATTGGCCAAACCAAACCAGCAGCCAGTGGAAAGGGAACTATGTGAGCATTCTTTAGCTCAGCTTCCCAGAGCACAGTGTAGGGTGGAGAGGGATAGAGGGTGTTTCTGGAGAAGCAAAGAGGGAAGCCAAGGAGAGTTCATTTCCCTTTCACCGACTGGGATAGCTTGGGAAGGTGGTGTGGTTGTAGTGTATTTCAAGCCCCACACAGTGTGTGTTGAATCACAGGTGAATGTACTAGGCCGTTGTTGAACAGACCTTCAGTTGCTGAAAATGGAGTTCTCATAATTTCCACGTGGGTAACTTAAAAGAACTATGTTGTTAAAAGATTGTTACAAAACTTAAAACATTGTTCACTTAAATGAACAATCAAAATAGAAATGGCAATTCTGTTGGCAAAAAAGGTGAAAAGTCATTTTTTAAAAATTTGCAATATCTGCAAGTGTATGAGGTCTGTGTTCACTTAGAGACCTTCAGCCCATCTCCAAACATAGACTGGGCCTTCTCTGCCCAACCCATTGCTAAGCAAGGAAGGACAGTCTGTGTCCACAAGCAAACTCCAAGCCTTCTTCAGGCTAGAGACTAACTCATGGGCTGGAGTAGGCATGGAAAGATTTTGTGAATGAAAAATATTTGAACTGGACCTTCAAAGCAGAATGGGAAGTATGACACACACTTGAGGCAATAAAACAATGATACGAATGAAAGCACAGGGCCTGTTGCTTTTTAAAGCAAATGCTATGAGAACTACTGCGTGTTATTTATGAGTATAGGCAAATCATATATATTTACCAGAAGGCCGATAAATGGAAATGCTCCAGTGAGGCCTAAATACTGCTCTCACATGTATGCTAGAGTAGTTTTCTTAAAATTGGTCTTCAGAGGAATTTTACATTCTGCTGTCATATGTGCTCAGATAATCATAGAATCTGAGAGCTGAAAATATGTATATTGAATTTCAGTCTTAAATCTTGTCAGCTATTGTATGGCCTTAATGAAATTGGCCTGTATGATCATCCATACAGGAACAATAAATCTCTGTATTGAGCTTTCTAATTGATTTAATAATTTGACAAAAATGGAAATAGATAGGGGCTTATTTTTTATTCTCCTCTAATTTGCATAAAACTCTCTGCAATATAGGTATTTGATATCTCTATTTTACTGATAGGGAAACAGTCTCAGAGCAATCCAGTGATCAGCTAGAGGCAGTAGATCCTGGACAGAGCTAGAATTTGCCCCCAGGCCTGAGTGCCTCCAAAGGCCGGTTTCTCCCCATTATACTAGGCAGCATTTACACTTGACTTTACCCTTGTGGGACCATGAACCGTATCGTGAACCATTTAATGTAGTTTTTCATGTTGCAATTAAAACACTATTTAACATACATAATTTTTCAGTTTCCTGGGAATATGAAATTATGCACATATATATCTTTATATATGTACATTTCCTTCTGCTCCAAGTGGTAATAGTGGCAATTTATGGAGCAAGTGACACGTTGTAACTTTGTTATATATTCAGAATGCAGAAATTTTTTATTAGGATTGCTTTTATAAGCTTGTCAGCTTCCAGAGAGTTCTTTGAATAATCTGTTCTGGATTTTGTGACTATGCAAAAGTCAGCATGATATTCTTTGCCATAGCATGCAGTTTATTGTTCGTTTTTAAATGCCCTCCTGTTTCAAAATGATAGATATCTACAAACATGTTCTTTACTTGGGTAATATATTTCTAGATGTGGATTCAAGAATAAAGTTGAGTGAGTGGGGGCTTTATAAACAATGGTCAGTGACATGAAACCCTAGGACAGAAGTAAAAAGACAGGACAGATGCATAGTAACAATTCTGCATCGTGCAGCTCTCCCAGTTGAAACATAACCATGTGGGTGCTGAAGGCAGTTGAGATTATAGGGAATACTGTCTCCTAAACAGAGTTCTAGGGACAATTTTACAATCTGGCACACAGTGCTTAAGCAATGAATTCATTCAATAAAATATATGTATGTCTGTGTATATGCACATATACACATATCCAAACACACATATACAGAGACATTTCTCAAGTGAGAAACACATCTGTATGAAAACTTTATTTTTACGATCATTTTTCTATGTCAGCTGAGGCTAAACGAAGTCAAAAAGTGCTAGCCATCACCTTACACATCGAGTGACCGTGAATGCTAAATTTCCTCAACTGAGTGCCACGTATTAGAGTGCATTTGTGGCATGATACACTCCTCCACTCAACCAATGTCAAGTAATGGACTGTTAGCCAGCTGCAGGACATTTCAGCCTCCATTTCTCTTAAGAGAGCTTTGATTGGTTATTAAAAGAAATGAGTTCAATAAAGAGAGCAGCTCTCCTGCAGAACTTCTGTCCACCTATATCTTACTCTCAAGTATAAAGACACTCCTCTCCCATGGAAAAGAAAAACAAATCTTTCATTTATATACCTGATAGCAGAAGGGTCTGTATAGAATTACCTTTCCATGTTATGTCCTTGGCCTTTTTTAAGAAATGGTCAGGCTAGACACGGTGGCTCATGCCTGTAATCCCAGCACTTTGGGAGACCGAGGCGGGCAGATCACAAGGTCAAGAGATCGAGACCATCCTGGCTAACATGGTGAAACCCCGTCTCTACTAAAAATACAAAAATTAGCTGAGCGTGGTGGCACACGCCTATAGTCCCAGCTACTCAGGAGGCTGAGGCAGGAGAATCGCTTGAACCCGGGAGGTGGAGGTTGCAGTGAGCCGAGATCGCACCACTGCACTCAAGCCTGATGACAGAGTGAGACTCTGTCTCAAGAAAAATAAATAAATGGCCAAATGATGGATGCATCCGGAGGTCCTCAAAACAAATTTCAGGTGTTATTCATATGTTGTTTGGTGCCCCCTATATTGTAGCTGGTATGACTCATTAATTAGAGAATTAAGTATCAGGAAGAGTTATCTTTTCTCAAATAATGAGAATCAGTGTGTCCCATGTCTCCCCTGGCTTCTAGGAAGTACAGAGCAAAGGGAAACGCACAGCTGAGTGCTTCGTTCATGGAAGGGATTAGGATCTTTACTATCCTCTCATCCAGTATGGGTTTTATTCAGTATTTTAAGAGCTTTAATGCATACATGACTTGGCATAAGCCTCCTAAAAATCATTTATGGAAGCAAACAGGGTAAAAATTATTTCACCTGTGTGAAGGAGACTCTCAAATGTGATCAACGCACTTATTAGGTTCCTACCATTTGTCCAAATAGTTGGATAAGACATGGCAAACCAATCTTGATTCTTTTTAAAGGGAGTTTCTAATTCCTAAACATCTAAGCTTTTCTTTTTTTTTTTTTTTCTTTTCTTTTTTGTGAGACAGAGTCTCGCTCTGTCACCCAGGCTAGAGTGCAGTGGCATGACCTTGGCTCACTGCAATCCCCGCCTCCCAGGTTCAAGTGATTCTCCTGCTTCAGCCTCCTGAGTAGCTGGGATTACAGGCACGTGCCACCAGCCGAGCTAATTTTTGTATTTTTTAAGTAAAGACAGGGTTTCACCATGTTGGTCAGGCTGGTCTCGAACTCTTGATCTCATGATCTGCCCACCTCGCCCTCCCAAAGTGCTGGGATTACAGGCATGAGCCACCGCGCCTCACTGCTTTTAGATTTTTTCTATGTGGAGCTCTTACTATGTTACCTTTCTGGTGTCATGAAAGCCTTCTCCAGAAAGGTATAAAATCCTGTTTTTGACAGAAATGTAGTTGAAGAGCTGTTACCTTAGAAGAGTCTTTTAGCTTTTTCTTAAAATTTGAATCACATTTAAAAAGATGTCTTTAAAATTGATTAGACTGTTTCTCCACCCAAATTATACACTTATGGGCCATGTATTAATTCATGATTAGATTGAAAATTGATTTGCATAATGAAATTATTTTAACATCAGTGCTGCTTTAGACATTCTCTTTGATCAGGTTGCATGTAGTAGAAAAAGCTTCTGTCTTTGGCATTGCAAAATATACAGCTTTATACTTAAAAAATGAGTTACTTATTTCTGGTGAGTTTTTGATCCTGTGCTTGATGAGATTTTTTGTAAGTTTAGATTATTTAAAGCAGTACAGCAGGAATCTGAAATGTGATGGGACTGCTGTATTACATTTATGACTCTTTATGGAATAACTAGAATTCTTCATTAATCTCTTTCCATAAAAATTACAGAATATTAGAAGTGGAAGGGACCTTGGCAGTCATTCATTCCAACTTTCCCTTGGTTGCAATAGAGAGAATTTCTAAATCTTAAGAAATCAGTGCACAGAACTCAATCCTGTTGACCAGATTTACTCCAGCCAGTATGCGATGAAGCTGAACATTTATGCCACTTGATCTGATCTCTATTCTGCTGCTAATGATGTCTAAAGCAAGGGTGAAGGAGGGAGAAATGCGGGAAGCAGGCACCTAAGATTTCTTGAACCCCATCTAAGTGAAATGTATTTTACTTATGTAATTGTGCTCAATCCACACCACAACTTAGAAGTTTCCTGTGTGACTCTAAGACTCACTTTTCTTACTGGCAAATGGGCACAGTATTTCTTAACTCTGTGGTCACCTGATTGGTAAATGTAGAACCAGAATTTTCTTCTAGGTATTTCTGAACCTAAAGCTCATTGTTATTCCTCCTCTCAAAGATGATTGTATTAATTCTTGTCAGTCACATCTTACCAGTGGCTCATATTGACTTTTGGTCCCAATAATTTTTGAGCGCACAAGGACGGTGTGCTCAGTACAGTACCTGGTACAAATACATGACTTATAGTTGCACTACTTTCAAGGTTTGGACAAGCTATAGTGAAGGCTGAGGCTGAATCGTGATTTTATTTTTTCCTATTGAATGTTGTTATCCAAGAGTAAAGTCTGTTGTGCTCTATGGAGATCTAATCGTCAGATCAAGATGATGGGGTTGATTGTAAGCTCAACTTCTCTCTCCTATTCTGCTTCAGGCACATAGAATGCTAGCTTAAATATATTAAAATTAAAATAATTCATATTTAAACTTGTGGGGGAAAACAACACTCCGTGTACCAGAAATAGAAGAACCTATTGGCAAAGAGAAATTGAAGCCGTAGGAACTGGGTTCCCAACGCCCAGGGAAGGTTAGGAACTGAAGCCTCAGTTCCCTTGCAAGGAAGGGAGTGAGCACCTGGTCTTGACTAAGCCCCACCTGTGTTCTTCCTAAGTTTAATGGGAACCAAAATATCTCCAGTTGCCAACCTGGCCTAACAGCCAGAAGCGAGTAAATGGTAAACTTTTCTGGCCAATTTCCCTTTGGAAGAGGAGTCTTTTTGTCTATTCCATTCTTTCTGAGTAAAACTTCTGCTCTCATTTTGAATTTCCACTTTGCCTTCTATTCTTTTTACAAGGGAAGCCAGGCCTGTTAAAGACTGTCATTAAAGTGTCTTACTGTGAGATAAGTGGTGCTTGCAGGAAGGTGTGAATGTGAGTGTTGATAGGCATGTTGGACTTAGTAGAGCTGTTCCCCTTACATTATGTATTTCATTTATTTTATTGGCAGCTGAAGTTGGCCTTGTGCTTGCTGACTCATTTTTAGCAATTGTGCAAGAAATGGCAGCATTTTCCACCTTTGTTTAGTCTCTTCTTTTTCAAATCACCTTTCATCATTTCTTTATCATCTTTGGACACCCTGCCAATTCTTTACTGCCCACAACTTTTGTCTTGCTTACTAGCTAAGGCACTCTTTATAGGTCATAGCTAATGAGGTTGGCTCTATTCCATAAAGTATCTACTGAGTATCTAGCATGCACTGAGCATGGCCTGGGGAATATAACAAAAAAAATGTGGGTCATTTTCCTACCTCAAAAGAGTTTATGATGTCAAAGATGTGCTGCTTCCTGAAGACCCCGTCAACTTTCTGTCTTTTCCCTGGAAGTGTAAAATGCCACACGTTGGATGAGATGATTATCCGAGCTCAGACTTGGGAAATAGTCATGCTTCTGGACCAAGTGCCAGGTAAGTCCTTGATTCTGGTCAGTAATAGGCCAAAGTCTCAGGTGGGGTTTCCTAAATTTACAAATCTGGCTACCTGCCATTCTCTGGAAGCCTGAGAGTTGCCCATCCCTTCTGTATCCCTATAAATATGCCTTGCAGAAATCCCTTCCTTCTGGCAAAGAAGCACTCTGCATTCTGGAGCAAGTATTAATGTATCTTCCGAAGGGAGGACTCATAAAACACAGGAAAGATCAGTACCATAGGTGAGGGATTTCTGACCAGGCCTACTATGTGGGAAAGATGCATGAAGGTAATAAGCTCTGTGTTGGGAAAAATGTTTTGAGCTACGCTTGAAGCCACGATACCTAATATCTATGTGGAACTTTTTCTCTTAGTGTCAAAACATGAAAATGTCTAAGTCACAGGAAGCCAAATTATTATAGCCATATTCTGAAACAGCAAGAAGTCGCTCTTAACCATTATGTGGGTCTCTACAATCGATTATGTGGATTCCTTTGAGATACTCCACCCAGAGGGAAAACATGTCTAGACACATAATTTTGCAAATAACCTGAAGACGCTCATAGGTCACCTGTCTTCACATATGAAGAAGTAACACTGCTCTATGTGATGGCTTCGGACAAAATAACCTGAATGGCTTAATCTCATCCATATGAAAGATTTCTCCCCCTCTGGAGCAAAATATAAGCTCTATTGTGACCTTGATCTGCCACAAAGACTGCAATGAAAGCCTACTGAGCAAAGTCTCAGCAGATAATTTTTAGTTCAGAGTCTCTGTGAAATGATTCTAAATGTAAAACAACTGTCAGCTACTATAGTTAGTCGTTTACTTTTTCATTATCCTAATGTGTTTGAGTTGTGAAAAATAAAACAGTCATGTTAACACAAACCTACACACTGAAGAATAGATAGAGATAGATATAGGTGCTCAGGAAGAAGCAGTAGATGGTAATAGATTAGAAAACATGCTCTGGAAATAGAAGACATTTTTATTTAGTACTTTCCTCACTTGACAGGCAAAACTTTGGCAGTTTTGCAGAATTTTGATAGAATAAGTCTATGCTGTTTTAGTTAAAAATGGAAATGAAAATACATTTTGTCTATATGGAAGCAATTTTTGGTATAGTTCTCATTAGTTTTCAAGTTTACCAGGCTAGGCTGTGCTATGTGGAAGTTTTTTGAGAGGATGCTATGTTTTGAGCAGTGTGCTGGGATCATTACATATGTTGCTGCCAAACCACGGTTTCCTCACTTGTACAATGATAATGGCACTAGGGTTCCTACAGTGCTATTTTGAAGGATGGAAAAACCAGAAAGAAGCCTAATCCTTGTGTTTGTTTTCAATCAGTTGTTTTTAAGTTGTGTATCATTTATTCTTAGAGAGACCTTTGCAGTGTATCTGAATTCCATATTCCCCTATGTTCACTATCATTTATATCCCTTTATTTCAGGAACTAGAGATAAGACTAGGAATCTGGGACCAATTACTTGACAGAGAAAAAGCATTCTTGGCATTTTTCACAATTAGATGGTCTAAATTCAAAAATTTCTTGATTTTGCTGGACTCAAAATTCTTGCCATGGCCTGTAAGCATCTGTGTGATCTGGTCCCACCGACTCCCTGACTGTCCAGTCCCCTCCTTCTTCGTGTTCCAGCCACACTGGCTGCTTTTTTTGAGTTCCCCCCATGAGGCAAGCTTCTTCCCATCTTAGGACCTTGGTTACTTTTCCCTTGATTCTTTGCTTGGCTGATTCTTTCCCATCATTTAATTTACCTGTTCGAATGTCACCTACTCAGAGAGACATACTGGGTCCTTGTCTGTGTAAAGTAGCACCTTCTATTCACCATCATCTCACCTTATTGTGTTTCCTTCATGAAACTTATGACTATCTGAAATTATGTTTTGCCCGCATGTATTGCCTGTCTTCTCCCTCTAAAATGCAATTTGCATTAGAGTCAAGACCTTGTTGGGGAGTCAGCGATAACAATAACTTGTTATTTATTAGGTATCAATAACAACATGTTGAATGAATGAATGGGCTTTTGTCTCACACTGAGATTACATGAGGAAAACCAAACTTCTTACTTGTGACACCAAACTGGGGATTTGTTCATAATAGTAAGTGCTTACTTAGTAAAAATTAGCAAAATTCCACACACGTAACTCATTTAATTACTTTACAGGCATTAATTTAATTCCTACAACCCTATGAAGTGGGTATTACTACTCCCATTTTATAGATGCAAAAATTTTTGGTACAGGGAAGTTAAGGAACTTGCACCAAATAGCAGTTTTGGATACAGGTATTTGAGCCAATGCTCTTTACTATTGAGTAGAAAGTGCTCAATAAATAGAGCTTTAACCATGTGCTCAGCACATGCACTCAGCGCGTACAAACTATGTGCTTAGCTTCCCTATGCACTGGGTCGTTCAGTGCTCACTTCAAAACTATGAGGTAAGTACTATCCTATGCTTGTTCTAGAGATGAGGAAGCCAAGACTTGGAAATCTTCAGCAACTTGTCTAAGGTCCCATAGTTGCTTAGTAGTGAAAAAGAGATTTGAATGTAGATAACGTGACACTGAAACCTGTATCTTAGGCCTTCTCTCCATATTATAAGAACACTTGAGGAGTGCTACTGGAACATAGTCCTTCTGAGACTGTGAAAAAGGGATTAGTCTCCCCCACTCAAAGGGCCTCCATTGGTATAAAGAAGGGTATAATAATGACTATGGAATAGACCAACTCAGAGAAATGAATAGGAGAAGCAGAATCTGTATCAGTACAACCACTTGACTGTAAGGGATAATATTATTTGCTAACTGTCCATTTCTTCAGAAAGAGCATAAGAATGGAATTTAGAAACCCAATAACTGAAAGGTCAATCTTGGTTTCTAAAATGAACCAGGAAAAAATTATATGTATTTTTATATATCACTAGGTATGATTATGTACATGAGCTATAATGCAGTGTAGAAAGTTTAGCTATTGTTTTTTGAAACATACTCACAAAAGTGGTTGCTGTTTTATAACTCTGCTGTTGTTTTATAACTCTGAGTACTTTCTTAGCAACTCAGTTCTATCAGTGGCAAACACCATCGATAGGGATGATAGGATGTTGTGGCTATGCATTGTCTAATAATTTAGTTCCATCCCCATGGGCAGGCCTTATTAGTGACACATGCAAAATCAGTATACCCACAATAAGAGAGGGAAGAAAATTCCTAGAATCTATGCATTATTGCTCTGGCTTCAAACAAATTGTGCATGTGAAGGATTATGCTTGTATATGCAGAGATCAAACCTTTTTCCTTTGAAAAATTCCCTAAACCCATTGAAACCAGTTGATTCAGCAAGAAGGAGTTCAGCCAATATTATTGAACTCTAGTATTCTAGTATTTTCACAGAACTTTTATGATGAGTTCTTTTATGTACACAATCCTATGTGATCCTTTCTGAACCCACATTTGACGCTCACATTTACCTAAATATGTGGGCAGTGTAGGTATTATTAAGCCACATTACAGATGAGGAAATTGAGGTTAATAGAGTTTCAAGAGCTTGCCCAAGGTCAGGCAGCTAATAAATAGCAGAGCCAGCACCTGAACCAAAGTCTTTGGGTTCCCGGTTACATACTTTTTCTGCTGCCCACACCTCCTCCTTGTCAAAGGAAACCTGTCAGTGGTGACATTATAAATTTTCTTGCTACCAGTTCTGCCTCTGGGGGAGTAGAGCCAGGGGGCTTAAGATGTCATATCTTTTACTCAGTGCTATGTGCCTGTCTGTCATTTTGTTGGGATTTTCCCCTGCCTACTTAAAGTCTATAAATGCGGTGAGTAGTATTTGTGGACCAGGACTAACATTATATGGTTGTCAGCTTTTCAGACAACTTTTAGTCTGTTTCCTCTAGAGCCTCCTGGCAGCTTCTTGTGCCCAGGGTGACAGAAACAGGAGGGGCTGGCAGTTCACAACGACTCTTGTCTCTCTTCTCAATGTCGGTGTGCTCTAGGATCTGGCAGAGATTTTATTTCTCAGACTCCTTGTCCTTTCCCCTGCTCTCCTTCTCACTGCTCCCACTTTTATTGTTTCTTCTAGGTTTTGAAAGAGTTGCAAAATTTATCAAATGCAAATGTTGACTCAAGGAATGGAACTGACAGATAGGTGGTCCAGTGACTTTGGCTCAACATGCCTCAGAACCACGGTTGATTTAAGAAATCCAGTGATTCAGCACAGAGAAAACCAGCTAGCCGCAGTCACTGAGGGAATGGGGTGCAGCCAGGCCAGCTCTGCCTGCTTGTCCTTCCTGAACTCAAAAGGCCATCGAGTGTTCTGCTAAAGCCCACCTGGCTAGTGCAGAGGCCTGACCAGTAGAAGGAGGTCATTACTTACCTTTCATTTGATCAAAAACAATGCAATTTACTCGCAGGTCCTGGCCCTCCACAACAGGTAGATGGTTGGATATATTTGGATAATGGAGCTTTCCAAACAGAAGCAAAACACAAACCCACTGATGTAAAATATAAAGAAACTGAACCAGTGTGTCTTTTCACCATAGATATAAGAGTTCGGACCGCCCAGCACACAAGGTCAGCATGCTGCTCCTCTGTCACGCTCTCGCTATAGCTGTTGTCCAGATCGTTATCTTCTCAGAAAGCTGGGTATTTGCCAAGAACATCAACTTCTATAATGTGAGGCCTCCTCTCGACCGTAAGTAGTGGTGGTTGCCATCCTAGTTCATGGCTGTGGGGCCAGAGTGTTAATATGAAGCCCCCTTTTCCATTTATTGTAACTTCGTCTTTCCCAGAACATTTGTTTTATCCCTAGAATAAAACAGAAAGTCTCCATTACTTCTATGGGTAAGCATATGGTAAGTGAAATTTTCTCCATTTCCTTAAAATGGTCTGGCTTCCTGCTGAAGTTTTAAAAGCATTCTTGTTTTAAAAAAAACTTTTGGAGCACTGTTCCTAATCATGGCATAGTAGAGGAAATTCATTGTTCTTTGTCTGTCTTCCCTGGAGAAGGAAATTGGCTGTTGCATGTTTCTGCATAAATGATCTATTAATTCTTTCAAATGGCCATTAACAATTTTGAAAACAGATTTGTATGTTTGAAATTTGGAGGGAAATATCACCTGGATTTTCATTACTACCGCGCATAATCACCATTAGCAAAGGTTACATAAGACTCAACTTTTCCACTAATAGTTTAAAGATAGGCAAATATTGGTAACACATACAGGATATATATGTTAATACATTTTACATACATATGTCTAGATATGTGTTTGTATACATATGTCATTAACCCTCCTTTTCAGACAAGTAAAACATCTTTGATATACTTTATTAGAGAGTGATTCTTATAAATAAAAAATTATTTGGTATACATGTGGGTACCTGTAGTTCCCACGCCTGGAAGAGTATCAGAATCATGATGAAAGGATTTTTAACTGCATATCCCTAATCACTTCTCCAGAGATTTAATAGTCAAGAGGGTGAGATGCAGAATATATTTATATCTTTTTTCTCTGCTTTTCTTTTTTAAGAAGCTCTCCTGATACGGTTGATACATGGTCAGGTGTGAGAACCCCCTCCTCTTATACTACTCGTAAATGAGATCTGTATCATTACTGTTCTTTAGTTTGTGCTTTATTATTTGGGACAGTCATCTCTGTGTGTGTGTGCGTATATACACATGTATACTATAGACATGTACATATACTTACATATACTACACATACGCACCTTGAACTACCATTATACATTTCTAAATTGGTAATAATTGTATACTGATAGCTGAAAGACATGGCACAGACGTCATTTTCATAGACCCTAACTTCTCTGCAAATTTTGAAATTTTTAAGCTTAGTACAATTTTATGATGAGAAAAAAATCATTTTAAAAAAGACAAAAAAGTAATACATGTTCATTATAGAAAATTCCAAAGAGACAGAAAACATATAGAAGAAAATAAAATTCATTCATAACCTCAAGATTCAAAGGAGCTTTTCTTTTGGAATATTTCCTTCCAGTATTTTTTCTATGTATGTGTATTTACATATGTGATATACTGAGATCGTACAAATGTAGTTTACACAGTTTTTCCCTCTTTATACATATTTTGAATATTTTCCAATGTCTTTGAAGATAGTTTAATGTCTTCTACATTTAAAAAAATCATAAGGCTGGTCTGTAGCTTATTTCACTATTCCCCCACACTTTATATCAGAAAGAAAAATAAATCACAAGCAAACTAAATGTTAAATAATTCTTCATTGAAAATCGTTTTAAATTCACTATTTCTTCAATTGGCTAATGACCTTAGAATAGATTTCCTGGAATTGGAATTACTAAATCAAAAAGGTTGTGCCAATTTATACTTTAACCATTTACCTACCAGCATTGACTATAAGTATTTTTTAACTGTACTGATTTAATTGGTGAAAATGGATGTCATTATTTATTTTCCTGCTAATACACTTTTGAACATAGGCAAAACTGAAATATATTCTCAGTATTTAACTTCTTGTCCTCCAAACTTTAGCTTTTGATATTTTGTTCTTGTTTTGTGCTACCATACATATCCTCCCCTTTATCTGAAATACCCACTGCTTTCTGGTTTTCACCCCATCTTCTAGTTATATTACTAAGATGGTTACTGTCTTACTAATAGAATGAAGAGAATGAAACAGTGTCTTTGTCTTACGAAAATGGGAGAATTGAAAGTTTTACACAGGGTCCTATACCTGGTCTACACAGAAATGTCAAATTATTTTATTTTTTTCTTCTTGTCCACTAAAATTACAAGATACAAGGCCAAAAGAAAAAAAAAGGCATAAAGACAAGTTGCTCTCAGTCCAGACTACCAGCAACTCAGAAATTCTTCTTTCCATAACAAACTGGCCTAATTATAAGGGCTTAAGAATTACTGTCATCCTCATATTAAATGTTATATTCCTGGCCAAGGTCTAATGTTGTGATAATTGACATATATCAGATGAGATTACATGTTTGAGGTTAAATGTAGCTGTATTGGAAATGCATATGGACAGAAACCAGCATGATTTGACGCGCTAGAGACTACAAGGTATTTTCTTGCAACTTCCCATTTAATCCTCATTATACCTCTGCAAGTCATGGGGATCTTCATTATTAATATAAATATTATTATATCTTAGAATTTTAAAAAATCACACAACTAATCTGTGGGGAGAACAGAATTCAAACTCAGGTTAATCTGACTCCAGTTCTTTTCAGGGATGACACATGTGTTCCAATACCTCTACTGCCCTCATCTACCCCCTCAACCCCTACTTATTCCCAAATTATAAATGATAATAGAACAATACTATGCATCTTTCAAAGTAGCTGTGGGACCACTTTCATCACTCTATAGTGGCAATTCTTAGAAGACATATTTAAACAAAAGGGAATAAAGAAAATTCCCTAAAAGCCTGATGGGTAAATCTAGCTCTCTAGAAACAGAAATTGTAAGGATGAAAGCTTATAAGTTTTGTTTCATCTGTTAAAGTTGCTCATTTTGTACCATGTTCGATGTTTGAAATTTTTATCTTCTGTAGCTTACTGTTTCACTTTGCTTTTTTCTTTAAAGCTACACCATTTCCAAATAGCTTCAAGTGCTTTACTTGTGAAAACGCAGGGGATAATTATAACTGCAATCGATGGGCAGAAGACAAATGGTGTCCACAAAGTAAGTGTGCTGAGTTTGGAAGACTTCTGTGATCTCATTTCATTTGAATCTCTCCTACTTGATGATGTTCTTTAGGAATCAGATGTATTTTTTTCTGAGACTATCTGGACATCAGACTATATTGAGAGTTCTTGGAAACTGGTGTCAAAGCCTCAAATTGAAGTTGAGTACCTTAAGGAAGAATTTCTTAAATGTTATTTACCAGGGAGAACACATAGACCACAATATTAAGTCATTCTCAGAATTTCAGAAATACTTGATTATACCTCTAGAAAAGTCATACTTACCATCTCAAAACAAAGGATGATTTCTATACTCTTGAGACACATTGATATTTGGGAAACTCATTCATTCATTTAACAAACTTCCAAGTATCTTTTTAGTTTGTTTAGTTTACTGATATATCCCAGCGCCTAATCCAGTGCCTGGCCCATGTTTACTCAGTAAATATTTGCTGACAGAATGAATGGAAGCCTCTGATTAGATAGTCAGGGAAATCTTCTCTGAGAACTGTACCTTAGAACTAAGACCTGAGTGACCATAGCAAGCTGCCATGTGGAGATTTGTGGGAAGAACATACTGGGAAGAGGGAATCGCAAATGCAGAGTTTTCAAGGGTGATAGTTGGCTTGGCCTCTTCAATGAACAGGAAGGAGACTGGCTGCAGAGGCTTAGTGGGAGATGGAGGAAGGATCCGAGAGGGAAGCAAGGGCCAGGATATGCAGGAGCTTCTTTTTTCTAACAGTTTGGATTTTATTGTAAAGGTGATGAGAAGGCGGTAGGGAGTTTTAAGCTAGGGAATACATAGCAGTTGTGTTCCAAAATATTGCTCTGGCTGCTGTGTGGAGAATGGAGGGTTGGGGACAAGAGTAGGAGGGAACTCCAAATGAGGACTCTCATCTTCAGACAGAAGATGAGAATTTGGACTAGGTTGGTAGGAGCAGAGGAGGTGGGGAGGTGAATGATTGAACGCATATGAACTTGGAAGTAAAGCAGACAGAATGTGCTGATGGATGAATTGAAATGTTAAAACCCTACTTAGGAGATCAGGTTGTTCAGATTTTAGGATGTACTGTTTTTTAGGTTTTTCAGATATAAAAGGCCAAGAAAAAAAAACTCTTACAGAATTAGAGATAACTAGTTTTGGTCTACTGTTACCCTGAATCTTTTGGAAATTCCAGTACCACATTATTTATAGCAGTGGCATAGCTTTACCTCTTCCAGTTACAGCCAATGTGTGGAGCTAATAAATACTAATCCAATAAATACATTGGAGACCTCTACTATGCCTGAGAATCGTATGCCATAAATTAGCACAAATGGCTGTGGCATCCATGTGGACAGTGTTTTTTGTTATTTATTTTCAAGAATAATTAATTAACAAAATATGTTTTTCTTGAGGTTCTTTTACATTTCTGTCAAGGGATCATCCTTAAGTTGTGTGTGCGCTTATGAGTGTATGTGTGCATGCATGATTGTATGTATTTGGGGATTTATTTCTACATTTTCAACAGAAATTTATCTTTGTTATTTCAAAGTTTTCAAGGTTTGTTGATGCTTCTCTTTACTAATTTATTTCAGAGAGTATCATCCTTTAACAATTTGCTTTAAGTTGCCTTGAAAGCTGGGCAGCAAGGGTTAGAACAGTAGTAAACTGCGGCACTGATGTCCAACCTGGTAGGCCTTATCTTCATGGCTCATGCTATTGTTTTGAATTGTACCAAAACACTGCTCCTTCTAGGTCTGTACATAATGCTCCAATTTGTCATTAGTTGACCAAAGCCATCTTAGCATGCAGGCAAAGAAGATGCATGGCTGTTTCTGGGCTTTAGGATTTCTTCTCTGTTGAAACATGGCTGAACCAAAGGAGAAGCTGCAGCTTTCCACCACCAAGAAAACATCAGAGATGGGAAGGGTGGAAGAGAGTCTGCTCTGCCGAGTCCACCTGAGAGGCTGACTCTTAATGGGCTCAATACGGAATGGCTCTGCATTCCAGCATGGCATGATAGGACATTCTTACTATAGGCCAGGCAGGTCCCAAAGATACTAACCACCTGGAATTCTAATTGAGGGTGTAACTTCTTACTTTTCACTTTGTCATTTCAGGGAGTGATAGTCAACCATTTCTTGGGGCAAATAGGCCTACGGCTATTGTTCTTTGTCATCTCAGATTTCCTTTTTACTTTACAGCTTCACTTCTGTGGTCTGTTGGTGTTGTTAAAAGAAGTCTTCTGTGTAACAGGATATGACAAGAATGACATTTCTTGTTTTATTTACCCTGGCTTTTATGCTGACTTTTTAGGGCTGCCTTAGCATGTGTCCTGTTCTGTATGAACACATGCAGCTACCAGTTTTTGATTCTTCTTTGTTTAGAGTAGAAATTGAAATGTTTTCTCCAGAACTTTTAGCGGCTCCCTTTCCTTTTGAATCTGGAAGTCAGCTACTCTTGTAGGGCACTCTACATTATATCACTGTATTAGTCCGTTCCTTCATTGCTATAAAGAAACACCTGAGACTGGGTCATTTATAAAGAAAAGAGATTTAATTGGCTTATGGTTCCATAGGCTGTTCAGGAAGCATGATGCTGGCGTCTTCTTGGCTTCTGGGGAGGGCTCGGGAAACTTACAATCATGGCAGAAGGCAAAGAGGGAATGAGGCATCTCACATGGTGGTTGCAGGAGCAAGAAAGAGAGGGGGGAGGTGCTACACAGTTTTAGACAAGCAGATCTCATGAGAACTCACTATCACAAGAACAGCACTAAGGGGATGGCACTAAACCATTCATGAAGGATCCACCCCCATGATTTAATCACCTCCCCTCTCCAACATGGGGGCTCACAGTTTGATATGAGATTTGGGTGAGACACAGATTCAAACCATATCAATTGCCACGTGGTTTAATATTAAGTATACTGAGGAGTAGAATAATGTTCTGGTTAACAGTGCAAGCCCTAGGAAACCTACTGAGTTAGAATCCTACTTTTCACCATTTTCTTTCTCTGTGACCATGGGCAAGAAATTGTCCTCAGTTTACCGGTAAAATGAGGCTGTTAATATGACTTACCTTAAGGCTTATGGTGAAGATTGAATGCTTGAACACAAGTTATAGGAGTACCTGGCTGATAGTGCACACTCAATATGGGTTTGCTACTGTTCGTATTATGTAAAGTTTATCACAACCCTATCAAAGCATCAAGACACTTATTATCTATCATTTTACTAAAACCAAAAAAAAAAAAAAAAAGAGCTCAGAAGATCTACCGTGACTTGCTCACCTATGGCAAAGGCAGTTCCATAAGCCCAGTCTTCTCAGCTTTAGTCCAATTTTTTTCCCATTCTATGGCATTGCTGTTGTAGTCTCTGATCAGTAAACTAAGAAGCATTTCATTGGCCTCTGGTATAAAAGAGACACAGAACCAAAGAATAATGTCCTAGGATATTGAATGAAACTTCCTCAAAGAACCCTAAGTAATAAAATGTGAGTGGTTAAAACCTTAAGGATAATTCTGGGTAGAAATGAGGTACTGTAGCTATACTAAGCAGGAGGTGGTGGGTGGGAAACAGAGAAAGTAAAAGAGGAGGAAAAAAAATGGAAATACATGGATGAGAAAAGTCTAACATGTTGGTAGGATTAGAACCAGAATAGAAATTATTAGGTTGGTGCAGCCGGGCGCGGTGGCTCACGCCTATAATCCCAGCACTTTGGGAGGCCGAGGCGGGTGGATCATGAGGTCAGGAGATCGAGATCATCCTGGCTAACATGGTCAAACCCCGTCTCTACTAAAAATCCAAAAAAAAAATTAGCCGGGCGTGGTGGCGGGTGCCTGTAATCCCAGCTACTCAGGAGGTTGAGGAAGGAGAATGGTGTAAACCCGGGAGGCGGAGCTTGCAGTGAGCCGAGATCACGCCACTGCACTCCAGCCTGGGGACAGAGTGAGACTCCGTCTCAAAAAAAAAAAAAAAAAAAAAAAAAAATTATTAGGTTGGTGCAAAATGAATTGCGGGTTTTACAATTTAATAAATGAGTGAAAAAGGTGATTGTGATGTGTAATTCGAAGCACCTGCTTTTCACCCCAGCTCACCACATGGCCTATTAGTATACAAGAGAAAAATGATGAATAATGAAACAAGTGTATAATGAAACAACTGTTCTGACCCATTGCGTTTTACCATCACAATTTTCATTTTATTTTAGATTTCGAGAACGTGCTTCAGAGGGAGAGAGAGGGCCAGAGACATAAATATTTTCATATCAAATGAGCAGACCCATGTTTTGATAAAATGCTTGCAGTTTTTCCTCAGCTCTAACTGAAACCACAGGATGAGTGCCCATTTACGTTCATTTTCAAAACACATATGTTCTTCAGAAGCTGGTGTCCTTTGAAAAATATCACCTAGAAACTTCAGAGTTCACTGCTATGAAATGTCTTGCCTAAAAACCCCAGGACTGGCCTGAATTTGAGTCCTTTCTGCATTAATTGTTAAGAGCTCTCTTTTGTAATATGGATATTGAAATTACCTTGTTTCTTGGTTTTGTTTTTTGTTTCCTCTTGCCTAGATACACAGTACTGTTTGACAGTTCATCACTTCACCAGCCATGGAAGAAGCACATCCATCACCAAAAAGTGTGCCTCCAGAAGTGAATGTCATTTTGTCGGTTGCCACCACAGCCGAGATTCTGAACATACGGTAAGGATCGTGTGTGTGTGTTATTGTCTAAACTTTCATGCTAGTAATGTAAGTCGTAGATCAAAGGAGAGGCAGGAAGGATAGTAATATGTGGACCATGTTTACATTTTGAGGAAAGACTCCATACAAAGATAAAATGGAGACCAAAGAACAGACTCCATACAAAGGTAAAATGGAGACCAAAGAACAGAGACTCCATACAAAGATAAAATGGAGACCAAAGAACAGACTCCATACAAAGATAAAATGGAGACCAAAGAACAGAGACTCCGTACAAACATAAAATGGAGACCAAAGAAATGAAGGAACCCTTGTCTTATCCACTGCTTCTGCTTAGATGAGGAAGGGAGTCTGAAGGATTAGCCTCAGTTTAATATGATGAACTGTAGATACCTTTTAGATCAATTGATCGCTTTAACGTTCTCATTCTATCATTCTAAATGAGCATTTCACTCCTTTATATGCCTGGAATTCTGAAATGCTTAAGAAAGAATTACTTGAAAATATGTTCATTTCATGAGGTTTTAGAATTTGATTTACCCTGTAATAAGTACAGAAAATGATTCTCATATCAGTGGCTTTTAGCTCTAGCTACACAAGAATCACCTGGGTAGCTTTTACAAGCTCTGCTTGTTGTTGAGGGATGCAGGCCAGCAGGCTCTCCAGACCAGTTGAAATGGAACCTCAGGGTAGGGTCCTGGGTGTCAGGATCTTTTTAAAAAGTTCCCTAAGGTGATTCTGATGTGCAGCCAGGGTTGAGAACCACTGATATGGATGCCTAGAGTTGATGCCTTTATCATACCTAGTCATCCTGGAAGCCTCTATGAGTGGCTGGGTTTATCAGGTTGAGGCATTGTACCTGGCACGGTTTGGTATTACCTGAAAACATCCCCTGAAAACACCTGTTAGGGACAAGCCTTTATTTTTTCTTACACCACTCAGCAACCATAATTAGTAAACAATTGTTGCTGTAATGATAAGAATCAGGTGTTAGCATAGACAATAGAGAGTCATTATTATCCCCTAACAAGTAGCACTGAGAAAGAAAATCAATGACTAATCCGAAAGGTTCCTAGCTTTTATTTTTGTCTGAGTGTTTTCCCTTACAAACCTTTAGAAGATTTGTGGACTCAATCAAGCACTCTTATGCAGTTTCTCTTCCTCTTTGCCTTGCTAATGCTTGGATTTGATGCAGATAAATCACAGTTAGGATAAAAGACTTTCAGCATGGTTTTTCCCTTCCATTCTATTGGCATTGGTGGGGGAAGGGTACCCAAGAGCCTAGATGATGCAAAATTGGATAACCAACTCCAATTGTCTGTCTTCAGATAGAGCTCAAGAAGCCTTTGTTTTATCTTTCCTTCTTTTGCCCCTTCCCTCTTCTATTATTCACTGTCATTTCCTCTCTCCTTTTTGTAACAGGAGTGTAGGTCTTGCTGTGAAGGAATGATCTGCAATGTAGAATTACCCACCAATCACACCAATGCAGTGTTTGCCGTAATGCACGCTCAGAGAACATCTGGCAGCAGTGCCCCCACACTCTACCTACCAGTGCTTGCCTGGGTCTTTGTGCTTCCATTGCTGTGATGCCACCATTCCTAGGGGAGGCAGAGACCAGCCTCTAAAGCACAAGCCAAAAACTGTGTGAACGGTGAACTTTGGAGTGAAGATCAATCTTGCACTTGGTGAAGAGTGCACATTGGACCTCAAGGCAAAAGCCAGTGGTTTGCTTGGATAAAATGTTCCCGCATGAGGCCACAGGACTGAGGATGGGAATTTGGCAGGGCCTGAGAAGATGGTCTGACTTCCAGCCTTCCTGGTCAAAGAGAGCTACGTTTGGGCAGTTCTGCAGAGAGGATCCTGGCAACTAGTCCCACCTGACTAGGCCTTTAGCTGAAAGGATTTCTTGACCTCCTTGACTGCCTCAGAGGCTGCCAGGTCAAACCCTCTTGTTTATGTGATTAGCTCAGAGCGTCTCTATGAAATCTAACCCTTCCCCTCATGAGAAAGCAGTTTTCCCCACCAACAGCATAGTCAATGAGAAAGGCAACTGTACGAAGAAAACTTCCAGTTGAACTAATATGAAATCTATTTGCAAATTGTGGGGGGAAATAAAGCTTTTAAATTATACAATGTAAATGCATGCTTGTGTGTTTCTTGACTGATGTGGAGACCTCTGGTGAAACAGTTACCAGGGTCATAAAATAGACATTTGTGTCCATGCACTGTTGGTGATATGTGTTAAACTATAAAATTCGATGCTGAAGCTATTTAGCTTTTTTCTTTTGGGGGAGAGCTGCATTTTAGGATGCTAATACAAACTTAGTGAATTGAGAATATCTGGGAAGCCTCCCTGATAAAGGAAGATGACACCTTGTCATATGATGCACCCTCAGCAGTAGTAGCTTCAAAAGTTCTAGTCACAGAAAGTGGCAAGGCGGGGTCCCTTTTCCTCCTTCAGTCATATTCTCTATGCATGCCATGTCTACCAAGAGAACTTCTGTAAATACATGCTAAATGTTTGCTCCCATTCTCTTCTCTTTCCACTTACAGTGCAATCTCTGAATTTCAAATGAGCATCTTCTTCCTGTTTCTAGAATTCTGATTTCCTGCCTTCAGTCACACTTTGGGATGACTTTTAAACTCTCTGCCCTTGTATTTATAGTGATGAGCTAATGGAATGGGTTTTTCCCCCCAATTAAATATCCCTCATTAGAATGCTGGGTGCCCTTGTAGACTCTATTAATGATGCTATCCTTGCCATATGGGCTCACCTATGACATGAGTTGGCAAATTATGGCCCACAGGCCAAATACATTCCACCACTCATTTTTGTGAATAAGTTTTTATTAAAACACAGCCATGGCCACTTGTTTCTGTATTGTGTGTGTCTCCTTTTGTGCTATAATGGCAGGGTTGCAGAGATGCAGCAAAGACTGTATAGTCTGCAAAGTCTAAAAGCTTTACTATCTTGCCCTTTTCAGGAAAAATGTGCTGACCCCTAGCCTATGGGATGTCAAGACTGCTTAAGGAGAAAGCCACTTTCTTTGCAGGGACCATGGTGCTAATGGTGGTTACTCAGCCTGAGCAATGGTTGGCCAAATCACTTCCCTTGTTTTCTTTGTCTTCTGAGTCAGTGAATTTGTCTTCTGTTTTGATTGTTTCATGTATTTGATTCCATCTTGTAGTTATGTACTGATGTTAGGGGCTGAGCTGTATTTATGTTTCTTCTCATCCTTGACACACTGGGAGCATTTCATCTTAAGGCTCCTTAGCGTCCTATCAAACAGGGAGGGGGCAGACATCATTATCTCCCTGTCTCTGGCCCAAACTTAGACTCACTTGGTAGCATCAGTTTTGAAGCCTAATGTAGATTTATCCTATCTTTCACTCAGCATCTTGAAGTATTTGCATTTTCATAGCTTATACTTGTTTGAAAATAATTATATATGGCTTCACTTGGAAATTTTAATAGCATCTTTGGCATCTTTTTATTCCCCAGGGTTTCTTTTGACTGTGTAATTGACAAATTGGTAAAAAACCATTAGCAGACAGCACTTTTTTTTTTCTGATTTTGTTTCTGCTGTATAGATTAATGAAGTTTCTTTTGTGTGTGTTTTTTTCTTTCCTGAGGAAATATCTTAATTTTCTCTTCTTCACCCTGAACATCAAGTTCATATGGATTTCATGTCTCACCTCTATTCCCTTAAGCATTTAAAATCGGGGTATGTTGAGCAAAGGAGGGAGTGCAAAGGAAACAAACTTCTGGTAAAGGCAGCTGAGTGAACAGGGGATTACGAATAAAAATATGGGATTCCCCACCAAATTTGAATTTCAGATAAAATCAAATAATTTTTTGTGTAAGTTATTCATGAACTCACAAGATGGGCTTGTCTAAGGAAATGGTTTCAAATCCTTGTAATAAATCTGAATCTTCTGAGTAACTCCAAAACAAAACAAGTTCCCAGGACATTCTGGAGATGTTGATTCAGTAGCTCTGAGGTGAAGCTCAAGCCTACCCCCAATAGCTGAAAGTTAAATTTAAACAAACAAAAGCTCTCGGGTGATGATAATGTTTATCCAGGTGTTACCTCTGATGTGAGAGGATCATTCCTTCTTCTGAAGCCTGCTCCTTGGCCACATAATAGGTATGCTAATAAGTAATAAACACATACACAAGCAACCTCGGTTACAGGCATGGCTCTAAAAGTGTGGCCCCACAGCGTCACCTGGAAACTTGTTAGAAATGCAAATCTCAGACTCCATCTCAGACCTATTAAATCAGAAACTCTGCAGGTTCAACCTGTGATTTAACAAGGTCTCCAGGTGCTTCTGATGCATGTGAAAGTTTAAGAACCCCTGGACCAGATAGAAGTGCTCCCTAAAAGTCTTCAGTAAATGTGTCCCTGGTATCTGCATGATTGCTTGGGGGATATTGTAAAAAAAAAAAAAAAAAAAAAAAAAATGAACCTGGGCCCCAACTTCACAAAGTTAGATTCTCTGCGTTGAGTCAAAAAATGTGTAGTTTAAAAAAAATTCCTCAAATGATTCTGAAGCACAGCCACTTTGGGTGCCACCAAAGGAAAGAATAAAGGATGGAGATGATGTTGGTGATCAGAAGGCCCAGACTCCAAAACCTGACCTTTGAGTTCTAATCTGAAAGCCCTATGTACTTTAAGTTAACTCTGTGGTATCTTCAATGTAATTTAAAAACTAGAATGCAAAAAATAAATTCAATCATTAGAGTCCACTGCATAGATATTTAAAGTCCATTGCATAGGGACCTGGGATGGCCAAGCATCCCAGGCCTCAGATTAATTTAATTTGCCCCTAGTGAGTAAGAAAATGAGAAATACTTTGGTGTCAAAATGTCCAATGAGAATCGCAGTAGTGGAGTGAGGAAAGATGGGGAACATGTAGATTTGTTAGTATAAAAGAGACAAGGGGATTAGCTATGAATATGAGGAAGATCTGAGGGAATGGCCTGTCAAAGGTCCACTTTGAATAGATCTACATTCTAGAATAAACTTTGAATTCCATCCATCAATCACTCCTTGAAAAAAAAAGTTACCTAACACCTTTTCCCCACCCACGTGTAAATGCTCCCTAAATTCAATTCTGAGTGAAAGCAGTCAGAAATTATCGGCATTACTTTCTATACAATCTGTATTCTGTCATGTCAATCACTGGGTAAAATATATTTCATAAGAAAAAGGAAGAAAATGAAGGTGGGTTGGTTTCTCTTTCTCACTGGAAAGGAACTTATGAAGCCACGCAAAGCATGAAATGAACAATGAGGACACGCATGGACTTGGGAGATGAGGTGTGGCATGAAATCGGGAAACTATGTTTTACATTCGTGAAATGATCCCTAGGCGAAACTTGTGATATGTAGCTCACCAGTTACAAAGTTTGCTATGACCTTTGGATCTTGGACATTTTATTCTATTTTATTTTATTGCATCATTATGTGTTGTCAACTATAGGATTTGTAGAGGGTTACATGGTGATACTGATTGTGTCTGGGTGCAGATCATGCCAGAAGACAAAGGCTAACAAATGGGCAAAGGTGAAAGTCCAAGAAACTGAAAAACAGTTGTGATTTGAGTCCACCTTTAGGCACAGTTCCTCTACTGTGTATCTGAAACAGTGCAGCATCTTTCTGTTACTCTTCCCACTCCCCTCTCATCTTCACAATTCTGTCTCCTGCCCAGCCCCCCTCACTCCTTGCCTTGGCTTCTATTTCATCAGATGCTGAGACTGGAAGCTGAGCTGTCTTTAGGGTGATCCAGAGTTGAGATCATTCTGGTTGGGACTGTGAAAAATAGGGCTTCTGCAGCTCAATGCCGGAAGTACTATTTAGCAAGTCTGAGAATCTTCATTTTTAACAAGCATCTGATTCTGATATTGGTGATTCTCACCCTGGTAGTCTTAGGGCATCATTTTTTAGAAAAAAATAACCCAAGCCCTCAACATAAGGCTGCAGAGCTCTGTGTTGAGAGCTCACAGTCTCCTAAGCCACCACACAAGGACTTTTTTAGTTCAGGAAAATTGGTTCCAGCTAAGGGTCTGGGAGCACGTGGAGGACATCGTGGATTGGCAGAGCTGCCACGTTGAGAATGGCCCTGAATTGCCTAGGACAAATGGGAGCTCCAGGAAGGGATTCTGGGTCCCCTTCCAGGCAAGCAGGATGTCAAGGGCTCTGAGCACTGACTTGAATACCTGGGCATCATAGCTGAGTGCGGCAGTAAGAAGCCATGCAAAGCAATGGGCAAGGTGAGCCCATCCACAGGGCCTAAGTGCAGACTCAAAATCAGTTCCAATGCAAATATTTTCCAAAAGAGGACAGGCAACATAGGGCAAGCAAGTCTTGAAGATAAACTCTGATTAGATTTGTGAGGATCCTCAGTCAGGGAGGGCATCTCTTTTAGAGGGCTGTAGCCATCAGATAACTTCAACTACAAATAACAGAGTCCCAAATTGGCATAAATGAATTTCTTGGCTTACATTACTGGAGGTTCAGAGAGAGAGGGCTTCAAGGTGGACTTAGTCCAGTGGTTCCAGCCCCATCCTGTGCTGTTCTATTGGTTCTCCCTTGCCTCATATCCTTTGGTAACTAGATGGCTATAGCAGTGCCATACTGCCTACCCAGTGTCCAGGGAAACAGGCAGGGGGATGCTTCTGGAAGCTCTTCAAGAAAAGGTCTAAAGGCCTTTACCCAGCTTTCCAGCAAATCACAAGCCAGAAAGCTGTGGTCACCCTTGGCTTACTTCAGCCAAAGGAAGCTCAGTGTCCCTGAGGCATGTGTGGTGCACAGTGGAGGCTAGATATCTGAACAAAGCAGGAACGAGAAAGGAGGCAGGAAGAAGTGCATCTAGATAAGCAGCCAGAACTGTCTGCTACAGATTCCCACAATGTGAGGCTGTGTGGCGAGGCCACTGTTAAGGTGGCTGAGGCAATGCTATCATGTCAGAGATAAGAGAGGGAGCCTTTGTCTTTGAGAGCTGCATGGACTTGCCCGAAGCACACAGCTAGCGAGAAGCAGACACAGACAGAGAAGCTCCCGTGCCTACTGTAATTCCCATTGTGCTCTCTTGTGATTAATGTACATTGTAAATCTGCAAGAGCATGCAGCACTTCCCAAACCATTCCATGAGAGGAACATTGCTTCACCAAGCATCTGGTTTCCACAGAATACACTTTTGTGTACACAACCTTACAAATGTAGAGAGGTATGAGGGGAAACCTGCAAAACATGGGGGTGGGTAAGACATTGACTCCTAAAACACATGGTATATCCTAGGTACTTAATAAATGCATGCTGAATGAATAAACCTTAAACATTCAGAAACACTCACTTCTCCAAGATCATAGGCTCCTACCTGTACAGACCTGTTGCCATCATCCTCAGGTGAGCAGAAGCAGAAAATGTAAAAACTGCCTTAAAAAGGGGAAGCTTCAAATACTTTTTCTTTGGTTCTGTCCTTATGTTTGTTCACTGTTCAGTGTCTAGAATGGATATTAATCCAACTCATGCCCTCCACTCCGTAGGGCTCAACTGTAAATCAATCAAGAAGTCAATGGTTCCTGAAGATGGTATGTTCTTGTTTCTTCTCTTTGAGTATGTCTTCTGAAGAATTCTCTGAAGTTGTCAGTCATTTGTTATTTCTGTATATTACTAGATTTACTATGCAATCAATCTTGAGTCAGAGATGAGTCCTGAATATTAAGATTTATCCTCATTGTAACTAATAAATTTAAACCAAAATTCATTCATGGACTGAGAGATTGCCTTTTTGTCAGAGATCTGGACAGATCCTCAAGGAAAGTCCTTTTATATCTTATCCAACAAAGGAAATGAATATATAATTAAGTGGAAATGTAAAATAAGGAATAATGCAGTATTTTAACTAACATAGGTAAACTCACTGATATGATTTGGTTTGGCTCTGTGTCTCCACCCAAATCTCGTCTCGAATTGTAATCCCCACTTGTGGGGGGGGAGGGACCTGTAATCCCCAGGTGTTGAGGGAGGGAGGTGACTGGATTGTGAGGGTGGTTTTCGCTGTTCTCATGATACCGAGTGAGTTCTCACGAGATCTGATAGCTTTAAAAGCGGCAGTTTCCCCTGCTCTTTGCTCTCCTGCTGCCTTGAGAAGAAGATGCCTGCTTCCCCTTCCGCCACGATTGTAAGTTTTCTGAGGCCTCCCCAGGCATGCCAAACTGTGAGCCAGCTAAACTTCTTTCCTTTATAAATTACCCAGTCTCGGATATTTCTTTTTAGCAGTGTGAAAACAGACGAATACGCCCGCATTTGTTTTGGTGGTAGTTTTTCTTACAATTAATCCTAAATTGAATGTCAAACATTGACTTTGGAGGATGTTTTTTTCAGCAGTATTTAGGATCTGGCACTTTTCTACTTACCTGGCTTTAAGAATTCAGGAATTGAAGAAAGACAAGGGAAAGATTTTTTATTATAATTGTAATAATGTCTCATTTTTAAGTGTGTAAGGGCAAGGAACTATTATTTGACTGATAGAATAGATTAGTGGAATAATTCTACATGACTTCTGTATTTTTCTTTTTAATGTAAAGTTTCAAAATGAAAAGTGAGTTTAATTAAGTGGAAAGACAATCCATGATTAAATAAGATGATGAAGCAGATATTGCAAACAAATGAACATGGTTAAAAACTTAGAGCTCATGAGTAGAGAGAAAACAGTCAAATAGTTTAAGGCAAAACTTTGACTGATTATTGAAGGAAAAAAAAGCAAAAATGCTAGATTTTATCTACTTTTTGAGTGAGGCAAGGGATAAGGCTAATCTTCCCGGTTTCATTATCAGCTGCTCTGGAAATGCAATTACCTGAAGTGGTTTGATGTCCCTTGTCAGATGTGGGTAGGTGTTTGTGCTAACGATGCAAGGACAGCACTGTGGTATGTGGGATGCAGTTCCCAGGGCACACGTGCAGAATCCTAATAAGCATTTAATTCTTTTACTCAGCGAAGCCCGCAGTGCCTTGAGGGGAAGTGTAATCGGAGATTTGCACAGATGAGAAAGAAAACCACACAGACGGAGGGGCTTGGCAATGCCTGCTCTCTTGAGATCTCTGCTAGGGTTCAGCAGTGCCTTAAATCTAGGGGTCAAGCCTGGCCCAGTAGTTTACCCTTAGGGAACAAGCTTTGGCTCTTGCAGCTCTGTTCTGAGAGTTTATAAGTAGCTAGGGTTTGAATGACTGATGCCCTAACGTGCTAGATGCTTGGTTCAGAGTAGGTGTTTGCGATCAAGTAGTTGAATGAGAGTAGCTTACTACTTGTGTTTTTCTCGAATGGAGGAAGGGTGGATGGTGTTGTGTAGGTCAATAGGTGTGAAGGTGAGTAATTTATAAGATGTGAATAGGAAATGGTTTTGCAATCTCATGTATTATCCCATTTGAGAGGCAGGTTCTTCCCGCTCCCAGTTTTGCCCCAT
The DNA here is from genome assembly GCF_029289425.2 of Pan paniscus. Taxonomy (NCBI): domain Eukaryota; kingdom Metazoa; phylum Chordata; class Mammalia; order Primates; family Hominidae; genus Pan; species Pan paniscus. The sequence continues at coordinate 25,705,934 of NC_073262.2, read as the reverse complement.
GTAACTGAAGTTCTGCCTTTTTATGATACATTTCTAAGACTCTGTAATTTTAGCCAACTTTTGACATATTCATCCTTTGTAGTTAGTAGTTAGAACCCAAACTCTGTGGAATCCTTAATAAAGATGAACAGGCAGAAGAACAGGAAGAACAGAGAAAGAAGCCTAGAGTCTAACAGTCATCAAATCCTGTAACTCAGTCCTTGAAGAAGTGAACATGGCTTGGGCATATGATGAGATACGACTATAAACAAAAAACTGGGCACAGAGGGTCTTCAGCTCCCTCTTCCTACCACCTCCCACCATGCCCAGCACTGGTTTCTGTACTAAGCCAACAGGCAAACCATGGCTTTGCCCAAAAATAAATATCGGTTTGAATTGAATCCATGAAATATTTTTCACAAAGTACTTAACTCATCAGCATTTGATTTCCCATTTGTACTTATTATTTATTCTCCATCTCCCTCCTAGGCATTGCAGGAGGATCAAGTAATGACTATTTTAAGTATCTGGTAGTCAGCAAGTGCTGCAAAACAACTACAAACTTAAATTATTTCCATTTCATTTTAAATCGGTTATATTTTATTCACTACCTTTTATATATTCTGTGGTTTTGATGTCACTAAGATGCCCCTTCCACACTCCATTAAATTGACTTCATTTTCTTGACAATGAGATTTCCATTTAGTTTTCATCAACTGCTTAGATTTCCTCATCTTCAAATGCCTCATTTTCAAAAGCAATAGGAAGTCTATGCTTCATACTATATAATGTGCAAGGCTTCCATTTAATGAATTGTTTGGCTAATTTTTTTAGGCAAATAAGCACATTAATTTGTACAAGCTATTAATACCAATTATTAATGCTTTTCATTTTGTTGGTTTCAGCAATCTCTGCATGACACATACTGCAACAAAATGGAAATTGATTTCACCAAGTTTGGCAACTCTGCAGTGTTTTGTAACCTTTGCAACGACGCTTATTTGAAAGGCTGGGTTTAATTATCCTTCTTTTGCCTGCTTCTCAAGATGTTGATGGGTAACAGTTCTATTGCACTTGACAGTTAAAAGTAAATTCATCTGGAGTGTTCCTACGCTGTCCTTGATGTTTGTTATATAAGGAGACTTTAATATGCCCACCAGAAAAGCATTAGCCCAGCTTATCTGAGTCTTAGTTTTTATATGTGGGGAAAAAAGAAAGCGAGTCTCTCAGCTACAAGGCAATGTAGAAACCAGGCCTCCTGGGCAGAACAGAATGTGGTTTAGCCAGTTCTCTCTGAGACTAGAACTAAAGGCCCACTGGGATTCAAGACCCTTATAAAGCAGAACAGCTTGGATCTTCTCTCTACTGCGGTACCTTTAATGTGACTTTCCAATTATACTTCCTTTTGGTGTCTTCTCATTTTATCCCTCCTCCCAGGAACTGACTCCCTGACCCTCTTTCTATGATGTAGCTTCTGCTTATTCAGATGTTCAAATCCCTCATGACTCTGGCTCTTTTGGCACTTGTCACTTTTTTGTCTTACACTCTTTCTGCATTTGCTCCTACTGCATAATTTGATTTGCTCAGCACTTTCTTGTTTTGGAAGTCATTTCCACTCTAGGCTCCCACAGAGGACCCTGTCCAGCCTAGAAGCTGGCTGCCTCTGCTCCAGGAAACTGTGGTCCAATAGCAGGGATAATAGCATGGCTTACAGTCGAGGGGGTATGGATCCCTGGTGTTGCCTACAGCAGCTAGGTGGGCAATTTCCTTTAAAAGTGGCTGTGGGTAGGTTAGGTACTGTGATTGGCCAGCACCCCAAATAATATGTGGCGACACACCCTTGAGGGACTTTTTAAAGCTAAATGTGGCAATGTGGAAACACTTTTCTCTCTTGATCTCTCTTTTCATTTCCATACTCAAACCTTTCCTATCTTCAAATTTATTCTATCAGCATTTGAATTTCAAGTAATAAGACCATGACTTGCCAGCTATCAGATTTTCAGTGACTTGAAACTTTGAAGATAAGTACTGGTGAAGAATGCTCTTTGTTCCATTGCTCTGGCCTGTGGCGCTGTGTTTATACAAGGGTAAAATCCAGAGACACAAAGAAGGAGGTCAGAGACTTAACAGCCCAGAATGCTTGCTTCTCCATTTGGACCGATCCCTTTTATTATTTGCTCTTAGTTTTCAAATCAACACCTAGTCATGAAATGGAGCAAGAGGCTGCAAGTCCGGGGTTACCCTGCCTGGGATAGAGAATTAGAACATGTGAGATTATTTATATGTACAGTGACTAATTAACTCTTAAGGCAGTGCAGTCCGTCTTGGATGCATTCGAGTTGTAACTCACTGCATATTTGCTGGGGTTTCTGTTATGCTGATGTAATATTAATCGGTTTTTCCAAGCCTTCATTGAACCATCAGACAGATGTGGTTCCAGTTTTGGAGACTTATGATCTAAATATCCTAATGCAGCATTTCTAATTTCCTGCTGATCTTGCTGGAAGATCTGTCTAATGAAAAACTGGCTAGATTGCTTAAATTTGCTTTAAGAAAGAATATGAAAGTAAGGAATAAACAAGATAGCTTTTATGTGGTCAATATTCAATTAGATCTTTTGGTCTTTATCCTGAATTTTTTGATGGTAAGGTTGTATTTCTTTAATATTCAAGTAGAATTTATGTATCCTAGGGGTAAATTTCTGAGAAACATTTGAGACTGCAAGATAACCACATTTAAAAAAAAAAAATCAAGCCACAGGGGTAAAGATATTTAGTAAAATGATAGAAATAATAAAAGCCAAAACCTGATTAAAAATGCAAGTATGCTTTAGTGGAGCTTCAGGACACGGTCCTGAGGAACAGCCTGGATTCTCAAAGCCAAGTTTGCACTGGAAATGCTCTCATCACCATTTCTCATTTCCAGAGGGCATGCTCTCTTTCTGCCCCCTACCATGATATTAAAAGGTCTCCATGTCGTTAAACACTGGGCATGCCTGGCTGGGCTCCCTCATTCTCCCTGGCCCTGCTCTCCCTTGTAATAGATGAGGATCCTCCCTGCCCTTTGGATTTGCCAATGGGTATGGAGTAGCTGGCAGTTCAAGTGGAGGTCTCACATAATCCTGGTTTTCTGGATCATTTGATTTATTTAAGTACCTATGATGCCAAGGTCCCTGGGCATTCTTCCAACCAACTGCTTATGTTACCATAAATAATGTCAGCTCTGGGACTCAACTGAATTAGGCCAAGGGCCAGCTACAGGGTTGTCTCTCATGTTTCTTGAAGGTCAAGATATTTGGATTATCAGTGTATAAGAGCTTCTTCAGAAATTGCCCTAATATAAAAATTTCAGAAACATAGTCTTATTCAATATTCAATTTTTAATGCATGTCAATATTCTACATGTAGGTTTTGTTTTGGTTGGTGTAGAGAAGGGGGCCCTAGAAATCGATGTGGAGGAGAACTAGAATTTAACATCCATGGATTAACCCTAATGGATTTACATTAAAAAGCAAAGTCCAACAGGCTGGTGTCCAAGTGGCAGAAAAGAATTCAGAGATTGATGAATTACACTTTGAAATGCCAAAATCGAGGAGAAATTCAAGGTGTTTGAAAATTCAAATTCTGTAAAATTTGCTCCTGGACCCTAAGGATTAATGTAAACACATCAGTCTAGTTAAAATGAACAAATCATTAACCTTGGTCATTGCAATAAACTAGAACTGTAATCAATAAATGATATTTATTCTTTCCTGCCAAATAGCTGGGAGATGAGAAATGTCTGGGCAATATTTGCAATGTACTCTCAAGAGAAGGAGAGGTCACTTCTGGCTAGCCTGCTACCAAAGGAGTGTCTCGGGGAATCTGGTGCCATCATCACACAGAACAAATAGATTCCCGCTGTACATAACTGAAGACTTCCGTGAATGGTCAGCCACGACCACATTAAAAGGACCTGCGGACTAACAACCAAAAAGTGATTCTTGTCGTTTCTAAAAACTGTCCTGAAGTGCTGTTTTCTGTAGGAACTGGTTCCCTGGGTCTTTTTGCTCTGTTTTCTCCATTATTTAAACACACTGTCTTCTGTTCTCCTGCTGTTTGCTCCTGTTAACACCACTCAGGACTTAGAGAGCAGGGCATGGCCTCCCCTACATTAATCCTCTCTCTTAACCTCTGCTAGCTAAGACTGCACTGCAAAGTTTGAACACAACTTTACTGAAGTTTAGGTCATCTTGAAGAAGTAGAGCACAAAATAACTGACCACGGATTCATAAAGTGGTTGCATAGGGTCACTGTACAGAGCCCTGGCACCCCCGGCCTGCCTCCCTGTGCCAACAGCCAGCTAACAATTCCTACCCATTTGCCACTACTCCTCCCTTTAGGCTAAATTAACTTTAGCCTAAAACTGCCTCTTTACACATTGTAAAGGTTTCTTCATACATAGCGAACTGTAACCTAACTGGATATGTAAACAGACTGTAATCTACTCTTGTGCCAATCACTGAGTTTCGGCCAATCACAAGTGGCCAACTGTTCAAATCATGTTGAAGTAAGGCAAAGTCTGATTTGGCTCATCTGGCTGTTTCTATACTTCACTTCCATTTTCTGAACATTGCTTTCCTTTTCCTGTGCATAAATCTTCTTCGACCACGCAGCAGGGCTGGTCTCTCCGAACTTGGTTCGGGAGGCTGTTCAACTCACAAATCGTTCTTGCTCAGTTAAACTCTGTTAAATTTAATTTGTCTAAGGTTTTTTTTTTTTTCACCCCTAACCACCAGGAATTTATTGAACATTTTAATGCTTTAATTATTTGAAGTTCCATCTGTATCTGACACAGAAAATAAAAGGAGTTTCTTCCCCTTTGGGTTTATAGCCTGTCTCTCAGGCCTCTGTTCCTACTCTAGAAGCTGCGTCATTTCAGTATGACTGCATTGGAATATCTACTTCATCCAAGAGACCCACCTCCCACCCTGAGGGGACATTATGGCCTCTTTACCTCAAAAATGATTATACAAAAAATAAGACTGAAAAACATACTGATGTTGGACCACACTTTGACCTATTAGAGATGTAGTTAATTTGGGATAGTGGTAGAAAAAGAAAGATACAAAAGTTAGCAGAAGAAGTAAGGGACAGAAATTATGTTTGGAGTTATTGTCTTTCAATACAGGTTATCAGATATTTTTCCATTCTGGCAACAGCTAGTTGGTTCTCTAAGTTTGTTTCACCAGTCTGGATGGACTCTGTCAAATGTTTTTGTGTGGAATGAAAAGGCATTTTGCCTGAGCTGTGTTGTTTCCCTTCCTGGATTGTGTAGTATTGGTGTTGCCTTGCTGGGAGAAGTCTTGTGCATGTGTGTGCATGTATATATGGGTATGCAAGTACGGTTGCATGTATGTGCATGTGCGTGAGTGTGTGTGTCCTTGCGTGTGTGGTGGATAATTCTTCAGTGAATTCTTGGTAGGCCTAGCAAAAGACGCCCATTTTGCACTTAACATAGTGAGTTCATCTTTGCTTCTCACTATGCTAAAAGCAAAAATGGACTTTTTTTTAGAAGTAGATGCCATTCATTGTCTATAATAGTTGTCACCAGTTTGCTTTTACCCAATAAACTGAACACATTACTTATAGGATAGAAAATGTGGTAGCTTACACAGACATTTTTGGGTAGCTCATTCATTTGCTCAATAAATATTTCAAGACCTGATAGAGTTGAGTCTAGTAGGAAGCCAGATGTGCAAATAGATTAAATAGAAGCATCCCTCTTCACAGTGTAGGCTTGTTTCAGTTTTGTTTCCCCCAAAGCACACCCTGAGGCAAGGATTTGGGTACAAGTTATTTTTTTTTTGTCCCATCTCTGTCTCTCTTTGTTTGAGGGGAAAAAAGTCGTAGGCAGTACCATGAGAGAGTGAGGAAGCAAGATAGGGTAGGGAAGAAAGGAGATGGCAAATGAGTAGGTTACTGCCATGGGCATCTGAGGCTCAATCTTCCTGGGATCTTTTGAGATACTGTGGACCACACCTACAAACTGTCCCCTTGAGAAGCAAGAAAGTTGAAGCATTTATCCACCAATTCCCAAAGGGCTGAGGGTTGCTTCTGGGTTGTTAAATCCCAATTTTTCTGGGCTGCTGTTCACTGGCTGAACATGCTCCTATGGCTTCTTCTAGAGATAGAGTGAGAGAGAGAAAGAACAAGAGAAAGATAAAGGGGATTGAGGGGTGAGACAGAAAGAGCTGCAGGCACTTTGGTGTGTGCTGGAATTGTCTGCATGTGACCTCTGGGTTGGCTAAGGGCAACAATTGCTTCACCTCAGGGCATAGAACAGCAGCTCCTTACTTTTAATATTCATATTAAATGTCATGGAGTCCCATTCTGTCTATCACAAATAATATCATTCTTCCCTCCTTGATATTCTCCTTCTTGGAATTTTTCTAAGAACTCCAGCAGTGTCCGCACCATCTTAGGATCTAGGCCTAATTTGATACCATCTTTTACTGACAGAAATCCAGGAAACCTTCTCAGTCAGCTAATAGTCCTCTTATTTTTTGGTAGTTGCTGCCTTTATGCTGCTGAAACACTGACTTTAGGCCATCAGGTGCCATGCCAGCCCGTGGACGGAAGCCCTGCAGTGATGTGACACTAAAGTCCAGTCACCTGGCAGCGTGGGGTGACATACACTCACTAAAGAAGAAAATGTGGGTGATCTAGGACCACTGACCATATCAGTAGTCCTGGGTTTAAGGTGAAAGTCTTTATCTTCAATTATTTTGCTCATTTAAAGTCATTTCAAGCTTTCCCAGAATTGGACTTCCAAAGTTACTAGCTACTTTAGGTCTTAAATACAAACATTGCTCCAGGCATTTCTATGATGTGATGGCAGATAGATGAGTCTGAGGGGTTTCTAATCTTGGCTACAGACTACATCTGGAAAGAGCCCTTCTTCTCCTACCTCTTTGTCTAAGCCCTTGAGATCAAATTTGGTCCCTAGCTCTCCAGTCTCAAGACCTGACATTGTTTTCTTGCCCCAGGTAAACGGCATAACTTTCAAGGTAAACCATAATCTTCTCACAGCTTTCTGTGTCTCACAGAGATGCATCAAAAAAGAAGTACAATGAAGTTAACTACATACCTTCCAAGACCAATTCTTACTATTCCTTCTGCATGGAATGTTTTTCCCTTTACCCAAGAAAGTTCCAAGACTATGAGAGAGCCTGGAAGTTAAGGGTGAGGGTGGGAATGGGGGAATAAATGAGGAGACATATAAAGAGACATATAAATTAAGATAACTCCTTCAGAGACTAAATAAAGAGAAAGTTAAAAAGAGAGCTGGAGAGAGAGAGGCAGAAAGAAAGGCAGAGGCACAGAAGAAAAGGAAAGAAGTAAAGAGCATATTTTTTGTAAATCTTCACTGTAATGAGAAAAACAGAACTCATATATGAAAAATCTTAATGTCCACAAAGGAAATACATAAACCAGTACAAAGTACTATGGCTGCACAGGGCCATGCAGGGAATAGTTCAGGGATCACAGGTGTGTGGTAGGGCACAATAAGTGTATTTCCATTGCTACTATTTGGGCAGATTCATTATATCATTTTTGGAGACAAAGTCTGGGTGTTTTCCTTTAAGAGGGCTTGTGCAGGGGAACTCCCCTTTGTAAAACCATCAGATCTCCTGAAACTTATTCACTATCATGAGGACAACACAGGAAAAACCTGCCCCCATGATTCAGTTGCCTCCCACCAGATCCTTCGCACGACAAGTGGGGATTATGGGAGTTACAATTCAAGATGAGATTTGGGTGGCAACATAGGGACACAGTCAAACCATATCAGTGTATGAGATTATCATCTTATTGTGTTACCTTTGTGTAATGGATTTTTCTCTAAAAATGATGCCACAGTTTGCTTGTTTAGCTTACAAGCATGAAGGAGGCTGGGATAATTTCCTAAGGAGCTGTGCTGGACATGTTGAGTTCAAGTTCTAACATCCATGTTCCTCTTCAATATTACTTCATTTGATCCAAAATCTGGAGAGTGTTGAAATTTCTCCAGACTACATTTGTAAACCACATTTGAGTGTAATAATCCCATTGCAAAAAGTACATGCTTCTGCTTTGTTCATGATCAAACTCAGATGCATGCTGATTGATAAAAAAAAGTTCTAAGATTAATATCTTCTGTAAATTGAAAAACAATTTCCATCTATACATTTATACAAGTTATTATGTTGAGTTGATCTAGGTATAGTTGGTGAATACCAAAGCTAGATAGAAATATGACATGAATTTTGCAAAAAATATTTGGGCAGAGTAGATATTGCTATTGAGGTAGAGTTTATCATCAGCCTATCCACGCCTATGTCAGAGACCTTTGGGAGAACTGCATATGGTTTGTGCAAATCATTTTGAGCTGAAAGCAGCTAAATGTGCAATCCATTGTTCTAGAACTATATTCTTACTCTCCAAGGAACCTTCAAAACTTCTACCATGTTTCATTCGTGTTTATTTCTGTTCTTCCGATAGTCCCACTCTTTTTTCCAGGTATCCATCATCACCTGGACTATTTTCTGCATTGATTGGTACATGTCCTATTTTCTCCCTGCTCCAAAGTTCTTCCTTTGGTATAAAGTGGTATCCTGTTTATCTTTAGATTCATAGACTTTCTCACCTTTCTGAGCACTATTGATGCCCTAACATCTCAGTTCCTTGACTGTCTCAGCCACAAACTTCTCCCAAATTTCTAGCCAAAAGGAAAAGCTGCCAAATTAAAACTCTCAGTTTTGAACATCATACCCTTTGATAACTCTCAACTCTACAGAAAGCTCACTGGAACTAAAGGGTACAATAACTGAAATTAAAAATTCACTGGGTGGACTAAACAGCAGATTGGAGATAGCAGAATAGTCAGTGAAATTGAAGACAGATTAATAAAAAGTATTCAACCTGGAGAACAGAGAGAAAAAAGATTGAAGAAAAATGCACAGATCCTTGGGGGCCTACAGAAAATGTAAAATGATCTAATGTATGTATAATTCGTGTCTAAGGAGAAGAGAATATATGGCAGAAAAAAAATTTGATAAAGCAAGTGGTCTAAATTTCTCAAATTTGATGAAAAACCTCAAATTAGACATTAAAGAAACTCAGCGATCCCCCAAGTAGAAAAAAAAAAAGACGAAGAAAATCACACCCAGATGTATGTGGTGAAACTGCTAAAATTCAAAGATAAGAGATAATTTTGAAAGCAAACAGAGAAAAATGTCACATTATGTAGAGAATGAAGATATGATTTATGGCTGGACACTCCATCAAAAACAATGGAGACCAAAAGACAATGTAATAATATTTTGAAAATGCTGAGACAGACCCTCTGAAGGAAGAGGACTGCTCCTGCAGGACCCAGGAGACACCCCCAATACTGTGCGTTCCCAACTATGGAAGTGGGAAAGGGAGACCCTCCTCTCCCAAACACACAGCCCCACTGGAAAAGCTGAAGGTCGGTTTGTGGGAGAAGTTTCTGACTTTACCTGGAGCTGAATCAATTTAGAAAGCCTAATGGAATACATGGATAGAAGAAGCAGCAGAAAGGCACTAGGAGCTCACTGTATCCCCTAGCAGGCCATTCCTGCCTGGCACCACAGGGATCCATCAGGAGGGTGACCAGAGGAGCAAGGGGTAAAACTCCACAGGGAGAAGGAAATCTCTAGCTGAACTTTGTGACAATTTTTACAGGACGAGAAGCCTCCTGGCCAGAACTCAGGGGAAGGTGTAAATCCAGTGTGCAGACTCCACAGGCAGGGGAAGAACCAAGCCCTTTTCTTTTGCATCTGGAAGGCGGGTAGCCCAGGGCAAGTTTTCAAGCCCATCACATCCTCTGCCTGGAAACAGACCTCAGGGCTGTTGTGGTGGGGGCTACAGTGACTCTCTATCCTGCTGTGTCCAATCTGCTGGCCCTTCAGTTTGCATGGGAGCTGGGTGAGACCTGTGACTGCTGGCTTTCCCTACTTCCCTGACAACCTGCACAACTCAGCAGAGACAGTCATAATCCTCCCAGGTACAAAACTCCAGTAACCTGGGAATCTCACCCCCATCCCCCACAGCAGCCACAGCAAGACCAGCCCAAGGAGGTTCTGAGCTCAGACACGCCTAGCCCCACCCCCACCTGATGGTCCTTTCCTATGCATCCTGGTAGCAGAAGACAAAAGGCATATAATCTTGGGAGTTCTAGGGTCCCACTAACTACTGATCCCTCTTCATACTACTACAGCTAATGCTTTCTGGAAAGTGCCACCTCCTGGCAGGAGGCCAACCAGTACAAAAATAGAGCATTAAACCACCAAAGCTAAGGACCCTCATGGAGTCCATTGCACCCTCCACCACCTCCGATGGAACAGGAGCAGGTATCAATGGCTGAGAGACCCATAGATGATTCATATCACAAGACTCTGTGCAGACAACCCCAGTACCAGCCCAGAGCTGGGTAGACTTGCTGGGTGGCTAGACTCAGAAGAGAGGCAATAATCACTGCAGTTCAGTTCACAGGAAACCACATCTATGGGGGAAAAAGGAGAGTACTACATCAAGAGAACACCCCATGGGACAAAAGAAACTGAACAACAGCCTTCAGCCCTAGACCTTTCCTCTGACAGAGCCTACCCAAATGAGAGGAAAGCAGAAAACCAACCGTGGTAATATAAAAAAACAAGGCTCCTCAACACCCCCAACAAATCATACTAGTTCACCAGCAATGGATCCAAACCAAGAAGAAATCCTGATTTACCTGAAAAAGAATTCCAGAGGTTAGATATTAAGCTAATTAGGGAGGGGCCAGAGAAAGATGAAGCCCAATGAAAGGAAATCCAAAAAATTATACAAGAAATGAAGGGAGAAATATTCAAGGAAATAAATAGCTTAAAGAAAAAAAAAATTCTGGAAACTTTGGACACACTTTTAGAAATGTGAAATGTTCTGGAAAGTCTCAGCAATAGAATTGAACAAGTAGAATAAAGAAATTCAGAGCCCAAAGACAAGGTCTCTGAATTAACCCAATCCAAAAAGACAAAGAAGAATAAGAAAATATGAACAAGGCTCCAAGAAGTCTAGGATTATGTTAAATGGCCAAACCTAAGAAAAATTGGTGTTCCTGAGGAAGAAGATAATTCTAAAAGTTTGGAAAACATATTTGGGGGAATAATTGAGGAAAAATTCCCAGTCTTTCTAGAGACCTAGATATCCAAATACAAGAAGCACAAAGAACACCTGGAAAATTCATCGCAAAAAAAGTCTTTGCCTAGGCACATTGTCATCAGGCTATCCAAAGTTAAGACAAAGGAAAGAATCTTAAGAGCTGTGAAACAGAAGCACCAGGTAACCTATAAAGGGAAACCTATCAGATTAATAGCAGATTTCTCAGCAGAAACCCTACAAGCTAGAAGGGATTGGGGCCCTATTTTCAGCCTCCTCAAACAAAACAATTATCACCAAGTATTTTGTATTGAGCAAAACTAAGCATCATATATGAAGGAAAGATACAGTCATTTTCAGACAAACAAATGCTGAGAGAATTTGCCATTACCAAGCTACCACTACAAGAACTGCTAAAGGAGCTCTAAATCTTGAAATAAATCCTAGAAACACATCAAAACAGAACCTCTTTAAAGCATAAATCACACAGGACCTATAAAACAAAAATACATGTTAAAAAGCCAAAATGAAAAACAAAAAAAACAAAGTACACAGGCAACAAAGAGCACAATGAATACAATGGCACCTAAGATTTCAATATTAACATTGAATGTAAATGGCCTAAATGCTCCACTGAAAGATAAAGTACCACAAAATGCATAAGAACTCACCAACCAACTATCTGCTGCCTTCAGGAGACTCACCTAACACATAAGGACTCATATAAAATTAAAGTAAAGGGGTGGAAAAAGGAATTTCATGCAAATGGACACCAAAAGCAAGCAGGGGTAGCTATTCTTACATCAGACAATACAAATTTTAAAACAACAGCAGTTAAAAGAGATAAAGAGGGACGTTATATAATGGTAAAAGGCCTTGTCCAACAGGAAAATATCACAGTCCTAAACATATATGCACCTAACACTGGAGCTTCCAAATTTATAAATCAATTACTAATAGACCTAAGAAATGATATAGACAGCAGCACAATTGTAGTGGGGGGACTTCAATACTCCACTGACACCACTAGACAGGTGATCAAGACAGAAAGTCAACAAAGAAACAATGGATTTAAACTATACCTTGGAACAAATGGACTTAACAGATATATACAAAACATTTCATCCAACAACCACAAAATACACATTCTATTCAACAGCACATGGAACTTTCTCCAAGATAGACCACATGATAGGCCATAAAAGGAGCCTCAATAAATTTAAGAAAATTGAAATTATATCAAGCACTGTTTCAGACCACAGTGGAATAAAACTGGAAATCAACTCCAAAAGGAACCTTCAGAATCATGCAAATACATAGAAATTAAATAACCTGCTCCTGAATGAGCATTGAGTCAAAAACAAAATCAAGATGAAAATTAAACAATTCTTCAAACTGAATGACAATAATGACACAACTGGCCAAAACCTCTGGGATACAGCAAAGGTGGTGCTAAGAGGGAAGTTCATAGCCCTAAACACCTACTTCAAAAAGACTGAAAGAGCACAAACTGATATTCTAAGGTTGCACCTCAAGGAACTAGAGAAACAAGAACAAACCAAACTCAAACCCAGCAGAAGAAAGAAAATTACCAATATCTGAGCAGAAATAAATGAAATTGAAATGAACAAATAAAAAATTGCAAAAGATAAATGAAACAAAAAGTTGGTTCTTTGAAAAGATAAATAAAATTGATAGTTCATTAGCAAGATTAACCGAGGAGAGAAAATCCAAATAACCTCACTAAGAAACAAAACAGGAGATACTACAACTGACACCACTGAAATACAAAAGATCTTTCAAGGCTATTATGAACACCTTTATGCACATAAACTAGAAAACCTAGAAGAGATCTATAAATTTCTGAAAAATACAACCCTCTAGGTTAATTCAGGAAGAATTAGATACCCTGAACAGACCAATTATAAGCAGTAAGATTGAAATGGTAATTTAAAAATTACCAATAGGAAAAAGTCCAGGACCAGGTGGAATCACGGCAGAATTCTACCAGATATTCAAAGAAGAATTGGTAGCAATCCTTTTGACACTATTCCACAGGATAAAGAAGGAATGCTCCCTAATTCATTTTATGAAGCCAGCGTCACCCTAATACCAAAACCAAGAAAGGATATAACCAAAAAAGAAAACTACAGACTGATATCTTTGATGAACATAGACGCTAAAATCCTTAACAAAATACTGGCCAACTGAATCCAAAAACATATCAAAAAGATATTCCACCATGATTATGTGGATTTCATACCAGGGATGCAGAGATGGTTTAACATATGCAAGTCAATAAATGTGATACGCCACATAAACAGAATTAAAAACAAAAATCACATGATCATCTCAATAGATGCAGAAAAAGCATTTGACAAAATCCAGCATCACTTTTTGATTAAAACTCTCAGCAAAATCAGCATACAAGAGACATACCTCAATGTATTAAAAGCCATCTATGACAAAACCACAGCCAACATAATACTGAATGGGGAAAAGTTAAACGCATTCCCTCTGAGAACTGGAACAAGATAAGGATGTCCATTCTCACTACTCCTCTTCAATATAGTAGTGGAAGTCCTAGCCAGAGGAATCAGACAAGAGAAAGAAATAAAGGACATCCAAATCGGTAAAGAGGCAATCAAACTGTCACTGCTGACAATCTGATCGTTTACCTTGAAAACCCTAAGAACTCCTCCAGAAAGCTCTTAGAACTGATCAAAGAATTCAGCAAAGTTTTCAGATACAAGATTAATGTACAAAAATCAGTAGCTCTTCTATACACCAACAGCAACCAAGTGGAGAATCAAATCAAGAACTCAACCCTTTTATAATAGCTGCAAATAATAATAATGATACTTAGAAATACACCTAACCAAGGAGTGGAAAGACCTCTACAAGGAAAACTACAAAACACTGCTGAAAGAAATCATAGATAACATAAACAAATGGAAACAGCCCATTCTCATGGATGGTTACAATCAATATTGTGAAAATGACCATACTGCCAAAAGCAATCTACAAATTCAATGCAATGCCCATCAAAATACCACCATCATTCTTCACAGAATTAGAAAAAACAGCTCTAAAATTTATATGGAGCTAAAGAAGAGCCCACATAGCCAAAGCAAGACTAAACTAAAAGAACAAATCTGGAGGCATCACACTACCTGATTTCAAACTATACATAAGTGCATAGTCACCAGAACAGCATGGTACTGGTTAAAAATAGGCACATAGACCAATGGAACAGAAGACAGAACCCAGAAATAAACCCAAATACTTACAGCCAACTGATCTTTGACAAAGCAAACAAAAACATAAAGTGGGGAAAGGACACCCTTTTCAACAAATGGTGCTGGGATAATTGGCTAGCCACATGTAGGAGAATGAAACTGGATCCTCTTCTCTCACCTTATACAAAAATCAACTCAAGATGGACTAAGGACTTAAATCTAAGACCTGAAACTATAAAATTTCTAGAAGATAACATTGGAAAAACCCTTCTAGACATTGGCTTAGGCAATGATTTCATGACCAAGAACCCAAAAGCAAACGCAATAAAAACAAAGATAAATAGCTGGGACCTAATAAAACTAAAGAGCTTCTGCAAGGCAAAATGAACAGCAGAGTAAACAGACAACCCAAAGAGAGGGAGAAAATCTTCACAATCTATACATCTGATGAAGAACTAATATCCAGAATCTACAACAAACTTAAATCAGTAAGAAAAAAACAAACGATCCCTCAAAAAGTGGGCTAAAGACATGAATAGACAGTTCTCAAAAGAAGATATACAAATGGCCAACAAACATGTGAAAAAATGCTCAACATCACTAATGATCTGGGAAATCAAATCAAAACCACAATGTGATACCACCTTACTCCTGCAAGAATGGCCAAAAAGAAATAAAAAAGCAGTAGACGTTGTCATGGATGCGGTGAACAGTGAACTGTACAGCCACTATGGAAAACAGTGTGGAGATTCCTTAAAGAACTAAAAGTAGAATTACCACTTGATCCAGCAATCCCACTACTGAGATTCTACCTGGAGGAAAAGAAGTCATTATTCAAAAAAGATCCTTGCACACACATGTTTATAGCAGCACCATTCACAATAGGAAAATCGTGGAACTAACTCAAATGCCCATCAATGTCAGTGGATAAAGAAACTGTGATTGATATATATATATATATACATATATATATACACATATATATACATATATATATACATGTATATATATAGATAGATAGATAGATGGAATACTACACAGCCATAAAAAGGAATGAATTAACAGCATTTGCTGTGACCTGGATGAGATTGGAGACTATTATTCGAAGTGAAGTAACTCAGGAATGGAAAACCAAACATCGTATGTTCTCACTGATACGTGAGAGCTAAGCTATGAAGAGAAGACGCAAAGGCATAAAGAATGATACAATGGATTTTGGGAACTTGGGGGGAAGTGTGGGAGGAGGCAATGGATAAAAGACTACATATATGGTGCAATGTATACTGCTCGGGTGACGAGTCCACCAAAATCTCACAAATCACCACTAAATAACTTATGTAACCAAATACCACCTGTACCCCAATAACTTATGGAAAAAAAAGAAATTTCATGATTAAACAACAACAAAAAAGAAAGTGCTGAGAGAGAGAGAGAGAGAAACCAAAGTTCTCTATTCAGTATTCTATATCTAGTGGATGAAATAAAGACATTTTCATACAAGTTAAAGGTGAGAGAACTTGTAGCCAGCAGAACTGTACCATAAGAAAAGCTAAAAGCTTCAGACTAGGAGAAATGAAACTGTATGGAAATTTGAATCTATACAAAGGAATGAGAAGTACATAATGACAAATGCATAAAATGTATAAATATACAGGTATGGTTGATGGGACATAATTAACTAAAAAACATCTGCACAGCAAAATAAATAATCAGCAGAGTCAACAGATAACCCACAGAATGGGAGAAAATATTCACAAAGTATGCATCTAACTAGTATCCAGAATCTACATAACACTCAAACAAATCAGCCAGATAAAAACAAATAATATGCCATCAAAAAGTAGGCAAAGGACATGAATAGACAATTCTCAAAAGATATGCAAACAGCCAACAAATACATGAAAAAGTGCTCAACATCATTAATCATCAGGGAAATGCAAATTAAAACCACAATGAGATACCACCTTACTCCTGCAAGAATGGTCGTAATTAAAAAGTCAAAAAAACAATAGATGTTGGCATGGATGTGGTGAAAGGGGAACATTTTTACACTGCTGGTGGAAATGTAAATTAGTACAACCACTGTGGAAAACAGTATGGAGATTCCTTAAAGAACTAGAAGTAGAACTACTACTTGATCCAGCAATTCCACTATTGGGTATCTACCCAAAGAAACAAAAATTATTTTGTGAAAAAGACACATGCACATGCATGTTTATAGAAACACAATTTGCACTTGCAAAGAAATGGAGCCAACCTAAGTGTCCATTAACCAATGAGTGGATAAAGAAAATATGGTATATATTCACCATGGAATGCTACTCAGCCATGAAAATGAATGAAATAATGTCTTTTGCAGCAACTTGGATGGAGCTGGAGGCCATTATTCTAAGTGAAGTAACTCATACATGGAAAATCAAAAATCATATGTTCTCACTTATAAGTGGGAGTTAAGCTATGAGGACACAAAGGCATAAGAATGATACACTGGACTTTGGGGGCTTGACGGGGAAGGTTGTGAGTTAAGGGATAAAAGACTACATATTGGGTACAGTGTATACTGACTCAGTGATAGGTGCACTGAAATCTCAGAAATCACCACTAAATAACTTTTCCATGTAACCATGAAACACCTGTTTCCCCCAAAATGATTGAAATAAAAAAGCTAAAAATAAGTCTTGCTGAGATTTTGATAGAAATTGCAATAAACCTGAATATCTAACTGGGGGGAAAAACAAAAAGAAATTAAACATTCTAGTGTTTCTGGATCAAAAATATATAATGTTGAGGTTTTGAAGAATATGCTTCCTATACAATTTTCTAAATATATATGGATTCTGTTATAATTGAGATAATATTATAGATTTTATTCTATAACCTTTCCTCAATTACTATAATAGGAAAGGATTATATTCAATATCACTGACTTTACTTACACAATGGGTTTAGTGGCTGTGTAGTATTTTGTTCTATGGATATTGAACAATATACATAATCTATCACCTAAACAAAAGAATATGATTTTCCCTTCTAATTTTCTGAAAAGACATCTGACTATTTAAAAGCAAAAACAGGCTGGGCACAGTGGCTCACACCTGTGATCCCAGAACTTTGAGAGGCTGAGATGGGTAGATCACTTGAGGTCAGGAGTTCGAGACCAGCCTGGCTAACATGGTGAAACCCTGTTTCTACTAAAAATACAAAAATAAATTAGCTGAGTGTGGTGGTGAGCACCTGTAATCCCAGCTACTATGGAGGCTGAGGCAGGAGAATCGCTTGAACTCGGGAGGTGGAGGTTGCAGTGAGCCGAGATCATGCCACTGCACTCCAGCCTGTGAGACAGAGCAAGACTCTGTCTCAAAAGTAAAAAAATAAATTAATTAACTAAAAGCAAAAAAGTAACATTTTAAGGTGGGGTTTATAATGAATATAGAAGGAAAAGAGAGGACACTTCCCCCCAAGTTCCCAATGGCACATAGGATGAATGGGAAGGCCAATAGAATTACACTGTGGTAAACTTTTCCGTTTGTGAATGGGAAACAGAAGTGTGAAGTGAGGACTGTGAGGAAGGAAATGCCAGGTAAGGAGTGTGAAGTGTCAGAGATGAAGCGTAAAGGGATACAGTATAAACTCTAAAGAGCAGCCAGCGTTGAAAAGCTGCTCTCCCCTAGGTGGTTGGATCTACTTCCAAGGCTTTACAAGTTATCTCTATGTTGCTGTGCTTTTAAATACATCATTTTAAAAGTGAACGCACACTTTCAAAGTGAATTAATGAATAGGCTGAGCCCACACAGAATAATGTCATATCCTTCTCTTCCTTGGCATGGCATTTTCCCTCTATTACAGTCTCCTCCTCTAGCCTCTGAGAGCATGAGAGCGTCCTAAAACAAATACCCTTGAAGTTTTCTCTAAAAGCAAAACAAAACAAGGTGACATGGAAACCAAACCCAAATACAGTAGTGGGGAAAGGTAGATGAAGATCCTTTTAGGAATGCCTCAGGTTTTTATTTGTTCAAGATTTATGAATTTGTAATTATTTCTATGATTGCACAAAGGCTTATACTTATAACCGTTGAATCCAGTTAAAAGTTGAGACTATTTAGAATATCAGATATATATATTTTTAAGTTTAACCATAAGAAAAACTCTTATTAAAATTTCACTATATAGAACCTGGCTTCTAGGTTTTCCTTTTATGCTTCTAAGATAATAAATGTGGCAATGGTTTATTCATTCAATAAATATTTATTGAATGCTTACTATATTCCAGGCAGTGCTCTCAGGTGCTGAGCATACAGCAATGAACAAGTCAAAGTCCTTGCTTTATGGAATTTATCTTCTAGTACCGGGAGACAGTAAGCAAGCAGGCAATTCAGGAAGAAATATTGCCAGGAAGAAAAAGCAATATGAAGGGAATGAAGAGGAGGGAAGTGTGTGTTGAGTGATCGAGGGGACCTGTTTTAGAGAGGGGTTCAGCAAAGGCCTCTTTGAAGATGTGACATTCGATCAGAGGCCATTAAGGTATTTTGCCTTGAAGTCTACTTGTCTTATATTTTATTTCCCAGCAGTCATAGATTGGATTTTCTGGAAGCAGAAGCTGAAACAGACTTCGAGGTGCACACTGTTAACTAGGGATCAGCTCATGTGAGAGGAAGGGCAGGGGGAGCAGGATTGGGCAGAGGAAGATGTTGAAGTGTCATGCTTTGGCTAATCTGTGTCTGTCACACAGGTCTGATTTAAAAAACATTTTCCTGGTAATAGCCTTGTTCATCTAAAAGTTCAAATAATCAATTATACTGTTAAGTAAGTTTGAATAAATACTTAATAAATATTAACTATGTACTAAGCACTCTGATAAGAACTGGGCAGGAAGGAGAAGGAGAAATTCTGTCCTCATGGAGCCCTCATGTCCAGAGTGATAAGGTGTATGCAAATAATTTCAATTCAATGTGGAAACTGTATTTAAATGGGCTCACCGTGCATCAGAGGGCATGCTTAAATGATTTACCTGGAAGTAAGTTTTGTAGCTAACTGAGCTGGCAGGCTCATTGGTATGCAGTCTTCCTCAAAAATCAAGTATTCCACTGGCACAATCTTAAGGTTATATTTTGGAAGCAGCAGAAAGTTGATAGACCTTGCTCTCAGAATAGCCCAGATCGAGGACATCTCTTCCACACTTTATCAGTCAGGACTCTGGGACTTCAGCTGATGGGTTTTGGGAACATTTGAACATTTAATGGATAAATAAAACTTTCTTTCAGGTAAGAGAATAGGCCTGTATTATTGTTCCACTTAAGCCCTCATAGTTACAGCTGTACACAGTGCATAGAAAAATAATTTCCCTACCTTCAAGAGATTTTTCTGTAAAGGAGCAATACATAGATACTTGGAAGATATTTATATGTTACAACATAGTATATATAATTTATTTGTATTCAACTAATGTCTAAACATTCTGTTAAAGAGGATCAAAGAGAGAACCCTTTCCAATGTAAGATAAAAGAAAACTGGAAAGTCTAATGAAATGAAAAAAAAGTGAAGACAAAAGTTGAATAGGAAATAAACCTACTGAAGAGAACTCCGTAACATTTTCATTTAGAAAAATACAGATGCTTTATTTCAGAATAAGAATATATCAACAATATAATTATTGTGACTATTGGATTTTATGCATTTATTTTTCTTTATGCAAATAACATACTTGTTGAAGAACCCTAGGAATAGTTGAAAAGGAGAAAGAAATATTAGTACTACCCACAGTACTAATATTCACACCTCAAGAATACTATTGCCGTATTTCTGTGTATCGTATTTTTTTCCATTTAACTTTAAAAACTTAGCATCTTTTCATATCACTATATAATATTGGGGTGAAAGGGGATCTCAGGTTCTAGGACAGGAGAGTCACATAGAAGCAGAGAAGCTTTATTTCAGTAGCTTTGAGTGTGAAGGATGATTTTGCTATGAAGTTCTTAAATTAAATGTTAGTGTTGCTAGCTCAGAGCACCCCAATCTATAGGAGAGACTTATTTTATATCCAGAAGAGGACAGAGTGAACTTGTATACTGAGAACAATTTTAGTTTTTTAGGGAATTTATTTCTTGTTATTGGAGTTATTTTACTTTCCAATCCTTTCCCCTTGGATGATGACTTAGGTGTGCCTTTCCTGAGGATCACCATTGAGGCCTGGGAAGTGTGGGGCAAATCATCCATTGTCTGATGGAATTTGTCCTCTGACTAAAATTATCTGCCCATTTGCTAAGTAATGTACAATTTTAGGCTACACAAATGAGGCATGTTAAAAGCAAACAAGCAAAACATGTCCCTGTGGCTTTTTGAGGCCATTGCTGAATAAGAAAAATTGTACCTGCATCTGTTTGACTGTTTGTCAACCCTCTAATACACCTGGACAGGATCCTGACTGCATTTCACTTTGGTGCTTTTCCTGGGATGGCATGTTTGATACGCAATCTCTGCATGAGAAACTGCAAAGCAAAGAAATCACCTAAGCCTTCCAAGGTGGAAGGTGGACTTTGTGATACTCATAGGGTTCAACCTGAGATCTTAGTAGGAGACTGTACCAAATTCACTTTGCAATATACTGAAGGAAAATTCTTTTGCCTAACAGGTACAAAACAGCCCCTTTCCTTTCCCACCACCCCATCATTATGGCAATAATTTAAATTCAGAAAGCTGCTATTGCTGAAAAGCACTTCTCTATTTAGTATCTTCTTCATTACATCATTTCTTGTTGTTGCGTGAAAAAAAAAAAAAAAATGAGCCATGAAGGAGACCACTGCTAAGGCATGAATTTTGTTTAATTCATGAGAAATATGATGTTTTTTAATGTTTGAATTGATTTCTTTTTTGTTTTTAACTAATTCAATGTGGCTGAAAATAATAGTGAAATACTAGTGCTCATGTAAAAAAAAATGAACTAGACTGATTAGGAGAGAATATACACAACCGTCAGGAAGCATGTTCACGAGAGTACCAATTTTCCTTGGTAAATGCCCACAGAAGCCAAAGTAGAGTTGGGGCTCTCTCTTTTCTGAGGCGCATTATACATTTATGGAAAGAGAGGTGTTGGCCAGGTGCAGTGGCTCCTTCTGGTAATCCCAGCACATTGGGAGGCTGAGGCAGGAGGATCACATGGGTCAGAAGTTTGAGACTAGCCTGGGCAACATAATGAGATCCCATCTCTACAAAAAATACAAAAATTAGCTGGGTATAGTAGCACATGCCTGTAGTCCAAGCTACTTGGGAGGCTGAGGCAGGAGGATCCCTTCAGCCCAGGAGTTCGAGTTTGCAGTGAGCCATGATCATGCTGCTGCACTCCAGTCTGGGTGACAGAGCGAGACCCAATCTCAAAAAAATGCAAATGAGTAAGAAAGAATGGTGCCTCTTTACCACACACTAAAAACTAAGTAGAAGTCATCTGTTTAGAATGATGGGGTTATAAT
Source organism: Pan paniscus (assembly GCF_029289425.2). Taxonomy (NCBI): domain Eukaryota; kingdom Metazoa; phylum Chordata; class Mammalia; order Primates; family Hominidae; genus Pan; species Pan paniscus. Next base: position 25,684,073 of record NC_073262.2, on the reverse strand, counting down.
TATTTTAAAAATGGAGAACTTGTCTGGTTTCTATTGCCTTCTACTTAACTAGAAGTTTTCTGTATTTCACAAGCTGAGAGGATCAGTAGTTGACATATAGGTTAACTTCCTATTTTCAGGGATCTTGGAACTGATGCTCTTAGAGGTGTGGTGATTAAGTCAGAGTTCTTCCTGAGTGACCAGCATCATCCCTGAACATGTACGCATGCAAGCAAATGCATCCTACAGCATTCTCTTTGTGACCATTTGCTCTAGCCAATGGTCTTTGTAATCTCAACTTCCCTTCTTATGTCAGGCCTCAGACTTAAGTAAATGTAAAAATGTTTCTCTTCATTGCCAATTATTCCAGATAGGAATGAAGATTTAATAATAGAAATCTAAGGGTTAATAGTATTATTTTAATCCTGAATATAAAAGCCTTGGCTTTTGGACCTTAACCACCATACTTTATAAATGTGAAGGGAAGTCAAGATCTGACAGCAAGTATTTCCCTTTGGTCGTGAACATATTGAACTTGAATTGGTTCAGTGCCCTCAGCATTTAGTTTTTAAGGCATGTTATATACATGTTCACACCATAAGAAACAAAGTCTTAGAACAGAATGTTGATTTTATGTTTTCAGATGGTATAGATGCCATCAGAAAAGGACAACAAAGATGTTAATTGCACATCTGTTTGACTGCTTCCAACCTTTTCAATAACCTTTTGGGACTTTGATGCTTTTTGGTTTAAAGTTGCATCAAATGATTTTTTTAAATGGGATGGTTAGAGGTTATATAAGAGGCAATATTTTATTGTTATGACTTGGAGAATGACACTAGAATAAAATCTTAAAATATTTATTCTGTAATTCTCAACTTTGAGAATATAAATGCCATTCAACCTGACAGTGAGTGTGAAATGTGTCTCTGCTTGCCTGCATGTGCATACAGGTGCTTTGGGCTATGGAATGAATGTCCACTTGGAACAGGAATTAAAAGAAATTAAAGAATGTATAAGCAAAAACTCAGTTGTCTGTAAGAAAACCCAATCCCCCTGAAGAAGAGAAAGAACTGGAGTCCTTTAAAATTAACTGCCTGTTTTTCTGTGGCTAGTGAGCCTTATCTTTCCCTGTCTCAGGCATTGTGAAGACTCTGTTTCTCTAGCTGTGCAGCTGCAAAGTCGCTAAACAGATAATCTCAATTCATAAAGCATGTTGTTCCTTAAAAAGTAAGAAATAATGTAATGCATGTCTTAATTGAATAACTGTCTTCGTTTCTCACTTCTGTAATACGCTTCCCCCTGCACAAATCTCCCCCCGCCCCACAAAATGCTTAAAAGGTAGCTTGACTCTTTGTTCGGGGCTCAGTCCTTTGGATGTTAATTCAACTGGGTCGGTGCACCTAAATAATTAAATAATTCCTCCTCAACCCCTTGGTCTCTCTGATTCCATAATTATCCCGCTGCACACTCACTGAAGGCATTGCCAAAGATAGGGTACTGCTCTTCACACTCTGAGAATATTAACTCAAATGGGACAGTAGAGGTTTTTGTGTCTAATAATGGGATATGGGAGGATTTAAGCCAGGAGGAAGGATGGTTGCCACCATCAAAGATCTATCTCTCCCTCCTACAGCTTTGTTCTCAGAAAAGCAGGCAACCTTTTTTATTTCTAAGACTTGAAGAGCAAATTCAGTTTATTATCATAGACCCGGACTGAGAGCTGGGATTATGGTGTATACAGTTTGTTGCCTACTCAACAGCAAATCCATCTTCTTCCTTGCTAACAGAAGCCTATATAGGTGACAAAGTGCTCGGAGAAGGAGTGCCCCCTTCAAACTCCCAGGGATTCTGGGAAATGCTTTTGTCCCTAATAAGTAGGGCGAGCATATATCCCAATTTTCCTGGGATAGCACTGGTTTATGTGTATTGTTCTGGTATAATTATGAATAGTGCTTCATTCACTTTTAAATATATTCTAGCTTGTGTTGGTGTGGATGTGATGAAAAGGGAACAGTTTTACACTGCTGGTAGGAATGCCACTATAGAAAAGAGTATAGAGATTGCTTAAAGAACTGAAAGTAGAACTACCATTCAATCCAGCAATCCCACTACTGGGTATCTACCCAGAGGAAAAGAAGTCATTATGTCAAAAAGACACATACAAATGCTTATTTATAGCAGCACAATTCACAATTGCAAAGATATGAAATCAATCTATGTGCCCATCAACCAACAAGTGGATAAAGAAAATGTGGTATATACACACCATGGAATGCCACTCAGCCACAAAAAGGAAAGAAATAATGTCTTTTGCAGCAACTTGGATGGAGCTAGAGGCCATTATTCTAAGTGAAGTAAATCAGGAATGGAAAACTAAACATAATATGTTCTCACTTATAAGTGGGAGCTAAGCTATGAGGATATAAGAATGCATAAGAATGATATAATGGGCTCTGTGGACTCAGTGGGGATGGTTGGGGATGGGGGATAAAAGACTACATATTGGGTACAGTGTACACTGCCTGGGTGAGGGGTGCACTAAAATCTCAGAAATCACCACTAAAGAATTTATCCAAGTAACCAAAACCCACCTGTACCCCAGAAACTATTGAAATGAGAAATTAAATAAAATAGATAAAATAAAAATAGTCTAGTTTGAATGATAAATCATATGATTTTCTCTGCCTCCAGTAATGTAAAGTGATTGTATGATGATTGGAGCTCAATCATTGAACTATTGTATGACTATGAAGATAAGTGCCAATAAAGAATCAGATCTAGAGCCAACTGATTCTGGAAGTTCAGTGGCTCTGGATTTGATGGGGAAAGTAAAGACTTGTTTTTCTCATTTACTTTCAGAAGAACATTCTGTTACTTGTAGGAAGGGTAGGAAGGAAAGGAGAAACAGGAATAAGGCCTTTCCATGAACTTTTACTCAGCAGTAGACAGACCATGGTTCTTCTATTTTTTTTTTACCATTCTCATTCAACCAAATGTAATTTCCAGAATTCCTAAAGAGGAAACATGGAGAAAATAATAAAAAATGTAACTCAGAAATCTTACCCAAAATGATTCAAAATCTGCCATTACTCCTGCAAAGTGATGAGTCAGTATCACCCCTGCCCCTGTTGTCACCAGATGGGTCTGGGGACTCAGTAATTTGACTTTTACATCACTGAAAGTGGCTGGGTTCAAAATTCACATTTTCTTTATAGATATGACATTCGTGGTGTGCTATTTCAGTCGTGGATATTTTGTTTAAAAACTCTGAAAGTTATTCTTGATTCTCTTTAAATTATATTGAAAAGAGAATACATTTCCATTTACTTTCTTGAAATCACTTTAGAAAAACGATGAGTGAAACAGAGAATTTCCAGATGGTTTTTGTTGAAAAAATGACTTGTTATCTAACTAATCTATGTTCAGCCAAAGCAAATGAAAATCCATTTAAAATTATTTTAGTATTGATACCAAACACCAAATTGTTCATGTCTCTTCCAGTATATATATTGATAAAAATCTATTATAACTTATGAAGCAGACCTACTGCCTTTCAAGAAAGAAACATACACAGGGAGAGGATCAACACATACATAGCTATGTCTGGCACATTATTCAATGAGGCACTTCCTTTTTGACTTTCTTCATTACAGTGTTATCAGATAATGATGTAGTTCTATGGGGTTTTGGTTTGATAGGAACTGGACATTTACAAGGTAGTTTTATTTCCATTGCTTTGGATAGTGCATCTTTTCTGGCTTTGTCTCTTTAAAAAAACAATGTTCTTTTTCTTGCTCCTTCTCCAGAAGTCCATAGAAGGTACTGTACTTATGGCCAATTGAAGAGTGCTAGGTCCGTCCTTGGGTCATTGATTTGTCTGAATTAGTTCAATGCTGTTATATATCTGTAGTAATCTGCGTCAGGGAAAGAATTAGCTTCCAAGTACAACTTCTTCTCTTCCTTCTGTTGGGTCCTATGACCATCTTGGGCTTACCTCTGTGGCAGAAGCATGGACATTGTAGTTGACAGCTCTACCAAGACTATGTGGTGTGAAGAGAATACTTAACACCTGACACTCCTACTAGCAACATATAAAAGTGCTCATCTCCCTGTACACTTGCAACAGTGATTATTGCTTTTTTGCATCCCAATGGCAGATTTTAAAAAATTGGTATCTCATTTCTGTTTTAATTTTATTTCTTTAATGCAGAGGGTGTATTTTTTGCTATTTCTCTTCTTTTTAAAAATGGCCCATTCCTATCTTTTCCCTTTCCACCAGAGTGTATTTTTTTTTCAGCTTGAATTTCTTTGCAACAAAAACTTGTGTATGTGTGTGTGTGCTTAAGACAGTGGTCCTAATTTGGGCTTGGGGTTGAGGAAATAATGTCAGAATCATCTCACCTCCATGTCAATATGGCTGATGAGGAAAAGGAAGCCGAATATTAATATTTTGAAAAAACAGGATATTCTGGTACCCTAGCTAATTAATTAACTCAACCATTCACTCATTTGTGCAGTCATTTCACAAATACTTATTGAGTGCCTACTGTTTTAGGCACTGTTCTAGGACCTGGAGCCACAGCTGCAGTGAGACAACACCGCTGCCTGCATGGAGCTTGCATTGCAGTGGAGAAAATATGTGACAACCAGCACATGACAATGAGCACTGTGAAAAAAATATAGCACAGTCAAAGAATAAAATGTGACAGTGGTGGGAAATTTAAATACCACGGTCTTAGCCTCACCATAAATGTTAGATAGCCTTTTGGACAAAGAAGGAATAGTTATCCTTTGGCAACCCTTCCCTTCTTCTTTTCCTCCCTCCCTTCTGCTTTTCCCTCCTCCCTCTTTCTTCCCTTTGCAACTGCAGTTAGGACAAGTAAGGCAGATGCAGTGAAAAGATCTAAGGTTTTTTTGTTTTTTTTTTCTTTTTCTTCATGGAAAAGCCTATTCCTGGTGAATATTTTATCATTCCCTTCAAGGAGACAGTTCAACCTTGGTGAAATTGGCTTATACTTGAGATGAATAGATGTCTTTTAGGTCCCATCAGCTCTCTTTCTTCATTGCCCAATTCTCAAAGGTGACTGAGGTATGCACAGAGTATTCCATGACCTCAGAACTTTCGCATTAACACGCTTGGCTAACAAGCTTTTTCTTGGCCTGTGTGTGTTGGCTTATCTCCATTTTTGAATAGAGGAGTAATTAATTTTCAAGCGTTCTTCTTGATTCAGTCACAGAGCTAATGATGTTGAGCATAAAAATACTTCTTCTAAAATGAAATTTATGCCAGTTCACTTCTGTCCAGCAGTTCTTCACTATCAAGCTTCTTTTTTCAGCTTGTTTCAAACTAAGCCTTTTAAACTCTCCTTGTCCTCATTTGAGCCTGTTTTAGAGGAGCAGTCTTGGAGCAACATTGTCATAGTGACCCTCACTTATCTTACCAATTCAGTTCAAAGCTTCTAATTTAGTGGACTCTGTTTATGAGTATTTGTATACATTAGCACAATGTTCTCGGTGACTCCTTGGCCCTTAACTTTTCCTCTGAAAATTTAAGTACCTCTTTCTTGAGATTTCTGTAGACCAGTATCTGGGCATTTGTAATGGTCCTTTAAAATTAAAGTACAATTCATACATTAACATTAAATAAGTGGCTGGCACACTAATCCCATTGTCTTTTTACTTGAGAAGAGAGAATAATAGTGAAAAAATAAAGTAACAAATATAAAGACATCAAATATGCCTGCCTACATATTTGCTTGCTAGCAATATCTTCAGTGCAATAGAATCACATGCTCATGCAGCAGGGAAGTGGGACAAAAGGAGGGATTCCTTCTGTTCCTTTCTTTGTACCAAAACTTTAGGTCAAGTGTTTTTTCCAATTACTCTTTTAATTGTTATTATTTACATTCAAATGTTGATTACCAATGCTAAGGGTGGCAGATTATTTAGGAGTGTTCCTAATCCAAAATTGACTTCAATTTAGCTTTGAAATGCACTTTGGTGCTTTAATTTTAAGATGGGATCATGAAAATTCATAATATTTCACACAACATGTGGTATCTATTTCAATTACTTAAGGAAGTAAGTAAGCTGAAAAGCGGGTAGTAATGTGTTCAGAGTGTGGACAGCATCAGACATACCAGAATTCTCATCAAGACTATGCCATTGTAGAAAAAAAAGTGACCTCAGGAATGGTGATAGTACTTATCTCATCAGATATTTGAAAGGATTAAAAGAGAGAAAAGCATGTAATCACTTAGCAAGGGGCTCAGTACATGATAAGCTTCCAATGTGAATTATGATTATTGTACTATTTGAATGCATCAACTATTGGATGTATGTATTGGATTTTTGAAATGTCAGACAAGGTTTCATGTCAAAGTCTTTTAAAAATGTATTATCATAGGCTTTGGAAAATATGTTATCAAGGATAAGAAACCAGACGAATGCCAGCAAATGTAAACTAAGAACTACATAAGTACTTCTCTGGATCAGCAAGGCCAAATGTGAGGTCGTGTAGGAGCTGGTGCTGGGCCTATACATTTTTATGTCTTTTATAATTGTTTTGAAGGCAGGAGAGCAGAAGTTGCCAACTTTGCAAAAATACTCAAGAAACTCTAGGAATGTCTAGTAGCTATTTTTTTTTTTTTTTTAGAAAGCTAACATAAGGATCTGTTCTGGAGTGTTTCAAAATGAGGCAGATGAGCTTCAATGTGGCAAATACAAATAATGCATTTTTTATGACATGTATGAAAGGTGAGCTAACAGCTTTGGTGCAGGCCAACCAGACTGGTTGCTGTCTTCCTTAAAGCTGCCAAAAAGGCCTAGGAAAGGCTGGGCAAGAGATGGAGGGAGGCTCCTCAATGCAGAGCTTCCCCACCTCCTATGTAATCACTGCACATTGTGAACTTAGGAAAAACATAATGAATGTGGACCCAGTCCAAAGAAGGCAACAAAACTGATCAGGAAGCCGGAAGAACATGTATAAAAAGAAACTCCAACACTGGCGTTTCATCAGCAGCGTCTGAAACCTTAGAAATGTTGAAGCTGGGAATATTCCGAGAGAATATACCAAACACATTAACACAATTATTAAATATGAAAATGAATTTGTTGATTAAATTTTGGCCTATTAAGATAGGTGGGATACTCCTCAAGGTTTAAAAGAGATTGTTAGTACATATGAAAAAAAGAAATAGTTTCAGAGCAATAATGAATATATGAAACTTATCAAATCAAATAAATAAAAATAATGTAACTTAAAGATGGTAATAATGAATTATTAGATTAGAGCTTCAGATCAGGTTATTTGGACAAAAGAAGGAAGTTTAACTTAATGATAATGCCCCAGTTGGCAACTGCAACACGTGGTTTCATTTTCTTCGTTTCATTATAAGAAAATTAGATTGAATTGTTCATCAGTCCTATACAGTAAGGCAATGTCTCCTTTTTTTAATGTGTTAGTCAATTTGATAAATGTATTGTATTCTTTTATGAGATGGTCAGTCGGGTGTGGCCATAAGAAGAGATATAGGAGAAGCTCAGGAAAACAAAATCTGTTATGCTTACAGATCCTGAAGACAAGAGGAACGTCATGCCACACCACACAAGGCCACGTGAGAAAGACACCAGGTGGTCAGAAGGAAGAAGAGTTTAGGCCACTGCCTTTATTGTGGTTCCCCAGAAAAAGGCAAGGCAGGGCCAGGTAAATAGTTTTGGACTGGCTAGCTTGAATAATTTCCTCAGGCTTTGGACTTAGGTGTGGTGCCTAGTTATCTGGCACCTGGCCTGGGGATGATCAAACAAAAGAATATTACCCCCTGGGGTGTATGGCCAGATAGAGGAGGTGTGGCTCCAGATTGGTTAGTTTGCACATATATGTGACCCAGGCTGGGCCCTTTGCTACCTGTAAGAACTGACCAGCCCCAAGAAGGGCAGCTTCTCACTAGCCAGAAAGATTTTTTAAGATGTCAAAACATAAAATACAGAACATTAAAAAAGAAATTTGCAATAAGGTAAAAATCTATTTTGATAAAAATTTTAATTGAAATATAATATGCATATAGAAATATGCACAAATCAAAGTGTTTGATGAATTAGCACAAAGTTAACACACTCACATACTACCATCTAGATCAGGAAATTGAACATTCCCAGCATCCCAAAACCTCACTGACACCTTCCCAATCCCTATACCCTTCTTTCCCCTGCCCTTTCCCCAGCCAAAGGTGACCACTGTCATAACCTCCCATACCATAGATTAAGCTGCCCTATTTTTGAGCTTTTTACAAAAGCAATTATATGGTATATATTCTTTATTTGTCTGACTTTATTCAAAATTATGTTCGGGAGATTCATTTATGTTGTATACTGTGGTAGTTTATTCATTTTTATTGCTGGTTATTATTCCTTTATATGAATATACCATAATTTATTTATCCATTCCAATCGTGGACATTTGGGTCATTTCCACCTTGGGGCCATTAGGAATGAAGCTACCATTGCTATCTTGTATGTGTGTTTTGGTGCACATTTAAAACCTGTCGAGTATACACCTAGGAGATGGATTCTGAGAGCACAGGGTATGCCTGTAATGAACAAATTTTGGAAAAAAGATAGAAAAATTCTGCAAGTTCCCTTCTCTACATCAACTCCTCAATGTTTTCTGCATGTTGGAAACTATCTTTTCTGCCAAACGAAGCAAGGAACTGACCTTTACTTCTGGGTCAATACTGAAAGGAGAAACACACATTCTGAAGCTGCTGGGTGTCATGGCTTATTGGGCAGTTTCAGACCCTTAGAATTTAGTAACTCTGTGAATCTCCATGAAAGGTGCTGCTTTCATGGCACCTGCCTTCCTCAGGCTGCAGAATTTGCTTTCACATGTGGATAAAGCTTCTTTGCATTAACAACTGTGTAACATCTGGAAGTGGACTTTGATATTTTCCTTTGCTAATAGGTACTGTCTAATGAAGGATGAATTGCAACCTGACGTTTTCTGAGACTTCAGGTGGGGCTGCCTGGTACATTGCTTTATTAATGTTAGATGATTGGAATTTTTGGATCTGCACCTAGGGGACACTCAAGGGTTTAGAGTAGAAGGTATGGGTGCTATCCTTTCACTGACTGTTTGAATGCAAACAAAGTGCTGCTTTTGTAAAACATTTAACATCCCAAAGAAAGGATTCAGTCAGCACCCCTTCATTGAGTACGTCTGATTCCCGCAAGATTGATATGACTTGCGTATTCCGCAGAGACCTCATTTAGCCTTTACATTGTGTTTGGTTACGTATGGAAACATAGTGCCAAACTTAATTTCGTATCTGCAATTTTTGAGCACTTGCTGAGTGTTTTATGTGTATGACCTCATTTGCTTTTCCAAACAACCCTATGAGTAAGATGCTACTATTATCTCTTCTTATAAGTGGAACAATGAAGACTTATAACAGTGAAGTACCAATGGTAAGTTAAGTGGCCCTCATTGGAGGCAGATTCAGAACTCAAATGCAAGTTTTCATGAATTCTACTACTGAAATTGTGGGCCACTTTGTATACATTCTCCTTGCTCCCTACCGGACTGTTTTGGTCTTTGATTTGTGATCAATCTAGTCTTACTTCTTGGTTAGTAAGTTGGCAGGCTTCAGGTCTCTGTCCTGTAGGAGTATTTTCATCATTACTGTCTTCCTTCAGTTATGGCCTCAGAATTCTCTCAGCCAAGGAGGTGGGTACTGTCTCTGCTCCCAAGCCCATCAGATTATATTCTGGCACTTTTGTGCAAGGGTATACCCAGCACATAGATTTTCCTCTAAAGCTTTCTGTTTATTGGTTGATATTTGAATACCAATGCTCGTTCAGGAACCATGCTGCAAACTATGGCATGTTGATGGTTTGCAATGCCATAGTTATTTTACATGGCATGTTAATACCTGAGAATGGTGTATAATGTTAAATGGAAAAGACAGAATATAAAGTGGCATGCTACAGCTAATTCTAATTAAAGATTTGTGCCTGTACATTAATAAAGACTGGAAGATAGTTTTCATAAGGCTGGTATTAATCATTTACTATAGTCTTCATTGTGTGCTAAGTTGCTTAAGTTAAAAGAACTAATAAATAATAGACTGATTTGGAAAAGTGATGTAAAAATAATTGAAAGAGAACATAAACCAAGGATCATAAGTGGTAATTATACTAATTCCTTCTTTGAAATCACATTTACAGTTTATAAAGTATATGCACATACATTTTCTTATTGGAGGCTCCTAACAATGAAATAGGGGAACAGGTATCTGCCCTATTTTATAGAGGAAGGATTTGAGATTTAGAGAAGTTGTTTGATTTGCCCTGGGTCACAAGTGGTAGGACAAGGATTTAGGCCCAGAATTTTTGTATTTTTGAGAGGGAGTCTCACTCTGTCACCCAAGCTGGAGTGCAATGGTGTGATCTTGGCTCACGGCAACCTCTGCCTCCCAGGTTCAAGCGATTCTCCTGCCTCTGCCTCCCAAGTAGCTGGGATTACAGGCGTGTGCCACCACGCCTGGCTAATTTTTGTATTTTTAGTAGAGACGGAGTTTCACCATGTTGGCCAGGCTGGTTTTGAACCCCTGACCTCAGGTGATCTGCTCACCTCTGCCTCCTAAAATGCTGGGATTACAGGCATGAACCACTGCACCCAGGCTGGCCCAGATTTTATCATATCATGTTGCTTTCTTTTTTACCAGAGGACAGAGCTACTAGCATTGGCTGCATAGCAGTAAACTTATATGCCATATGATATCCATTAAAATTTAAAGCCAAATCAGCATTTGGAAACCACATCTTCAAAGCCATCTTCATCTAAGAAATTCTGGTCAGTTACACACCTCTAACCAAACCTCAATCCAATAAATTACTTAAGCTGTGAAGAAGAAAAAATATAATGTGACCTAAATCCAATCTTCCTTAATCCATTCTTTTGGGCAATAAAATAAATTCTCAAGTGTATGGTAGGTTTCACTTTCTTCCCTTTAAAAACTTTTTAAAATTTTTAAAAATTGTGGTAAAATCCAAGTAACATAAAAATTTTCCTTCTTACCAATTTTTAAGTGTATAATCTAATGATACATTAAGTGCGTTCACATTGTTGTGCCACCAATGTCTAGAACTCTCTTCATCTTGTAAAAGGGGAAGTTGGTACCCATTAAATCACTACTGCCCATTTGTTTTCCCTTCCCTGCAGGCCCTTGCAACCACCATTCTTTCTGTCTCTATGACTTTGACTACCCTAGGTGCCTATTATAAGTGAAATCATACGCTATTTTTCTTTTGTGACTAGCTTATTTCATTTAGCATAATGTCCTCATGTTTAATCCATTGTATCATGTATCAGGATTGCCTTCCTTTTTAAGGCTACACAATATGCCATTGTATGCATGTACCATATTTTGTTTATTCATTCATCTGTTGATGGACATTTGCATTGCTTCCACCTTTTGGGCATTCTGACTAATGCTGCTATGAACATGAATATACAAATATCTTTTTGAGATCCTGGTTTCAACTCTTTGGGGGTGTATATGCAGAAGTGCAATTGCCAGATCATGTGGTCATTCTATTTTCAGTTTTTGGAGGAACTGCTATATATACAGTTTTTCATAGTGCCTGCACCATTTCCACCAACAGGAAATGAGGTTTCCAATTTTTTCTTATCCTTGCCAACATTTGTTATTTTGTATATTTTTATAGTGATCATCCTATGGCTATGAGGTGATATTTCATTTGCTTTTGATTTGCATTTTCCTAATGATTAGTGATTTTTTTTGCAAGTGGTAAAACTATTTGACATCTTTTTCTTTTTTTTTTAATTATACTTTAAGTTCTGGGATACATGTGCAGAATGTGCAGGTTTGTTCCATAGGTATATGTGCACCATGCTGGTTTGCTGCACCCATCAACCCATCATCTACATTAGGTATTTCTCCTAATGCTATCCCTCCCCTTGTCTCCCACCCCCTGACAGGCCCCAGTGTGTGATGTTCCCCTCCCTGTGCCCATATGTTCTCATTGTTCAACTCCCACTTATGAGTGAGAACATGCAGTGTTTGGTTTTCTGTTCTTGTGGTAGTTTGCTGAGAATGATGGTTTCCAGTTTCATCCATGTCCTTGCAAAGGACATGAACCCATTCTTTTTTATGGCTGCATAGTATTCCATGTGGATATGTGCCACATTTTCTTTATCCAGTCTAACATTGATGGGCATTTGGGTTGGTTCCAAGTCTTTGCTATTGTGAACAGCACTGCAATAAACATACCTGTGCGTGTGTTTTTATAATGATTTATAATCCTTTGGTTATATACCCAGTAATGGGATTACTGGGTCAAATGGTATTTCTAGTTCTAGATCCTTGAGGAATCGCCACACTGTCTTCCATAAGGGTTGAAGTAATTTACACTCCCACCAACAATGTAAAAGTGTTCCTATTTCTCCACATCCTCACCAGCATCTGTTGTTTCCTGACTTTTTAATGATGGCCGTTCTAACTGGTGTGAGATGGTATCTCAATGTGGTTTGATTTGCATTTCTCTAATGACCAGTGATGATGAGCTTTGTTTCATATATTTGTTGCCCACATAAATGTCTTCTTTTAAGAAGTGTCTGTTCATATCCTTTGCCCACTTTTTGATAGGGTTGTTCATTTTTTCTTGTAAATTTGTTTAAGTTCTTTGTAGATTCTGGATATTAGCCCTTTGTCAGATGGAAAGATTGCAAAAATTTTCTCCCTTTCTGAAGGTTGCCTGTTCACTCTGATGATAGTTTCTTTTGCTGTGCAGAAGCTCTTTAGTTAAATTAGATCCCATTTGTCAATTTTGGCTTTTGTTGCCATTGCTTTTTGTATTTTAGTCATGAAGTCTTTGCCCATGCCTATGTCCTGAATAGTATTGCCTAGGTTTTCTTCTAGGGCTTTTATGGTTTTAGGTCTTACAGTTAAATCTTTAATCCATGCTGGGTTAAATTTTGTGCAAGGTGTAAGGAAGGGGTCCAGTTTCAGTTTTCTGCATATGGCTAGCCAGTTTTCCCAATACCATTTATTAAATAGGGAATCCTTTTCCCATTGCTTGTTTTTGTCAGGTTTGTCAAACATCAAGTGGTTGTAGATGTGTGGTGTTATTTCTGAGGCCTCTGTTCTGTTCCATTGGTCTATATATTTGTTTTGGTATCAGTACCATGCTGTTTTGGTTACTGTAGCCTGGTAGTGTAGTTTGAAGTCAGGTACCTGGATGCCTCCAGCTTTGTTCTTTTTGCTTAGGATTGCCTTGGCTATATGGGCTGTTTTTTGGTTCCATATGAAATTTAAAGTAGTTTCTATCTAATTTTGTGAAGAAAATCCATGGTAGCTTCATGGGAATAGTATTAAATCTATAAATTACTTTGGGTAGTATGGCCATTTTCATGATATTGATTCTTTCTATCCATGAGCATGGAATGTTTTTCTGTTTGTTTGTGTCCTCTCTTATTTCCCTGAGCAGTGCTTTGTAGTTCTCCTTGAAGTGGTCCTTCACATCCCTTGTAAGTTGTATTCCTAAGTATTTTATTCTCTTTGTAGCAATTGTGAATGGGAGTTTGCTCATGATTTGGCTCTCTGTTTGTCTATTATTGGTGTATAGGAACACTTGTGATTTTTGAACATTGATTTTGTATCCTGAGAATTTGCTGAAGTTGCTCATCAGCTTAAGGAGTTTTTGGGCTGAGATGATGGGGTTATCTGCAAACAGAGATAATTTGACTTCCTCTCCTCCTGTTTGAATACGCCTTATTTCCTTCTCTTACCTGATTTCCCTGGCCAGAATTTCCAATACTATATTGAATAGGAGTGGTGAGAGAGGGCATCCTTGTCTTGTGCCGGTTTTCAAAGGGAATGCTTCCAGCTTTTGCCCATTCAGTATGACATTGGCTGTGGGTTTGTCATAAATAGCTCTTGTTATTTTGAGATATGTTCCATCAATATCTAGTTTATTGAGTGTTTTTAGCATGAAGGGGTGTTGAATTTTATTGAAGGCCTTTTCTGCATCTATTGAGATAATCATGTGGTTTTTGTCATTGGTTCTGTTTATGTGATGGATTATGTTTATTGATTTGCATATATTGAACCAGTCTTGCATCCCAGAGATGAAGCCGACTTGATGGTGGTGGATAAGCTTTTTAATGTGCTGCTGGATTTGGTTTGCCAGACTTTTATTGAGGATTTTTTCATTGATGTTCATTGGGGATATTGGCCTGAAATTTTCTTTTTTGTTGTGTCTCTGCCAGGTTTTGGTATCAGGATGATGCTGGCCTCATAAAATGAGTTAGGGAGGGGTCCCTCTTTTTCTGTTGTTTGGAATGTTTCAGAAGGAATGGTACCAGCTCCTCTTTGTACCTCTGGTAGAAGTCAACTGTGAATTCGTCTGTCCTGGACTTTTTTTGTTTGGTAGGCTATTAATTACTGCCTCAATTTCAGAACTTGTTATTGGTCTATTCAGGGGTTTGACTTCTTCCTGGTTTAGTCTTGGGAGGGTGTATGTGTCCAGGAATTTGTCCATTTCTTCTAGATTTTCTAGTTTATTTGCATAGAGATGTTTATAGTATTCTCTGATGGTAGTTTGTATTTCTGTGGGATCAGTTGTGATATCCCCTTTATCATTTTTTATTGTGCTATTTGATTCTTCTCTCTTTTCTTCTTTATTAGTCTGGCTAGCGGTCCATCTATTTTGTTAAAAGATTACCAAAATAGCTCCTGGATTCATTGATTTTATGAAGGGTTTTTTGTGTGTCTATTTCCTTCAGTTCTGCTCTGATCTTAGTTATTTCTTGCCTTCTGCTAGCTTTTGAATGTGTTTACTCTTGCTTCTCTAGTTCTTTTAATTGTGATGTTAGTCTTGGGAGGGTGTATGTGTCCAGGAATTGCCCATTTCTTCTAGATTTTCTAGTTTATTTGCATAGAGGTGTTTATAGTGTTCTTTGATGGTAGTTTGTATTTCTGTGGGATCAGTTATGGTATTCCCTTTATCATTTTTTATTGTGCATTTGATTCTTCTCTCTTTTCTTCTTTATTCGTCTGGCTAGCGGTCCATCTATTTTGTTAAGCTTTTTGAAAAAACAGCTCCTGGATTCATTGATTTTGTGAAGGGTTTTTTGTGTCTCTATTTCCTTCAGTTCTGCTCTGATCTTAGTTATTTCTTGCCTTCTGCTAGCTTTCGAATGTGTTTGCTCTTGCTTCTCTAGTTCTTTTAATTGTGATGTTAGGGTGTCGATTTAGATCTTTCCCACTTTCTAATGTGGGTATTTAGTGCTATAAATTTCCCTCTACACACTGCTTTAGCTGTGTCCCAGAGATTCTGGTATGTTGTGTCTTTGTTCTCATTGGTTTCAAAGAACTTATTTGTTTCTGCCTTAATTTCATTATTTACCCAGTAGTCACGCAGGAGCAGGTTGCTCAGTTTCCATGTAGTTGTGAGGTTTTGAGTGATTTTCTTAATCCTGAGTTCTAATTTTATTGCACTGTGGTTTGGGAGATTGTTTCTTATGAAATCCTTTTTTTTTTTTTTGCCTTTGCTGAGGAGTGTTTTACTTCCAATTGTATGGTTGATTTTAGATTTTAGAATAAGTGCTATGTCATGCTGAGAACAATGTATATTCTGTTGATTTAGGGTGGAGAGTTCTGTAGATGTCTATTAAGTCCACTTGGTCCAGAGCTGAGTTCAAGTTCTGGATATCCTTGTAAATTTTCTGTCTGGTTGATCTGTCTAATATTGACAGTGGGGTGTTAAAGTCTCCCACTATTATTGTGTGGAAGTCTAAGTCTCTTTGTAGGTCTCTAAGAACTTGCTTTATGAATCTGGATGCTCCTGTATTGAGTTTATATATATTTAGGATAGTTAGCTCTTCTTGTTGCATTCATCCCTCTACCATTATGTAATGCCTTTCTTTGCCTGTTTTGATCTTTGTTGGTTTAAAGTCTGTTTTGTCAGAGACTAGGATTGCAACCCTCCTTTTCTTTTTTTCTTTCCATTTGCTTGGTAAATCTTCCTCCATCCCTTTATTTTGAGCCTATGTGTGTCTTTGCACCTGAGATGGGTCTCCTGAATACAGCACACCAATGGGTCTTGACTCTTTATCCAGTTTGCTGGTATGTGCCTTTTAATTGGGGCATTAGCCCATTTACCTTTAAGGTTAATATTGTTATATGTGAATTTGATCCTGTCATTATGATGGTAGCTGGTTATTTTGCGCATTAGTTGATGCAGTTTCTTCATCGTGTTGAAGGTCTTTACATTTTGATTTGTTTTGCCGTGGCTGGTACCAGTTTTTCCCTTCCATATTTAGTGCTTCCTTCAGGAGTTTTGTAAGGCAGGCCTGGTAGTGACAAAATCCCTCAGCATTTACTTTTCTGGAAAGGATTTTATTTCTCCTTCACTTATGAAGCTTAGTTTGGCTGGATATGAAATTCTGGGTTGGAAATTCTTTTCTTTAAGAATACTGAATGTTGGCCCCCACTCTCTTCTGATTTGTAGGGTTTCTGCAGAGAGGTAAACTGACCTTTCTATCTGGCTGCCCTTAACATTTTTTCCTTCATTTCAACCTTAGTGAATCTGATGATTATGTGTCTTGTGGTTGCCCTTCTCGAGGAGTATCTTTGTGGTGTTCTCTGTAGTTCCCGAATTGGAATGTTGGCCTATCTTGCTAGGTTGGGGAAGTTCTCCTGGATAATATCCTGAAGTGTGTTTTCCAACTTGCTTCCATTCTCCCTGCCATTTTCAGGTACACCAATCAAATGTAGGTTTGGTCATTTCACATAGTCCCATATTTCTTGGAGGCTTTGTTTGTTTCTTTTCATTCTTTTTTCTCTAATCTTTTCTTCATGCTTTATTTCATTAATTTAATCTTCAGTTTCTGATATCCTTACTTCTGCTTGATCGATTTGGCTATTGATACTTGTGTATGCTTCACAAAGTTCTCGTGCTGTGTTTTTCAGCTCCATCAGGTCACTTATGTTCTTCTCTAAACTGGTTATTTGAATTAGCAATTCCTCTAACCTTTTATCAAAGTTCTTAGCTTCCTTGCATTGGGTTAGAACACGCTCCTTTAGCTCAGAGGAGTTTGTTATTACCCACCTTCTGAAACCTACTTCTGTCAATTCATCAAACTCATTCTCTGTACAGTTTTGTTCCCTTGCTGGTGAGGAGTTGTGATCCTTTGGAGGAGAAGAGGCATTCTGGCTTTTGGAATTTTCAGCCTTTTTGTGCTTTTTTTTTTTTTCCATCTTGGTGGATTTATCTACGTTTGGTCTTTGCTGTCGGTGACCTTTGCATTGAGTTTTTGTGTGGTTATCCTTTTTGTTAATGTTGATGCTACTGCTTTCTGTTGGCTAGTTTTTCTTCTAACTGTCCGGCACCTCTTTTGCAGGTCTGCTGGAGTTTTCTGGGGGTCCACTCCAGACCCTGTTTGCCTGGTTATCACCAGTGGAGGTTGCAGAACAGCAAAGATTGCTGCCTGCTCCTTCCTCTGGAAGATTCATCCCAGAGGGGCACCAGCCAGAGGCCATTCGGAGCTGTCCTGTATGAGGTGTCTGTCGACCTCTGCTGGGAGGTGTCTCCCAGTCAGGAGGCATGGGGGTCAGGGACCCATTTGAGGAGGCAGTCTGTCCCTTAGCAGAGCTTGAGTGCTGTGCTGGGAGATCTACTGCTATCTTCAGAGCTGGCAGGCAGGAATGTTTAAGTCTGCTGAAGCTGTGCCCACAGCCACCCCTTCCCCCAGGTGCTCTGTCTCAGGGGGATGGGAGTTTTATCTATTAGCCCCTGACTGGGGCTGCTGCTTTTTTTTCAGAGATCCCTTGCCCAGAGAGAAGGAATCTAGAGAAGCAGTCTGGCTACAGGGGCTTTAGGGGGCTGTGGTGGGCTCCACCCAGTCTGAATTTCCAGGAGGCTTTGTTTACACTGTGAGGGGAAAACCACCTACTCAAGTCTCAGTAATGGCAGATGTCCCTCCCCTTACCAAACTTGAGAGTCCCAGGTTGACTTCAGACTGCTGTGCTGTCAGTGAAAATTTCAAGCCAGTGGATCTTAGCTAGCTAGGTTCTGTGGGGGTGGGATCTGCTGAGCAAGACTACTTGGCTCCCTGGCTTCAGCCCCCTTTCCAGGGGAGTGAACAGTTCTGTCTCACTGACATTCCAGGTGCCACTGTTGTACAAAAAAACCCTGCAGCTAGCTCGGTGTCTGCCTGAACAGCCACCCCGTTTTGTGCTTGAAACCCAGGACCCTGGTGGTGTAGGCACCCGAGGGAATCTCCTGGTCTGTGGGTTGCGAAGACCTTGGGAAAAGTGTAGTATTTGGGCCAGAAAGCACCATCCCTATGGCAGAGTCCCTCATGGCTTCCCTTGGCTAGGGGAGGGAGTTCCCCAACCTCTTGCACTTCCTGAGTGAGGTGATGCCCCACCCTGCTTCTGCTCACTCTCCATGGGCTGTACCCAGTGTCTAGCCAGTCCCAGTGAGATGAACTGGGTACCTCAGTTAGAAATGCAGAAATCACCCGCCTTCTGTGTTGGTCTCGCTGGGAGCTACAGACTAAAGCTGTTCCTATTTGGCCATCTTGCCCAGGAATAGTTAGTGACGATAAGCATCTTTTCATGTGCTTGTTGGTCATTTGTATATATTTTTGGAGAAACATCTATTCACATTCTTTGCTCATTTTTTAGTCTAGTTGGGTTTTTTGTTATTGAGTTATAGGAGTTCTTTATATATTCTGGGTATGAATCCCTTATCAGAATATACAATTTGCAAATATTTTCTCCCGTTTCATGAGTTGCCTTTTCACTCTGTTGATTGTGTCCTTTGATGCTCTGAAGTTTTTTTTTTTTTTTTTTTTGAGATTTTTTTTTTATGGTTACAGCTCAGGCTGGCAGCTCAGTGATTGAGAACCTCTGTGATGGATGTTGGGTCATGACAGACCCAGCAAGATCTACCATTAGAACAGGAATCAAGTGTGAATAGGCCAAGCACGGGGCTCATGCCTGTAATCCCAACACTTTGGGAGGCTGAGGCCAGGGTATCACTTGAGCCCAAGAGTTGGAGACCAGCCAACACAGCAAGACCCCATCTCTATCCCCTGCAAAAGAATGAAGAGATGGGAAGACAAGGGGTCAATAAATCTCTCATGGTGTGTGTGTGTGTGTGTGTGTGTGTGTGTGTATGCATATATATATATATATACTTTTTTTGAGACAGGGTCTCTGTTGCTTAGGCTGGTGTGCAATGGCACAATCATGGCTCACTGTAGCCTCCACCACCTGTGCTCAAACAATCCTCCCACTTTAGCCTCCCAAGTAGCTGTAACCACAGGTGTGCACCACCACACCTGGCTAATTTTTGTGATTTTTTTTGTAGAGACAGGGTTTCGTCATGTTGTCCGGTCTGGTCTTGAAGTCCTGGGCTCAAGTATTCTGCTCAGCCCATCCTCCCACCGCGCTGGGATAATAGGCATGAACCACTGTGCCCGGCCCCCTCATGGTATGTTGATCATAGGTAAAAGATGGCTATGTTAGGACCAAGTCTCAGGGACCATGATGATGACTCCATGTAGGCTGAAGCAGTAAGTTCTCCCATTTCTGGGACTGTGCCATCCTTGCTACCTGGGTGACAATGGGAATGGAAAAGTAGATGCTCAAACTTGCCGCATGATTGCTTGTAGGTGTCTGGAGGAGGCAGTCTTTTTTTCTTTTTTTTTTTTGAGGCGGAGTCTTGCTCTGTCACCCAGGCTAGAGTGCAGTGGCGCAATCTTGGCTCACTGCAGAGGAGGCAGTCTTAGATCCGCAGAAGCATGGTGTCCATATGGATGCCTGGGACAGCTGTGGTATCGACAGAGCTCCTTTCTATAGTGAGTTGGGCTGGTCTAGACTGTCAGATCCATGAATCTAGAGGTTAGGTTCCTCTGATTTGCCAGGCCTGTGTCGCTTGCCCACTACTGTAGCCAGAAATGGGATCAATTCCACCTAAAACACATGGACTGAGGATAAGGGAGCAGAGAACCTCTACAGAGATGCTGCATGCATCAGAACAAAATCCTATGTCCAATATAGGCAGGATGTTTTTTTTCCATAAGATCTAAATAATCTCATTGTTTCTATGCATTTTTTTTTTTTTTTTGAGACAGAATCTGGTTCTGTAGCCCAGGCTGCAGTGCAGTGGTGTGATCTCGGCTCACTGCAACCTCTGCCTCCCGGGTTCAAGCAATCCTCCTGCCTCAGCCTCCCAAGTAGCTGGAACTACAGGCACCTGCCACTACGCCTGGCAAATTGTTGTATTTTTAGTAGATATGGAGTTTCACCATATTGGCCAGGCTGGTCTTGAACTCCTGATCTTGTGATCTGCCCGCATCAGCCTCCCAAAGTGCTGGGACCACAGGCATGAACCACCGCGCCCGGCCAGGAATCTTTGGTTTGATTCATTTGTTCCTTTATTCATTCAACAAATAGTTGGCTAAGTAAAGCCAAATGTGTCACTTGACTAGCCTTAAAATAAAAAAGATCCTTTTTTTTTTGAGATGAAGTTTCGCTCTTGTTGCCCAGGCTGGAGTACAATGGCGCGACCTCAGCTCACCACAACCTCCGCCTCCTGGGTTCAAGCAATTCTCCTGTCCCAGCTTCTCAGGTAGCCGGGATTCCAGGCGCATGCCACCACGCCCGGCCAATTTTCGTATATTCAGTAGAGATGGCACATTGGTCAGGCTGGTTTCGAACTCCTGACCTCAGGCGATCCGCCCACCCCGGCCCCCCAAAGTCCTGGGACAACAGGCGGGAGCCACTGTGCCTAGCCAAAAGATTCTTAAGTCATGAAGCTACACTCCAGTAGAAGACAACACCACTCAAGCAATCATATAAACGCATCTAGAAATGCAGCAAATGTGAAATGGCAGCCTGGGACAGAGTTCTTGAGTTCTCCAGAAGTTGTTTAGGTTTCCTAATCAAAATGATTATGTGGAATTATGTTAACTGGGCAAAAAGCATTTTCTTTTTTTTTTTTTTTTTTCTTTTTTATTGATCATTCTTGGGTGTTTCTCGCAGAGGGGGATTTGGCAGGGTCACAGGACAATAGTGGAGGGAAGGTCAGCAGATAAACAAGTGAACAAAGTTCTCTGGTTTTCCTAGGCAGAGGACCCTGCGGCCTTCCGCAGTGTTTGTGTCCCTGGGTACTTGAGATTAAGGAGTGGTGATGACTCTTAACGAACATGCTGCCTTCAAGCATCTGTTTAACAAAGCACATCTTGCACCGCCCTTAATCCATTCAACCCTGAGTGGATACAGCACATGTTTCAGAGAGCACAGGGTTGGGGGTAAGGTCACAGATCAACAGGATCCCAAGGCAGAAGAATTTTTCTTAGTACAGAACAAAATGAAAAGTCTCCCATGTCTACCTCTTTCTACACAGACACAGCAACCATCCGATTTCTCAATCTTTTCCCCACCTTTCCCCCCTTTCTATTCCACAAAACCGCCATTGTCTTCATGGCCCGTTCTCAATGAGCTGTTGAGTACACCTCCCAGATGGGGTGGTGGCCGGGCAGAGGAGCTCCTCACTTCCCAGTAGGGGCGGCCGGGCAGAAGCGCCCCTCACCTCCCGGACGGGGCGGCTGGCCGGGCGGGGGGCTGACCCCCCACCTCCCTCCCGGACAGGGCGGCTGGCCGGGCAGAGGGGCTCCTCACTTCCCAGTAGGGGCGGCCGGGCAGAGGCGCCCCTCACTTCCCCGACGGGGCGGCTGGCCCGGCGGGGGGCTGACCCCCCCACCTCCCTCCCGGAGGGGGCGGCTGGCCGGGCAGAGGGGCTCCTCACTTCCCGGTAGGGGCGGCCGGGCAGAGGCGCCCCTCACCTCCCGGACAGGGCGGCTGGCCGGGCGGGGGGCTGACCCCCCCACCTCCCTCCCGGACGGGGCGGCTGGCCGGGCGGGGGGCTGACCCCCCACCTCCCTCCCGGACGGGGCGGCTGGCCGGGTGGGGGGCTGACCCCCCCACCTCCCTCCCGGACGGGGCGGCTGGCCGGGCGGGGGGCTGACCCCCCACCTCCCTCCCGGACGGGGCGGCTGGCCGGGCGGGGGGCTGACCCCCCCACCTCCCTCCCGGACGGGGTGGCTGGCCGGGCGGGGGGCTGACCCCCCACCTCCCTCCCGGACGGGGCGGCTGGCCGGGCGGGGGGCTGACCCCCCCACCTCCCTCCCGGACGGGGTGGCTGGCCGGGCCGGGGGCTGACCCCCCCACCTCCCTCCCAGACAGAGCGGCTGGCCGGGCAGAGGGGCTCCTCACTTCCCGGTAGGGGCGGCCGGGCAGAGGCGCCCCCCCCACCTCCTGGACAGGGCGGCTGGCCGGGCAGGGGGCTGATCCCCCCACCTCCCTCCCAGATGGGGCGGCTGGCCAGGCGGGGGGCTGATCCCCCCACCTCCCTCCCGGACGGGGCGGCTGGCCGGGCGGGGGGCTGACCCCCCCACCTCCCTCCTGGATGGGGCGGCTGGCCGGGAGGGGGGCTGACCCCCCCACCTCCCTCCCGGACGGGGCGGCTGGCCGGGCAAAGGGGCTCCTCACTTCCCAGTAGGGGCGGCCGGGCAGAGGCACCCCTCGCCTCCCGGACGGGGCGGCTGGCCAGGCGGGGGGCTGACCCCCCCACCTCCCTCCCTCCCGGACGAGGCGGCTGGCCGGGCAGAGGGGCTCCTCACTTCCCGGTAGGGGCGGCCGGGCAGAGGTGCCCCTCACCTCCCGGACGGGGCGGCTGGCCGGGCGGGGGGCTGACCCC
The DNA here is from genome assembly GCF_029289425.2 of Pan paniscus. Classification (NCBI taxonomy): domain Eukaryota; kingdom Metazoa; phylum Chordata; class Mammalia; order Primates; family Hominidae; genus Pan; species Pan paniscus. The sequence continues at coordinate 25,661,300 of NC_073262.2, read as the reverse complement.
CCCACCTCCCTCCCAGACGAGGAGGGAGGACGCTCCTCACTTCTCAGACGGGGTGGCTGCCGGGCGGAGGGGCTCCTCACTTCTCAGACGGGGCGGTTGCCAGGCAGAGGGTCTCCTCACTTCTCAGACAGGGCGGCCGGGCAGAGACACTCCTCACATCCCGGACGGGGCGGCAGGGCAGAGGTGCTCCCCACATCTCAGACGATGGGCGGCCGGGCAGAGACGCTCCTCACTTCCCAGATGTGATGGCGGCCGGGAAGAGGCGCTCCTCACTTCCTAGATGGGATGGCGGCCGGGCAGAGACGCTCCTCACTTTCCAGACTGGGCAGCCAGGCAGAGGGGCTCCTCACATCCCAGACGATGGGCAGTCAGGCGGAGACGCTCCTCACTTCCCAGACGGGGTGGCTGCCAGGCAGAGGCTGCAATCTGGGCACTTAGGGAGGCCAAGGCAGGCGGCTGGGAGGTGGTTGTAGCGAGCCGAGATCACGCCACTGCACTCCAGCCTGGGCGCCATTGAGCACTGAGTTAACGAGACTCCGTCTGCAATCCCGGCACCTCGGGAGGCCGAGGCTGGCGGATCACTCGCGGTTAGGAGCTGGAGACCAGCCCAGCCGACACATCAAAACCCCGTCTCCACCAAAAAAATACGAAAACCAGTCAGGCGTGGCGGCGCACGCCTGCAATCGCAGGCACTCGGCAGGCTGAGGCAGGAGAATCAGGCAGGGAGGTTGCAGTGAGCTGAGATGGCAGCAGTACCGTCCAGCCTCGGCTCGGCATCAGAGGGAGACCGTGGAAAGAGGGGAGAGGGGAGAGGGGGGAGGGGGGAGGGGAGAGGGGAGAGGGGAGAGGGGAGAGGGAGCTCTATCTACCACACAGTCCTTCTCTGAATATGTCGGTCCCCAAAAAGCATTTTCTTTCACAACTGGAAGCGGTCCTTATTCCAGGCCGGGGGTGGTGGCTCACGCCTGTAATCCCAACACCTTGGGAGGCCGAGGCTGGCGGATCACCCGAGGTCAGGAGTTTGAGACCAGCCTGACCAACATGGTGAAACCCCATCTCCACTAAAAATACAAAAATCAGCCAGGCATGGTGGCAAGCGCCTGTAATCTCAGCTACCTGGGAGGCTGACGAGTCAATAATTTGTTCCTTTGTATTGGTGAGAATAATTTCATTGTATGAATATTTCACACTTGTTTTATCCATGAACATATTCATGCACATTTGGGTTATTTCTAGAGTCTGGCATCTTTCCTAACATTTGGTATTAACAGCCAACATTTAATTTTAGCTATACTATGAAGCACAAAAACCATATGTTTATTTCAATTGATGCTGAAAAAGCATTTGATAAAATTCAACATCCTTGTATGATAAAATTCCTTAACAAACTGGGTATAAAAAGAACATACCTCAACACAATAAAAGCCATATACAACTGACCCACAGCTAGTATCATACTGAATAGGGAAAAACTGAAAGCCTTTTATCTAAGATCTGGAACAAGACAAAGATGCCCACTTTCACCACTATTATTCAACGTAGTACTAGAATTCTTAGCTACAGCAATCAGACAAGAGAAAGATATAAAGGGCACCCAGTTAGAAAGGAAGAAGTCAAATAATTTTTGTTTGCAGGTGATATAATCTTATATTTGAAAAAAACTTAATACGTCACTGAAAAATTATTAGAACAGATAAACAAATTCAGTGAAGTTGCAAGTAAAAAAATCAACATACAAAAATCAGTGGCATTTCTATCTGCAAGAAGTGAACAATCTGAAAAAGGAATCAAGATGGTCAGGTGCAATGGCTCATGCCTATAATCCCAGCACTTTGGGAGGCCGAGGTGGGCAGATCACTTGGGGTCAGGAGTTCAAGACCAGCCTGGCCAACATGGTGAAACCCCATTTCTACTAAAAATACAAAATTAGCTGGGTGTGATAGCGTGTGCCTGTGGTCTCAGCTACTCAGGAGGCTGAGGCGGGAGAATCACCTGAACCTGGGAGGCAGAGGCTTCAGTGAGCCAAGATTGTGCCACTGCACTCCAGCCTGGGCAACACAGTGAGACTCCATCACAGAAAGAAAGAAAGAAAAGAAAGAAAGAAATTCCACTTACGATAGCTACAAATAAAATAAAATACCTAGGAATAAATGTAACCAAATAAGTGAAAGATTTCTACAATGAAAACTGTAAAACATTAATATAATAAATTGAGGAAGACAGAAAAATGGAAAGATATCCCATGTTCAGGAATTAGAAGAATCAATGTTGTTAAAATGTCCATATTACTCAAAGCAGCCTACAAATTCAATGCAATCACTATCAAAATACCAATGATATTCTTCACAAAAATAGAAAAAATAATCTTGAAATTTATATGGAATTAGAAGAGACCCAAAATAGCCAAAGCCATCCCAAGCAAAAAGAACAAAACTGGAGGAATTACATCATCTGACTTCAAATTATATTACAGAGCTACAGTAACCAAAACAGCATGGTAATGACATAAAAGTAGACACATACACCAATGGAAAAGAAGTAGGAACCCAGAAATAAATCCATATACTTACAGTAAACTAATTTTCAACAAAGTTGCCAAGAATATACATTGGAGAAATGACAGTCTCTTCAATAAATAGTGCTGAGAAAACTGGTTATCCATATGCAGAAAAATAAAGCTAAATCTCTATCATATATAAAAATTAAATCAAAATGGGTTAAAGACTTGAATCTAAGACCTGAAACTATGAAACTACTAAAAGAAAACATCAGGGAAGCTCTCCAAGATATTGGTTTTAGCAAATATTTTTGAGTAATACCCCAAAAGCACAGGCAACCAATGCAAAAATGAACAGATAGGATTACAAGTTAACAAGCTTCTGCACAGCAAAGGAAACAATCATCAAAGTGAAGAGACAACTCACAGAATGGGAGAAAATATTTGCTAACTATCCATCTGACACTGAATTGATAACCAGAACATATAAGGACCTCAAACAACTCAATAGGAAAAAATCTAATAATCCAATTTAAAAATGGGCAAAAGATCTGAATAGATATTTCTCAAAAGAAGACGCACAAATGGTGAAAAGCTATATGAAAAGATGCTGAACATTATTGCCCATCAGAGAAATGTAAATCAAAACTACAATGAATTTCATCTCACCCCAGTAAAAATTATTTTTATCCAAAAGATAGGCAATAACAAATACTGGCAAGGATGTGGAGAAAATAGAACCCTCATACACTGTTCGTGGGAATGACAATTAGTAAAACTACTATGGAGAACAGGATGGAGGTTCTTCAAAACACTAAAAATTGAACTACCATATGATCCAGCAACCCCACTGGATATATCCAGAAGAAAAGAAATCAGTGTATCAAAGTGATATCTGCACTCCCACATTTATTATTTATGCCCACTGGATATATCTGAAAGAAAAGAAATCAGTATATCAAAGTGATATGTGCACTCTCACACTTATTGCAGCACTATTAGGAATAGCCAAGATTTGGAATCAACCTAAGCATCCATCAACAGACAAATGGATAAAGAAAATGTGGTACATATACACAATGGAGTATTATTCAGCCATAAAAAGAATTAGACCTGGTCATTTGCAACAACATAGGTGGAACTGGAGGAGATTATGTTAAGTGAGATAAGCCAGGCACAGAAAGACAAACTTGGCATGTTCTAACTCATTTGTGGGAGTTCAAACTTACAACAATTGAACTCATGGAGAAAGAGAATAAAATGATGGTTACCAGAGTCTAGGAAGAGTAGTTGGGAATGGGAGATGAGGATGGCTAATGGGCACAAAAATATAGTATAGTCAGATACAGTAAACAAGATCTAGTATTTGATAGCACAACAGGGTGACTACAGTCAGCAAAAATTTGTTGTACATTTTAGAATAACTGGGAGTACAATTGGAATGTTTGTAACACAAACGATGAATGCTTAAGGTGATGGATGCCCCATTTACTTTGGTGTGATTATTTACACATTGTATGCCTATATCAAGATATCTTATATACACCATGTACCCATAAATGTTAAAAATTAACTGTTTTTAAAAAGTTTGATTATAGCTATTCTAATGGGTCTGAAGTAGTAACTCATGGGTGTTATAATTGCACTTTCTTGATGACGAATAATGCTGAGCACATTTTTTGGTGCTTATTGATTATTTTTATATCTTTTTAAATGAAGTGACTATTCAAGAGTTCTGTATAAAAATGTGGTTGTCATTTTATTATTGATTTTTAAGAGATCTCTATATATTTTGGAGGCATGCTGTTTATCAGATATGTTGAAAATATTTTGTCATTCTGAGACTTAATTTTTTAGAAGAACATTAAAATTCTGACGAAATTTGAGTTGTGAATTTTCCACACTACACTTGGTGTTTCTTTTGGTGTCCAGTCTAATAAATCTGCCTACTTCAAGGTGGTGCATCTATTCTCCCATGTTTCTTCTAAAAGTTTTTAATTTTAGTCTTCTACAATTAGATGTATAATCCATTTCAAATTAATGTATATGTGTGGTGTTAGGTAGGAACCCAAGTTTACTTTTTTCTACGTAAACTTCTGCTGGAAGTGGTTCCAGCAGAAACTATTGAAAATATCATTTCCCTATTTAATTATTTTAATTATTTGTTTAAAATGGTTATTAATGTGAGGGGTTGTTTCTGGATTTTTCTGCAAAACTCCAGACTCATATCCAAATGCCCTACTTGACATTGTCTGTTGTGTCTAATAGATATCTCAAGTTAAACATATTCCCAGACTGTGCTCCTTCCTCCCCTTAAAATTTGTTCTACATGTGGTCTTCTCCATCTCAATTTATCATATTTCCATTCTTCCAATCATTCAAGCTAAAAATCTTGGCGTCATTATGGATACTCTTTCTTGCATCCCACACCAATTCCATCAGCAAGTCTACTTTCAAAATACATCGAGAACGTAATCACTTCCCTGGCCACACCATCTCCCACCCAGATGACTATACTGATCTCTGTCCCCACCCTTTACCCCAGAGTCTGTTTTCAGCAGCTGGAGTTTCAAGACCTTTTGAAAACTTAAGTCAAATTATTCCTCCGCTCAAAACACTGGAGGGACTTTCCCTTGGTTCAGAGGAAAGGTCAAGGTCCTGAAAATAACCTTCATATCCTACAAACCTTTTCTGACCTCATTTCCTACCACTCCCTTCTGTCTTATTCATCACAATCCCCTTCCCTGCTGCTGTTCCTTGATGGCAGGTGAGGTTCTACCTACCTCAGGGCCTTTATGGTGCTGTTTCCTCTGCCTGGAATGGGCTTTCTCCATTATTCTATATTCCTTCTCCTGCATTCCTTCATATCTTTGATTGCTGTGATCTTTTCTAACTGGGTCTTGAGATCTCTCTCTTGAGAGTAGCCATAAGCCCAGATAGTCACTCTCCAGGACAGACTGTTGGGGAGGGGACTAGGTTCCCGTGTGTGTGTGTTGGGTGAAATGCAATGAGGTGGTGAAACAAAAGGCATGAAACAGAATAAATTTATTATGCACATCACTCAGAGAGGTTAGGGGTGCTGATGTGAGGAATCCAATGGTGGTAGGGAGTGCAGCTGGGGTGAGAGAGAGAGAGAACCTGTGGAACTATGCCTTTCTCAAGGTCCATGGTATTATCCCTTAGGCTTTCCTTCATGTGTTGTGGATTGGTTAGTTTAAGGAAAACATGCGCAAGGCGGGAACTTATTTACATGACTCTGGCGTTGGCCATTAGGTTTTTATCACGATCAGCAGCTTTGGGTAGTGTTGAGTTTTGGGTCAGTGAAATGATGAATAAGTGGGCTATCCAAAAACAACCACACGGGGAGGGGAAGTTTTAACCAGAGCAAGGGTGACAGGGTACACCTGGAATTCAACAACTTACATCAGGCCTAAAATTGGATACCCAGGCAACAACTATATTAAACAAATGTATGACATTAATCAAACATCACTTTACCAGCGAGGGTTTGCCTGACTACTTACTGAAAAGTATACCCCCCACCAAGCCACCCAGTACTTGTTACCTTTTACTATCTTACATAAAGCATTTTGTTTGTTTGTTTATCTGAATGTAAGCCTCTACTACAATATAAGCTTTATGAGAACAGGGATGTTTTCCCTGTTTTATGTCCTGCTATTTACTCAGCATCTAGAACAATTCCTGGCACAAAGTAGGCACCCATAGATATTTGTTAAATAAACAGGCTAATTCCTTCCCTTCAGGGCTTGAGAGGTGTTTTGGGAGGATGAAAATAAAGACTAAGATGGAAACAAATTTGTTATTAGTCTTGAAATTCTTAGCCCTTGTCAGCATCACTTTGGGGTCTAATTTTTTAAAAACATGCAACAACTGAAAATCCAGAAAGTACAATATCCTTCCACAAAGCCCCCTCTGCCCCTTTCCTGGAAGAAACCTTACTTATGTAATTAAGAAGAATACACATGTATGAAACACATTTTAGAAATCCTTTCAACTAAAAAAATTGACATCTTAAAGTTTTAATACAGAATTAGGCTTTAGTTACTTATGAAATACATTGTATTTCCAAACAATGAGCAAAAAAAGGGGCTATTGTATGCATTCAATAAATTTAGATAGCTTCTCATAATAAAACACTTGCCATGTCCCAGAAGATGTGCTCAGGTTTTTACATGCATGATCTCATTCAATTCCCACAACAATATTATTAGACCATAGTACTATAATTCTATGCATTTTATTGTTGAGGAATCTGGGACTTAAAGAGTTTAAGTAATTCGACAGAACTCACCAGCTATGCCTATACATTTCCTCAAGAGCATCACACTGAAAAATAAACCTTTTGCTTTATTCCCAATGCTGACTGCATAATTAAGAGCCTCTTTAAAACTCCTGTCCCAAGTTAGAATACAGCCAGTCCTAGACTGGTTAAGGCTATTGTTAGAGATTTTGTATTTGTTGACAAACTTCTGGACCCCACTTTCCCCTACCAGAGAAGATGTTGTGTAATAACACGAATAGCAACTTTAGGATTATTTTGTTACCATCCAAATACTCCAAAACGAAATTCCCCTTGGCACTCTGAAGCTCTAGAAAGATTAATTTCTACCCACAGATCTCCAGATTCATATACAGTTGAATAAAAAGATTCACGAGTTTCAAGAGGGAAAAAAATTTCAAAGACCTGGTTTTGGCCTAGCTCTGCAGCTTTAAGATTTGTATTAAAGACCATCCCCCTCCAATCACACACTTACATAAGCAAAAACATAAGTTTCACATAAGCCTAGAAACAGTCCTGGTGTTACAGGGAAGCTATTGGGCATTATGAGACTGAGCAAACGTGCCCTCTGTGAAAGCGGGAATTAGCCTCGTGTTGTGGTCCTCTTTAAAGCTGCTGAATCGCCCTTGGGAATTTCAATGCTGTAACCCTCTACTTGGTACCCTGATATTATCATTTTCTGATCTTTGCAGCCTTGAGTCACCTTGCCCACAGGTACGGGTAAGTCTCTCTTGAGAATCTAAACTCTCTGCTTCTACACAAGGAGAATAGAAACTTCTCCAGTTAGTTCATTGACATCTGATGATCTCCCGTTAGTTCCTAAAGTCCAGAAATTACTCATGCTTTACTTCTTCAAGACCCTTGTTCCAGTAAGGGTAACACTGGTTTAACCCCTTTTCCATAAGTTTCCTCCCTTCTTTCCCCTTCCTTCTACTCCTCATCCCTCTTAGGTCCATTACTGACACTCAGTTTCCCGGCAGGACAGCTTCCTCTTCCTTCTCCAGGCTACCTGGTGTCTTTGATCTTTAGGCTCTGACTGTCTATCAGCAGTTCATTCGATCATATGCACATCCAGTTATACAACAGGAGTAGGATGTGGAGAAGGCTTTAAATCAAGGCAGCCACATGGCATTGGCTCAGATCTGGGACTTAGGCTATATAGCAAAGACTCATATGGAACCCAAAGAGAGAACCAACCTAATCAGAGTGAAGGTTTTGTGCTGAGGAACAGTGAGAAAGGAGTGTGATGGGAGCGGGGCATGATTTCTGAGAGCTCAGCAGTTAGAGGAATTTCATATTTGATGAAACAGGTAGAAATTGGAAATGCTTGTTCAAGGGGGTAAAAGGATGAAAGCAAAGCTTTAAAAAGATTACAGTGGTTATTATGGTATGTCGGATGAATTAGACACAGAGAGAGGAAGGTTTTACAGCAATAAAAGAATAAAAATCCGTGGACCAAGTTTGTGGGAATGGACTGAAGGAGGCAAAACCAAAAAAAAAAAAAAAAAAATCTATAAAGGAAGAACAAATAAGAGATAATGACAGGCAGAATTTTTTTTTTTTTTTTTTTTTTTTGAGACGGAGTCTCACTCTGTCGCCCAGCCTGGAGTGCAGTGGTGTGATCTCGGCTCACTGCAAGCTCCGCCTCCCGAGTTCACGCCATTCTCCTGCCTCAGCCTCCCGAGTAGCTGGGACTACAGGCACCTGCCACCACGCCCGGCTAATATATATTTTTTTTTTTTTAGTAGAGATGGGGTTTCACCATGTTAGCCAGGATGGTCTCGATCTCCTGACCTCGTGATCTGCCCGCCTCGGCCTCCCAAAGTGCTGGGATTACAGGCATGAGCCACCACGCCCAGCCGACAGGCAGAATTTATGTGCTTAACAGCTGGGAGAAAATGAAGACATGTAGTCGAAAATCCAGATGCTTTCAAATATATATTCAATTATTTAATGTTAGATGAATCATAGAGATAAATTTTAAAAGTTTTTTTAAATTTTCTAATGGTTGATGCTTATTTTGTAGATACAAATATGCTATATATACTCAGAATCAACAATGTTTAAGAACAAGCTAATAGTTTTTGGCTTGGTTCAAGGAGCTAGGTGTTGGTGATACTAAGTTATAAGAATAGTATGAATAGAGATCTAAATAAACTTTAGGAACTAAAGGTAACAAATGATTTTATAAGAAGTTTTTCTAGCATGAACACTTACAGAATGACTTGCTTGCCCCAGCTCGCCTGGGAATAATATATGGTGAGCCATTACCAAAAAGTGTGAATTGTATTTATTATTCTGGCTTGGGGAGAAGGTTGGTTGGTAGGTCTTGTTCTTTTGTTTCTTGAAAGGTAGAATTGGTTTAGAGACAGAATAATATATTGTAGACAAAGCAGCTATTCTGAAGTCAGGCTGGCGTGGGCACTAATTCCATCTGCTATTTAGCAGCTATGTAATTTGTGCAAAGTCGCTTCACCTGTGAGGTGGTCGATTTCCTATTTGCAAAATAGGAATAATAATACATACTTCATGAGTCTGTTTGCAGTAATTAAATGAGTTAATGTGGTATAATGACAGATGCAGGGAAGGCACTCAGTAAATGCTAGTTCCCTTCACTGGAAAACATCAAGAAAGGTTCATTTGCTCAGCCAAGAACTAGAAAGTTATCTTGATTAAACCTTAGGGAACTCGTGTAGAATTTATTGGGTGTCAGAAAAATGTGTGTGTAACCAGTGCTACCTGACTTTTGTCAAATTACTGTGAGGTGTTGACTCTAGTAGACAAGCAAGGACAAAGAGATGACATGAAATATCCGTTACTCTTAAAGAAAAGTAGGAAACCAATCAAGGAAGTCAACTGAAAGAATAAATTATAATTCCATCCCAAGTTTGGGCAGATTTATTTCCATTTTTGAAGGAAAGTAGTTGTATCAGTGAATAGATGGAAGGGTCAACAATACAAAGATGAAGAAGGGACCAAATCATAGTAATGGGGCAATAAATCCAGAGCATCTGAGAAAGCCAGAAACAAAAATATAAAAATCAACAAAAGTCATATGTCTGACTTTGTTTTTGAAGCAGATGTTATTGTGGATAGATGGCAAATCCTCAGCACAACGTGAATAATTGTGTCTTTTGCTGCATAGGAAATGCTGATTTAGTATTTGGGAGATTTTTTTTAAGAAATTTAATCTAAGTTTGGTAGAAAACAAGGACAAGTGATTAATAATCAAACTGAAGGATGAAAAAAGGGACAAAGCAAGTTTAAATAAAGGAGTAAAAATAAGGCAGAAACTTATTTAAGGAATCCAGGCTAAATTATGACCTTCAAGCCTGCATAAGTAGCTCTAAACAAGAATAGCAATTAGTGAGGTAATGGCCTAATATTTAGAAAACCAATAACTTTTCTTCTGTATGTATTCTGGGGGTATACATACCAGCACAATGATATAAAATAATTAGTTGTTAAAACTGAATGAGTTTTACCTTAAAGTCAGGACAAAAATAAGCCAAACAGCTCATGCATATACGTATAGTTTGTGTCATTTAATTTGTACATGAATCCAGCTTGGAAAAAAAAAGGAGCAACACTAAATGACTACGGGAAGTCTGTAGGAAACTACTGAAGTAGAACATAATAGGAATGGTGAAGACAGTAAAGAAATTTAAGAAGGAACAATTCCTGGAAGACATTTTAAGTCTGAGATGTGATCCCTGATGTTGTATACATCAAGGGAGGAAGTCAATGTTACCCGCTGAGAAAGGCAGATGAGGGCCAAGAAATGGAAGATAATGATTTGTGAAGATTTTATGGAAAATAGTACAATTGAATGTTCTTTGAGAGCAGAGATCATGAACAGTATGTGCTTGGTGTCTCATTTGGTGCTTTTTGAATAATCCTAATTCTAGAAATTAAAACTGAAAGGAGATGGTATGGAGTAGAAAAAAAACTGTAGTTCTCTATTATTTAAATAATTTTTTTTTTTATGATGCCACCTACATGTTTAAACCAAGTCTTGGGAACTCAACTCTCTGATATTTCCAGATTCTTGCTTTATGCTATTTGTATGTTTCTTTTTCTACTTTTTGTCCACATGAGACTGAAAAATTGATTAAGAGAATCACTGTTTAGACAAATACTTGTGGAGTTGTTCACAAATGTGATGCCACGCCTGTGACAAGGTTTGCTTTTAGAATTTAAGCATGCAATTAGTAAGGGAAGAATATGGAAGGTGCTAAGGAGTTAATCATAAATGGGCTTAGTGAACACCAAATGAGTGGCTGTCAATATCTGCCTTCGTCATGCTATGTGAAGGACGTTGAGCTACAGGCACTTACACCAACCTCTGGTACCTTCACTTCTCATCCCCCCACCATCTAATCTTTTAACGTTTCATGCACTGACCCACAGGCAGGGTAGGAAGTCATGGGGAGCCACAGGTAAACCCCTCTCAGGTAAGAGAAAATTGACTTTAACAATCAGAGTCAACTTCTAGCTCACAAAGTTTATGGACATTAACCTAGTTCAAGACCAAACCCTCAAAAGAGTTTAGTTGAAACCACCTCATACAACTTTTAAGAGAAGTTGGGAAGCCAGGTCTGAAGAGATTTCATGATGGATGATAAAACAGTGCCTTACACAGCCCTAAGGAAAGCAAGTGAAATATCTGACATGAGAACCATCACTGTGTGCACTTAAAAGGGAGCAATGAAATCACCCCACAAACTCCAGGAGATGCGGTTGTGGTTTAATGGCTTGTTTATGATGTTACACCGTCAGTCACGTTGACTCTGCCCACAGTTATCGTCATTATACAGAGAAACTCAGCAAATGAATTCTTCTCAGTGGAGAAACAAACTCTTTTGCCAAATGGGGTAGTAGTTTATCTGTCATCGAGTTGCTGAAACCAATCATTATTTTTAGGACTGCTGAAATTATTTAGGAATTCCTTGTTCCTGGGTAGACAGACCTGAAACTTTCAGCTGACCTTCACCACTTCTACCATTAGGACCGTAAATCTCCCCTGAAGGCAGACAGCACTTGGGTAATTTCAGAGAGGGCAAAGGAACAGAATTATACGTTGTCTGGGAAGGGTTGAAAGATTAGACCTCTGGAGAAAAAAATAAAATGAATCACGTTGAAGAGTAACTATTTCTTAGGGTCAAAGTTTAAATGTCTGTAATCAGTGTTTTAGTTTGACTTGCTGCTAAGATAATTAATGCTCTCAGGTCTTGGATTAATTGAAAATAAAGCATTACATTTAGAACAGATAATATTTATTTCAAAAAACAAAGAGAACACTCATTAAAAAAAACCCTGCGTATGAGTCATTAAAAACATGAAGACACAAATGATCTAACTTTACTTTTCTGAAACGAGTAATTCTCCTTTTCTTTAATTAATTATAAAATCACACAATAGATTTCTTTAAAACAAGAATGGTAAACTAATATTAGGGTAGCTCCTCAACTTCTTTTTTTTAAATGCCTCTTTCTGCATGTAGCTTAATTTGTATTCTGTCTAAAGCTTTCATTTAAAGAGCCACAGAAGATTTTGGAAGAAATTATAGGCTTCTGATCCTACTGTCTAGGAAGGTAGTTGTAGTCCCTGTGCTTAAGGCAACCTTGAAGGAATGTATGTCATGTGTGATCTTGTGTACACATGACTTAATCAACTGAGTGGTGTGTTAAAATTGCTTTTGTACTCAGCAGCAAGTATGCCAGCATTGCATGTTAAACAATTCACTTAAATATTAAATATTTTTGATTTAAAAAAAATTAACACAATGTGCAATAATTGGGGAGAAAGCATATAAAATATTTTGTTATATCAGAAATTCTTGTTATAGACAAATGTTTCTGTAGTCTGCCTACAATATGGGTATTTGAATCCTAGTTTTCTCTATTCATCTGATTCAGTTATACTGGGAAGAAGATAGCGTGAACGTTAGGGCTTGGGAATGGGAAAATTTTTAAATTCAAATCTTCCAGATATCACATCAAGAATTCTGTAAGTACTTGAAAGCAGTTTGATATTGCACATAAAAAAAGTATAAAGTGGAAATGAAGTAGAAATCCATGACAAAGGAAGACACTGGTGAATCAGAGAGAGATGCAAAAACATGATTATTTTCAGGCGCTTGCTGAGAGTCAGTTTCACTGAAGAACAGTGGGCGTCTTCGTGGCTGGCTCATCCCAATCACTTCTATTGACAAGCAAGCTCTATTGCACCTGGGAGAGGTGGCTCTATCTGTTTCTCTGATAGAGAAATAGTTCTTCAACTGGCAAGTAATTCTTTAACTTTGACTCAGTTTCCTCATTATTCAACTTCTCAGAGCAATTGTGCCTTCAAATGTCATGTGGGAAAGTGCAGTGAAAATAAAATCTCTCGTTCTTACTATTGGTCTCTAAAGTGCTGTTAATCACTCCTTCTAAGCCAGGAAAGCTTAGGGAATGGTGGCCTTGATCAGAATCAAGTTAGCTGCTCCTGTAACAACCCTGGTTTTTTGTTGTTGTTGTTGTTGTTTGTTTGTTTGTTTTTTGAGATGGAATCTCACGCTATCATCCAGACAGGAATACAGTGGCATGATCTTGGCTTACTGCAACCTCCGCCTCCCGGGTTCAAGAGATTCTCCTACCTCAGCCTCCAGAATAGCTGGGATTACAGGCACGTGCCACCACGCCTGGCTAATTTTTGATATTTTTAGTAGAGACGGGGTTTCACTATGTTGGCCAGGCTGGTCTTGAACTCCTGACCTCAGGTAATCAGCCCGCCTCGGCCTCCCAAAAGTGCTGGGATTATAGGCGTGAGCCACCGCACGCAGCCCAACCTTGGGTTCTAACGAGATCTTTCAGGACCCTAAGAAGGGCCCTGACATCTAGTGTATCACCACCAAGACCAGGCAGATCAGAAGCAATTATGTGGATAAAGCTAAAACCCAACCCAAAACAACAAACCAAAACAAAAACACACTACATTCCAAACAAAAAACAAAAACAAAAACCTTAATTTCTGCTAATTTTATCAGCTATCTTGAAAGAAACAATCTTTTTTCCATTATTGTTATATCACTTGGGTTCTTTGCCTTGCTTATGTTCACATTTTTCTTAAAAATGAGCTCTCTGGCATCTTAATTTTAAGGACTAGTGGCCAAAGTAGAAGTTTTGGGAGGCCCCAGAGCAGAGCTATTTCCTTGTGTGAAGACCCACCTCCTGGGAAAGACTGCCCACACAGTGACCCAAACCCAGCCATAATGAAATAGCCAGATGTCTGCAATGATCTCAGCCCATCCACAGGTTTAAATTGTTGCTTGAATGTGTTTGGGTTTGGTTGGCTGGGCTCGTCATGTGTTTCTTGTTCTACTCTAACTCTTACTTCATCTTATTATTATAATAATCTTCCAAAGAGCATTGTACTTCCAAGAATCTAGGTTAGATCTCTGGCTCTGAGTGACTTGATCAACACGCAAGTTATGTTTGTTTGAAAATTGCAGAGTTAAGCTCTCTATGCTTGTTAGAGCTAATTGTACGTGGATACTTTTTTTTTTCTTTTTTTTTTTTTTGAGACAGAGTCTTGCTCTGTCGCCCAGGCTGGAGTGCAGTGGCACGATCTCGGCTCACTGCAACCTCTGCCTCCTGGGTTCAAGCTCCCGCCTCAGCCTCCCGATGGCTGGGACTACAGGTGCCGCACCAGCGCGCCCAGCTAATTTTTGCATTTTTTAGTAGAGACAGGGTTTCACCATGTTGGCCAGACTGGTCTCGAACTCCTGACCTCAGGTGATCCGCCCACCTCGGCCTCCAAAGTGCTGGGATTACAGGCATGAGCCGCTGTGCCCGGCCCATGGATACTTTTTGTGTGTGGTGCCTGAAGCCCCATGCTAGGCATGGGATGATATTTAAATCCTTTGATAGCATGATTACTGAAGATTTAAAAGTGATTAGAAAGACTGCCCATGACCATCAGTTCATCGAGAACACTGAAGGAAGCTTGCTTTCTTAAAGGCATAGAACCACGTGGCAAGAACTCACAACTACTGATGTTTAGAGATCTGCTGGAATGGGTAAACTGTCTCCCTTCCCAGAGCGGTGGATAATGTCATTTGTCTGCCTGTGGGTCTTTAATTAGGGAGAGCCTGCTCAGTGCACCCCCATGGCCTTACTGCCTGCTCTTTCCCATTAATTTTGAAGTTATAACCCAAGTCAAGGGCTATTTCAGTGTGACCCTGAGGTTACTTTAGTTTCCCATTTGTATTTAAGTAAATAACTGTGATCAGTAATTTCCCTCTGGAACTGTTAGAGTATGGCAATTACATGAAATTTGCTTGGCTGTTTCATGCATGCCTAGAGTTAGAAGTAAGTGCATAAGGCACTTGGAATGATAATTTTTAAGATACGCATGAGCCCCTCAATAGTTCTGTGTTCTCTCTCTGGCTCATCAACAGTCCCATTGTCACTTTTAACTGCATAGACTCAAGAAGATACTGTACATGGAGTGTATATTATTTTAACCCACAGAGAAGAAATGGTTTCTATTTTCTCCTACTTAGTTGAAACCATGTATTTTCTCTGTGTACAAAAGCTAACAGTTGGGCAATATTTTCTTGCTTGACTTTCTTTTTTTTTTGCTGAAACAATATATTGATATTTCTAAAGTAAACTGTGTTGTAGTTGGCTAGGAGACAGGCTGAATTTTGGAAATGAATTAAATAAAGTGTTATGTCTGAGTAACCATTTAGAAAAGTATTCACATTCTCAACAGCTCTTAAGGAAAGGCAATACATAATCAATAATGATGTACTGTTTGGTTCTTCTGAAAACCAAACCCTCTGTGTAGGGAATGCACTGTTTTCTGAGAAATCAAAGGACATTAATTTTATAGAACCACAAGTCAAATTTATAACAAGTGGAGAGAAATAAAAATCTTGACACATCAACTTCCTAGAAATAGGATAAATATTTGATTATGCAGTCTGTTTTGTTACACCATAGAAATTCTAGAAGGTCCTGTGTTCTAGAATACAAATAGTGCTACAGAGTTTCATGACGACTAAATGATACACTGATGTTATAAGGTCTAACAATTTAAGAAATGATAAAATATGACAAAGTAGATAAAATAGGCAATAAAGTAGAAAGGTTCAAAATTTGCTAATAAAAAAACTGTCAAATTTTCACTATGCAACTTAATCACTATTAGACATTGACCAAGTCCCTTAATATTCCTGAACTTCAGTTTCTTCATTTATAAAATAGAGATCCCAATACTTTACTCCAGTCACAAGGTTACTGGGAGGATGAATAAAATATTCATGATAGTGTATTATAAATCATAATATGCAATGCAAATGCTTATATATTCTAACAACATTTAATATGTGGCAAAGGTTCTTTAAGGATTGTAACCTTTGCTATCACTTTAAAGAGTTTACTGGAGTGCTGGCCTGGAAGCTCACATTTTAAATTTTCTTCGTAGATATTTATGTCTATAATTTGCATCAATGGTCAACAGAAGAATTGTGACAAATGATCTAAATAGCTCAGCTTCTCATAAATGTGGATAACAGATGTGGATAATAGCTTCTCATAGATGTGGAGAACAGCTAGTTCAATAAGCTTTTCTGCACATATATTCTTTTTGAAGAGAAATCAAAATAGAAAGCTATTAAATGAGCAAATGTGCTAGATCTCCGTGGGGCAAATGGAAAGACCAGTGAGCACAGTATAAAGAGGCTGATGGTGTCTTTCATGTCCTGGCATTACCTTGCTGTGTGACTTTTTCCAAATCTCTTCTGATTCCAGTTTCCTGTGGAGCCTGATGAAAACAGGGGACCACAACTATGGAGATGCTATTTGGGAATAATTTACGAGGGAAGGAGTGAAGGGGAAAGAGTCAGCAAGGATATGGCCTAGGAAAAGTGGAGCCTTGGCCTGATTCACTGGCACCTCTGGCATAAAACACTCAAGAGCACTTTCCCCTTGGAAGAGGGGAGGGCAGAGGAGACTGGAGAAGGGGCAGCTGTGAGCTCTTAGGAGGCAATAGCAAGCGATACTCACAGCTGGGGTGGCGTGCACAGGCCCAGTAAAGAGAATGGAGGTGGGGCACCAAATCACATCTATGACAAACAGGCCATACATTTTTTTGTGAAGAGCTTTCTAACAAAAAGTCATGTAAATGTGCATTATGAACAAATGACTCCAGACAGTTGCTTTCTCCATCTTTGTTGAACCCCTGCGGACTTTACTTTGCACAGCAAAAGAAACTACCATCAGAGTGAACAGGCAACCTACAGAATGGGAGAAAATTTTCACAACCTACTCATCTGACAGAGGGCTAATATCCAGAATCTACAATGAACTCAAACAAATTTACAAGAAAAAAACGAACAACCCCATCAAAAAGTGGGTGAAGAATATGAACAGACACTTCTCCAAAGAAGACATTTATGCAGCCAAAAAAAAAAAAACACATGAAAAAATGCTCATCATCACTGGCCATCAGAGAAATGCAAATCAAAACCACAATGAGATACCATCTCACACCAGTTAGAATGGCGATCATTAAAAAGTCAGGAAACAACAGGTGCTGGAGAGGATGTGGAGAAATAGGAACACTTTAACACTGTTGGTGAGACTGTAAACTAGTTCAACCATTGTGGAAGACAGTGTGGCGATTCCTCAAGGATCTAGAACTAGAAATACCATTTGACCCATCCATCCTATTACTGGGTATATACACAAAGGATTATAAATCATCCTGCTATAAAGACACATGCACATGTATGTTTATTGCAGCACTATTCACAATAGCAAAGACTTGGAACCAACCCAAATGTCCAACAATGACAGACTGGATTAAGAAAATGTGGCACATATACACCATGGAATACTATGCAGCCATAAAAAAGGATGATTTCATGTCCTTTGTAGAGACATGGATGAAGCTGGAAACCATCATTCTCAGCAAACTATTGCAAGGACAAAGAACCAAACACTGCATGTTCTCACTCATAGGTGGGAATTGAACAATGAGAATACATGGACACAGGAAGGGGAACATCACGCTCTGGGGACTGTTGTGGGGTGGGGGAAGCGGGGAGGGATAGCTTTAGGAGATATACCTAATGCTGAATGACAAGTTAATGGGTGCAGCACACCAACATGGCACATGTATACATATGTAACAAACCTTCACATTGTGCACATGTACCCTAAAACTTAAAGTATAATAATAAGAAAATTTAAAAAAAGAAAATATGAAACAAAGAAATAAACACTGTAAACCCCACCCCCCCCCAAAAAAAATTGGGTGGTAGGTTTACCTTCTTCATGCACATCCACCCTAATGGTAACTTTAGTAACAATATCACCTTGCCTTACAGGATAGACTCAAGGAAAAGTCTACATTGCAAGAAAAATGCTAAGTTGATTTAAATGGCTTTCACAACTAAGATTCTCCTTTTTTTGTGTTCTCCCTTTTTTGCTTCTCCTTTTTGTGTTACCTTCCCATTCCCCATTTTCCATAAATATCAGGTTTGCTCTTCGACTGTCTAGGGCCAGCAGGATGAAAAGCTGTTATCAAAAACTAAGTATCGAGCATTTAATCATATAAATTCCAGACCAAAATATGTAACCAATAGTTGATAAAAACTTAGAGTGGCCTTTCTCAAAGAGAGTCTTTCACTCTCCAAAAGATTTCCAGAAACAAAGATTTATGAAACTAAATAATGTATGAGATATGCTGCACATTTCATTCCCATTGGGAGCTTCATCAGACGCTTTGTAATTATTTAGTTTTTGGTTTACTGCTTATTGTCTGCCCTCCACTTGTTTGTGAGTACTGCAAGTGTGGGTGTCTGTCCTATTCATCATATCACTAGCCAGGTCCAGAACCTGGCTCATCATGTAACTCTCAATAATTATTTGTTAAAAAAATTATGTACATACTACAGTTTTGAAAATTTCTTGAGTAAAGAGTTCTGTTTGGTGTGTTGATCCAGAGTTTAATATGTTAATCCAGTGTTTCCCAAATGAATGTATGCACAAGAAATTCTCCTCTCCCCAAACCCACCCCCCTGCAACACAGAGCACCCATCTGGAATATATTTGGGGAAATACTATCTTAGAACCAGAAAAGACAGTTCAATAGAGGGCGGCATTTTGTGTTAGTCTAGATGGTGATTGTGTTGGTCATTCACCTTTTGCCCTTCCTCAAATCCATTCTCTACCCTCCTCTATCCTGACCTCCACAGGCTCCATCATCTGGGTTCCATTGCCCTCTCGTTTCCGGTTGGACTTGGCCAATGGGAAGCAATGCAAGAGATGGAAGAGCAGGAAGACAGAGGTCAGAGTATGTCTTCCCTGCTCCCTTTGCTTGGAACTGCAGCCCTAGCGGTGGCTGCATCCCTCCCTGATGATCGTGCCTCCCCAGCAAACCCCCTTACTCTCTTTCAGCTCTCCCAGGATCCAATGACATGCATCTTCCCTCACTCTGTCAGGGCTCAGCTCTCAGGGTGGTAATGACTTGCTCTGGTACTATCCTTGGAATCCTCAGCTTTGCCTGTAGGTTTC
The DNA here is from genome assembly GCF_029289425.2 of Pan paniscus. Lineage (NCBI taxonomy): Eukaryota > Metazoa > Chordata > Mammalia > Primates > Hominidae > Pan > Pan paniscus. The sequence goes on along the minus strand of NC_073262.2, from coordinate 25,641,937 downwards.
CTTGATCACACCCAAGCCTCTGCAAAAATGTCTTTCATTACAGTCTCTTCAGAAACCCCATCAGAGCATGCCTTCTATTTTCTGTGGGTCCCAACTAACACAGGGATAGTTTCTTCAGTCTGAAATGAAATACCAAGAGGAAACTGAACATCTTCCTGGCAGAAACAGAGCTTCACATAGTGGTTTTGTTATTTTGATTAAAGTTTTATGAATTCTCAAACTCTCATCCACACCTCTACAAGTTAGTAAAGAAATAAACCCCAGAATCAGATATAATACTCTTATGAGTTATCCATCTTATTAGTTCACAGTTGGGAGGTAAACTATGTATGAGATAGTTTTAATCTATTCCTCACACAGATTTTGAGCTTCAAAGAAAATAGAAACTTATTCCACAGAGCCATCAATCATCATTTTTAATATAGTTCAGGACACTGTGGGCACTCACTGCACGTTAATTCAATTCTTATATTCATTTAGATGATGGTCACAGCTGCTGAGAGTAGACGAAGTGGAGGCACATCCATTAGCTTCAGACAAAAGGATAACATTTGGCAGCACTGTGAACAAAGGCAAAGAGGGACACATTTGTGAAAAGAAGTGACCAGTTCACAGGTGTAATGTTTAGCATTTTTTATGTGATATGAAGCCTGAAATAATGTACTTACATTTTATTATTGTATACTTGGCAATAATTAAGATCTATCCAGTGGTGGTGGAATAATACCTAATATTACCTAGTAACACCTAAGAGCATATGCCCTATAAATAGCGGTGGTTTTTGTAACTGCATGAAGTGTTGGTTTTCTAATGAGCTTTAGTAGGTTTATTTGCCTTGGAAATCAGTGGAGATGGGACACTGAAAATCAAATGATGTCATAAAACAAAATTCCCTAAGAGGCATGGGGAGAAAACTCCGCATTCTGATGATGGGAGTGTAGAAATCCATTGCCTTGCACAGGCCCCTAATGGATCCTATGAGCAGTAGGAGGGGGTTATGACTAGAGAAGACGCAGACATAGGCCTGTCCCTGCAAATTAGTTCCCTGAGCTGGTCAGTAATAACCTACTATAACCTCAAAGAGCCTCCAGCAGCATCAGTATAAATACTTGACTGTCCATGGAGAGTTGGTCGTTTCCATCAAACATTTTGAGAGGAGTAAAGCCAATATAACCACTGCTTTTTTTCCTGAGTTCTTTTGCTCATTCCTCTATCCTTGACCTTAGTCCATTTCTTCTTGGCATAGTTTCTATCATCTTGGAAATTATTTTGCAGGATGAAACAGTTGCTTTTTAGTTGTGTGGGTCTTTGATAAGGGTTGTGTGTTTCCCTTCTGTGGAACTGGTTCATAGGATTGCAGGCTAAACCTGCTTAGGCAGCTAAACTTGTGATGAAAATAATGATAACTCAGTTCTGTTTTTTTCTTATAATTATTTGTTTTAATAATCACTGCTCATATGCTTATCTTCTTCTCAAAGTATTATGTCCTTGAAAACCTGTCTATAATCTCTGTCTTGTCCTAGGAGCTGACTCTTCCCAGGATGACTGAGAGTGGAAACAACTAGTCCCCCAGGGAAGGCCCAACCCTGACTTTTTATCTCCACCAAAAAATGATATCAGAATACATAAGTGTGGCCAGGTGCTCATGTCTGTAATCCCAGCACTTTGGGAGGCTGAGGCGGGTGGATTGCTTTGAGCCCAGACAACATGCTGAAACCCCATCTCTGCAAAATATACAAAACTTAGCTGGGCGTGGTGGCCTGCACCTGTAGTCCTAGGTACGAGGTTGGGGTGGGGGTGGGAGGGTTGCTAAGGCAACGGGAGAATCATCTGAGCTTGGTGAAGTTGAGGCTGCAGTGAGCCCTGATCTCATAATGCTACTGCACTCCATCCTGGGTGACAAAGTGAGACCCTGTCTAAAAAACAAAAACAAAAACAAAAAAACACAACGGTATTTCTCTAAGTCTGAGTTATTCAGTCTAAATACCATGTGTAATATATACAGTCAAGGTTAAGTTTTATCCAGCCTGGTCCAGAAGTGACCACAGCTACTTCTCATGAATGAGTTTAGGACCTAGGCTTGCACCACCACTCTTGCTTCATACTTTGAAGTTCCAGCCCCTTACCTCACCAGTTTTTGCTGCTTCTCACGTAGGTAACTTTTGAACCACTTAACGTTGTATAGCCAGAACATTTCACAACCCTTATATTTCTAGTAATGGTATCTATCATTTATGTAAATCAGTGGTTGGTTCTTTTAGTTTTCCCAGATCAAACCATCTAAGTGGATCCAAGTCTCCAACTCTTCCGTGGTGAAAGCAGCTGTGTTTTTTCATTCCTAGTATCTCCATTAAGATGTCAAAGATTCTGTAGACAAGCTTCAGAGTATAAACCCAGGGTACTGCATTTAATATGCCAACCTAGCCCTTGAAAAAAATCCAGGTAGATCATGGCAAATTATGGTTGACCACTGTAAGCTTAATCAAGTAGTAGCCTAATCACAGCAGCTGTGCTGAATGCAGTGTCATATCAGTGTTGATATGTTCTAGAACATATCTACATAGCATCTCACACTTGGGAACTTGGTATGTGACTATTTATTTGGCACATATACCCTTCGGGTTGCACCAGGAATTAGGATCAAAAGCAGCTTCCAGTCACCTGGGATGAACAGTTGTACTCAATCAGAGCCTCACCCCAGGGTGATGTTTACTGCTCTTTGACAGAATATAATCCAAAGGATCTTGGTTATCTTGACATTCCACAGAACATCATACTAATCCACTGCTTCCTGGGCATTTTGGTGCCTCCTGCCAGAGGTCTAGCAGGCAGAGAAAGGAGTTCTTAAAGTCACTTGCTGACACTGACATTTTGAGGGGTTAGGGTGTCTGCTACAGCATGGGAGCTGGGAAGAGGCCATCTGACATAGAAGAGGTTCCCTGGGGAAACTCTTAGTACTTCCCTACAATAAGACACCATGGAAGGACGCCCCTCCCATGCTCCTGGGACCTCAATATGCCCTTACATTTCCACAGCTTTCTATTGCAAGACCTGCAAGACTTTCTTCTGACTGAGCATTTTTTTTTTTTTCTTGCCGGGGGTGGGGTGGGGTGGTGGAGGGCTGAAATCATTCTTGGTCAATGCATGGGTCAGGCCAATATGCCAGGGAGCCCATGCTCCCCGAAGCAGCTCTCAACCTGTGCTAGATTGGAGTTAGTGGGCAAATACCCCAACTTCTTCTCCCTTGGACTGGAACCAAATGGTGCTATGGAAAAGCAACTGCTACAGAAGGTTAGAAAGGGAATAATCACAATGACTAGATAGGAATGGCTTCACAGAAGAGGTGAAACTTTATCTTTTTTTAAAAAGACCAGATTTTGACAGGCAGCTAAGAGAAGGGAGTACATTAGATAAAAGGGAAGATACAGGCAAAGGTCTAGGACTATAATAGCTTTATTTTATCCCAAGCAGAATAAACTAATATTTCTTATTCTCCCCTCTATGTACCAAGTACTGTCTAGGTCATTAACCTACTTTTTTAGGGGGAAAGAAGAACAATTTTGAGTAGAGGAGCTTTCAAAATATATTAGAAATATGGCCAGCAAATTTGGATTCCAGCAACAAGAGTTTGAAGACTATTGGTGGGATTTGAATAGTGGAAGTGAAATATACAACCTCTTAGAGGTTAATTTGACAGCATGAGTAGCAAAGACTGTAGTAAAAAGATATTGGAGAGTGGAAAACTAATTGGGAGACCTTTGCAATAAACCAGATAAGGTATAACATGATGAGGGCCTCACTAGGACAAAGGCCATGTGAGATGGATAAGAATGTTCAGACATGAGACTGTCAAAAATATGCAAAGGGAAGAGGGAGAAATTAAGGATATCCTGCTTGGTGGTGGAGGGAGGGGTGGAGGGAGAGACATTAAATGACAGAGAAAGAATCAGTAGTCTGGAAGGTAGAAGAAATTATTAACTTACTTCACCACACCTCTCTTCCTTTTGCTGTAAACCTTTCCAGCTAGGAGCTTGTGAAACCTAATGCCAAAATCAGAGTTTGTGTACTGGATTCACCAGGGGAGAAAATGTTGAATCACATTCTCAGCCTGCCTGAGCCTCCTACCTTTTGTATTCTTCATGTATCATAATATTTAATAAAAGGGAAACTGTAGTCTTTAATTCTCATTCCAATTTGCTGTCCTCGTGGAGAATCTTATTTTCACAACAGCAGGGATTGTAGACATCCTAAATTTGGAATTTCCCGACTCTCATCAGGATAAGTCATATCTTTAATGGTTCTTAAGTATAGTGTTTGGGAATTTAATTATATTATGCAAAATTAGTAAACAGCTATTTCAAGACAGGGCTGATTAAAATGAATCTGCAAGGTATGGTATTTATTAGTATATTTTCAAAACTAAGTGATACAGTTTCCGAGCTCTTGAAGTTGAAAGATGAGTGGCGCCTACAAAACAATAAAGCGGGGATGATGGCTGGTGTTTAAGTTTCAGTGAAACAGTTGTTTTGACAATTTCCTATGGAACCAATTAGCTCCTTGAGGGGCTGGCTGAGATAGACGCCTGCACTCTACCTTTCCCCTGCGTCACTTACATAGCCCTGTGTGTGTTTCTCACCTATTCTGGACTTTTTGTTCCTTTTCACATCGTTAGATGTCTTGTCTGCTGAAAGAGATTCCCAGCACTATGAGGATGGCTATGGTCAAAGGACTGGGGCACTGTGGAAGAAAGATGATAACCACAAATGCTAAAAATAAGACGGATCTTTCATCAGCAGGCTGATGGCTCAACTTTCTGCTGGTCCTCTGGCTAAAGACATGGGGATCACCCCTCTGTGATGAGGTCACTATGTGCTAAAGGAGGCCCTTGGCTACTGTGTGCCTTACAGAATTCCATACATTCCTCTCTTAAGTTTCTTTGTTTGTGAAAATAAGGTGCCAGGTGCAATATATTCTAAAATCCTTTTCTCATTCTCCCTCTGTTTGTATGTTGTCCCTATCTTTATGTTCTTTCCTGTTTTTAAGGGATTCTGAAGCAAAGTCACTTATATGCTTAATACCAGATCATGTATAGCCTATGAAATCTGCCTTGATCTCCAAGATTGATTTTTAACAGGATTCCACAGTCAGGCTGCTGTTCCAGAGACCAACTGGCTGAGATATCAGCTGGACCTGATTACAAACTTTTGGAGTCAGATGATATCTCAAGATCATCCCAACACTACTTTGTTTCTGTCTTTGGCCACCCTGAATATTACACGCAAACACCCATGTCACTTTGATCGTATGTAGATCCCCTGGTATTCTGCTTTAGGGAAAGTAGTCGCTGTTAGCTCAGAACTCATTCATATTTAAAAATATGGATCCTCTGGGTAGAAATTTAATTTAGAAGAAATAATAGAGGACAAACCTAAAATCTGTGATTTTTTTTTTTTATGGACACCTTTTCCCCCTTGCATCTTAAATTCTAGTCTGTGACTAGCCTTTGTTTCTCCCTTGGTACTGAAGGGAATGACATCGTCTCAGGTTGTATCTCTCAGGGCCTCAGCTCTAGGAATTATTTCTGTATCTTCCAGAAACCATGGACACTTCTATTATTTGTGGTATATTTTCAATTGTGTGCCGGCTCCTCGGTTATTTTGGAATCAACACATTTTAACCTTATTTCTGCTTCTTGTCATCCCTTTTCTTCTTTTAATAAGGGACATACACTTCTTTTTTGGCAGTTCAACATGATTTTCCTTCAGGACCTACCTGCCTAGAGGGGCTGTCTAATTGCATTATCTCCCCTCCTCTGGTACCCAGCTCAGGTTGGCCAAAATACCCCATCTCGTTAGCCTGAACCCTGATTGGTTCAAGTGAGGGTATGTGACCTAAATCAAACCACTCCTAAAGCCTCTCTGGGATTTTTCTTGGAGGTTTTAGGAAAGTGGCCCTTTCTTATACTTCATCTGGAATTGCTAGCTGTAAAGAGAGTAAAACTTAGGACTTGCAAGGACCCATCTTTGCCACAACATGGGAGAATCTGCCTAAGAAAAAAGCCAGCACAAAGAATAACAAAGCCAGGAGAGAGGGGTGGGGGAGCTGCATGGAGTGCTTGAGATATTTGAGCCCCAGGCTTCTAGCTTTTCTAGGCCAATGGGCCAAAAAAATTCCCATTCCTGCATAAGCTAGTTAAGTTGGATTTCTGCCACAGCATCTTAAGGGTTTCTGACAAAAATACAAACACAAAATGCCAGTTATAGTAAAAAATAACTTTTTAAACGTGTTTCTTAAACAAGAATAGTTCTCACTAGCCTATAACCAGAAATATAATTCCACAGATATTAAGTAATGAATGAATGAGAGAGGCTAGATTCTTGTTATATCCAGAAGGTGGGGACATGAAACCAAAGTATCTCCAATTTCTAGTTTCTCCAGTCTAAGGCCCACCTCCCCAAACATTACTTCCTTTTCTAGAAGCAGCCTATTTCTGAGACAGTGAACGGTGGAAATGGCTTCTCCTGTGGAAGAAGCCCACCCCATCCACAAGAACAAGGTGTTGCTCACTGGTCCCAGCAGGCTGATGGCTCAGCACATACTGGTTAATAATGCATTCAGCCTTTAACAACATCTTGTGTAGGACAGTGCCCAACCAGTCCAGTCCAGTTGAGTTGCTTTTGTTAGTGTCTCTCTTCCAGCAAGAGATGAAGATCACTCCTTAACCTATGACATTCCTTAACTTATGGCACTTAATGCTGCCTAGTTAACACACCCCTTAACAGTGACTAGAATTCAGCTGAAAGTCTGGCTCTGCTGCTAAGCAGCTATTTGATTGGTGCAAAAGTAGCTATTGGGTTGATGCCATTACTTTTAATTTCAAAAACTGCAGTTACTTTTGTACCAACCTAATAAATCACATTTTAAGAGTAACTCAGCCACCAGAGTGAGACACTGTCTAAAAAAGAAGAAAAAAGAGTAGCTCAGCCACTCTGAGTTTTGTTTTATTCAAATATAAAATGGGGCAAACAGAGTACTTACCTCACAGACATGTCAAAAGATGAACTGAGACACTAACTATCAGATTCTTAGCCTAGTGCCTGACTTGTAGTAAGTTCTCTGCATAATAGAACTAGATAATGGTAGCCTCTGCTATTGACTTTCTACAGTCCTCATTGCCTCAGTGAGCTTCTATTTACAAAAGAATGTACCCAGGCCTTTTGAAGAACAAGAGACAATTGCAGGCAAAGTGCAATATACCACCTACCTGATAAAATACTTGTGCCCTAACCCATAAAAAAGAGTGAGGAAAATTGTTTGTGAAGACATCCCTCTGCTTTAATTATTCTTAATGGTTCAGATTACCTGGAGCACTTAGCATCCTGACTAAAGTATGTATATTTAGCTCAATGAGGACTTCAAAGTTTTCCCAAACAAAACTTGGTAAGAACCTGATTTACTTATGTGAGAGCAAAGGTCCTCTTCTAATAGTTCTCCCAAATTGAGAAAACTGCCTTCCCCAAGATTAAAACAATCTACTACCCTTTGAGAAACAGAACACTTTTTTTGAAATCATTAAGACATTTTCTTTAACTTCTATCCATCCCAGTTTCAAAAGTCTTTGCTAGGGCACTCTGTCCCATGACATTTAAATCATTATCAGTGTAAATCCCAATGATAAGCAATATGTTGTTGTTGTTGTTGTTGTTGGAAGGATGGAGATAGTTGGATGGGTGAGCTTGTTTATTATCCACTGGCACAGTGGGAGGTAACAGATTTACATTTTATTTGGGAATAAAGAAGGTGTCATCTCTGCACTCATGAAGCTTACAGTCTAGTGGGTGGGTAAGTAAGCAAATATGTACATATGAAGTGCTGGGAAGTAAACAGGGTACAGTGATAGAGAGTAAAGGGAATGGGGGACAGTATTTAAACATGGTGGTCAAGACACGGTTCCCTGAGGAGGAGACATTTAAGTTGGTCCCTGAAGCATTAGAAGGAGCGGGGAAGAGAAAACAGCATGTTTCTGGACATAGAAAAGACTCAGCATTTTCAAGGAAGTGAAGGGAAGCAAGGTATAGAGGGAGAAGGGGAGAGTAGCGAGAGGCAGGAGTCAAATATACAGACACTTGCAGATTCTTGAATTCTATTCTAAATACATTTAGAAGACATTGGAGTCTTCTTTTACACTGCCATTTACACAGTTCAGGTACTTTTAATCAGAGTTATGATTTTAGAAGACTATTTAGGATTCCATATGAGAGTAGATTTGAGGAGGCAAAATTATAAAGAAGGGAGAACAGAGGAGAGGCTTTTGTAGTGGTTCAAGTGAAAGATGGTGGTAACTTGGTCGAGTGGTAAAATGTAGAGACCAAGAGATGTAGACCATTTGAGACGTGTCTTGAAGGTAAAATAGCTCTTAGTGGTTGATATGTTGCAGGGTGTGAGGGACAGAGGGATGAAGAATAACTCCTAAGTCTCTGCCTTACGCCACTGGGGGCCTGGCATGCCTTCTATTGAGATAGAGAAGACTGGGGGAGGAAAAGTTTTTGAGAGGAGGGAGTGGGAAATAAAGTGAGTTCAGTTTTAAACTTGACAACTTTCAGATACTAACAAGATATTCACATAGAGGTTGTCATGTAGCAGGTTAATATTCCAGTAAGGAATTGAGGGCTTGGAGACAGACATTTGAGAAACATCATCAGATTGGTATTTAAAGTCCTGTAGCTGGATGAGATCACCTGGGGACAAGGTAGAGAAGGATCAAGGATCAAGCAGACCAAGGATCAAGCCTTGGAAACCCTCATAATTAATGGAGAGGTAAAGGAAGAGAAGTTGGCCAAAGAGACTGCAGAGGAGCCACCAAGGAGGAAGGAAGAAAACCTGGAAAATGCAGGCTTATAAAGGCCAAGGCAAGAATATATACAGAAGAAGAAGTACTCAACTGTGAGAGATCTGGAAGAAAAATCTCAAAGAAGGGATGGTTTGCTATGTGGGGGAGAATAAGTAATATCTTTTCTCCACCCATCACTAGGTTCGTGGTTAAGACCCCTGTAATAAAAGACAGATTAATAAGAGGAAAGCATACACATTTATTTAAGATAAGTGTTACATAATATGGGATCCTTCAGAAATGTAGACTCAACGAAACAGTGAAATTGCGTATTTTTAATGCTTCAGTTTGATGAAGAGTACAGTCACGTAGACATATGATTGAACCAAAAGGGTATGATCTAATGGTACTAAACTGGAAGAACTTGGCAAGGCCTGTTTCCTCAGATTCTTCTGTGTCCTCATGTCTTCCTTCATGGATAAGAATGTTAACAAAGGTCTTAAGACCTACTTTGTGGAGGAAGGGAGAGAGAAGGTCAGAGAGTGACCTTCCTGCTTCTGTGATTTTCTCAATATCCTTCAGCTTCAAATATTCAGTATACCCAGGCACCACAATTTGGGGTAGCATGTTCTGAGCCCTGTTAACTACATGAAGATGAGAAATGACCTGGACAAGATTGTTTTGGTGGAGTAGAAGGGACATATAGCATGCTGGGTTATAAGTGAGTGGGAGATGAGAAAGTGGAGACAGCACACTCAGAAAATATCTCAGGGACTTGGTAAAGGGAATTAGGAAGAGGGAGTAGTCATTGGAAATGAGTGTTTGGTTTTCTTAGATAGAAAGTATCAGACACTATTAGTTTACTGATAGGAATCAATTATTGTATTACTAGGGGAAAAGCAAATGATGACTTAGAAGAATGAGGATGACCAAAGGCATGATGTTCTTAAGAAGGAATAAGTCAAGAGTAGCGCTTTCAAGTGTTTGTGTACATAAACACAGAAAACACCTGGGGAGCTTGTTAAATGGCAGATTGTGAGGCTGTAGGTGTATGATGGGGCCTGAGAGTCTGCATTTCTTGCATTTTTCCCAGGTGATGGTGATGCTGGTGCTGCCAGTCCACAGACCACTTTGAGTAGCAAGGGTAGTGCATAAAGGGTTATGCCTTTAATTGAAGAAATGACATTTCTTCAGTTGCCAGAGGAGGGAAGTCAGAGAAGATGGGTAGCTGTGGAGGTGGCAGGGATGGGGGCAGTTACCTGATAGTTTCTAGTTGCTAAGTAAACTCTGAGAGTGAAGGAGGGGGAAGTTGAATAAGACATTTGAGAAGATAAAGGCATAAAAGCTCTCTTAGAGAATACAAATGTAAGCCCTAAAGAAACATAACTAGATTTGGGGGCAAAGTTCAGGACCCATTTGAGGTTTTCCACTATGACTTAACATGAAACCAATCTACAATATTTAGCAGCTTGGGTGCCTACAAGAAGAGGATGGTTGGATCTCTCACTATTATTGAGGTTTTACCAATTGATTGTGAAAGAGGGAGTGAGGGGTTAAAGAGGGGAAGGGGGTCTTTTCAAAAATTATTATAACAATGACCATGGAATCTAAACTTAACTAGAATGGAAGTGCCCTTATTGTTCTTGCCATATGTGTGTCAGTTGAGATAGGAACATTAATTTCTGTGTAGAGACATGTCAAAGTTATTCTGGAAAAAAATACTGGCTCATTATACAAGACATGCTATTATCTTAAAAACAAAAGCACTAATTCTAATCGAGAAATGAGAGGTATCAAATAGCTTTGGTTTTTCTGTTATTCCTGTGTATTTGTTAAGAATATATTTAGGTATAAGAGCAGATTTCTCAACAAATATTAGCCTCAGAGCATCTAACATAACAAAAAATCTAGAACCATTGCTGTTGTTCTTTTAAATAGTTAATAACACCATGCTGGATCCAATCTCTTTGTGTACTTTTTGTCCTCCTAGTCATTACCTCCTGCTTACAAGATGGCTGCTGCTGCTCCAGACAGCCCTCCTGTGTTCAAGTCAAATTAAAGGAGGAGAGGATGATGCTAACTGTGATTGTCTCTTTTTATCAGAGCTATAAAAGCTTTTCCAGAAACCCCCAGCAGATTTCCACTTACATTTCATTGGCTGGTCATCATTATGCAAGGGAGGTGGGTGAAATGAATATTTAACTTTTCTACTCCCTATGATAGAGGTTGACAGGGGGAAAAAGTGTTGCGAATGGGTGTGAATCAGACCACCTACAATATCTGTTTGATTCAGGGCTGGCTGGAGAGTTTAAGTATCTCTGTTTTAGAGCAATCACTCCACCAATAATATCCTATTATATTAAATATACTGTGCTTAATAATAAATAAAGAATTGCCTTCTCTTCCACTTGGCTTTTCTGCTCTCAGCTAGCAAGAAGGTCTGTGTTTGAGAAGGAATATGGAATATACTGAGAACTTTTATTCTCTGGGCTTGCAATGGCTCTCTCATCTGGCTTACCTTCCCAAGATAATTCAGTGCTTGTTTAGGAGAAAAATAAAAAGTGAAGAACAACTATGTTGAATTCTAGGGAAGCACTCAATTCTGGATCATCTACCAGAACATGATTTGTTTAAGGATTATACATATTGGAAGGGGAAAGGTACTAACTTCAACTAAATCCTGTGTTCTTATTCCTAAGAGTAATTCACAGGGGTTCTTGGCAGAAAATAGAGGAGTTCTATTACTTCTCAACCAGGTTATTTGAAAGCTGTGTTCTATAATTCACAGGCAGAGAAATGCCTTTAATTCAATGCCGTGATAATATAAGACTTTAAGGAATTTTGAGGAATTGTGAGGAAATCACCAGAAAAGCCAAATACATGAACACCAGTTATATTAGCAGAGTCTCTGGGACAAAGCCTCTTACACAAAGCACATGAGGCTCCATGCGACCTGGCCCCTGGCATCCTCTTCAGCTACATCTCTTGTTTGTGCTTCTTGAGCTCTGCCTACAGCCAGTGAACTAATAATAGCTCCCTAACTGAGCTGCGTCATTTCATATCTCCTTTGCATATACTATTATACTTAGAGTGCTGTATCATGCAGGGTCCCAACAGGGAACAGGTGGTGTACCCAGAAAGGTAATGGAAGGTGGTAAAGGGATTCTCTGTAGAGATGTGGGCAGGATTAATGAAGCCAGTAAGGGAAGGTGACTAACCTGGGGCCAGCAACAGCAGGCAGCTGCCAACCTTGGCCCCTTCTAGTAACTGTTTCCTTCTCTTGCTAGAACTTGGGAGGGAGTCCTTGTCAGATGGAAGAACAAAGCTACTATCAAACTGGACAGAGAGGGAGGTGGAGGAAAAAATATCTCTCTTTCCTCTTGCTGGCACCTCCCCTCAGAAATGCAAACCTGAAAGGCAGGGAACAAGAGGGAACGCAGTCCATAGAAGTCAAACTCGCAGGATACTGAGTAGGGAGAAGCCTGGAATTATGCTGGGCATTCTCCATTTTCCCTTACAGATCCAAATGCCCTGCCTCCCGTCTGTTGTCCTAGCAAATTTATTGTCAACTATTATACCCTGTGTGGCTCATCCACTATGCCACCTTCTGTAACTTCTCACCAGCCCCTTTGCTTCTCCCTACACATGGCCATACCTCTCTGTGACATTGACCACCTCACATCCCATCATTGCTTAATAGATTAGTGCCCTGCTAACCTGTGAGATTGTTGAGATCAGAGACTACACCATATGTATTTCTATATTCTCAACCCCTGGCCTACTGTCAGACATATAATAGATATTTGATAAATGTTTGATGAATTAAGAAACATGGAAGCATATGAACTAAAGAGGCCCCCAAAGACGTATCTACTGAAACATAACTCTGTCAGCACTCCTTTACAAACAACGAAGACTGCATTCATTGGGACTAAGATTGAAGTGTTATATATGGGCCAGGCAAGGTGGCTCATGCCTGTAGTCCCAGCACGTTGAGAGGCTGAGGTGGAGGTCAGGAGTTCAAGACTAGCCTAGCCAACATGGAGAAACCCTGTCTCTACTAAAAGTAGAAAAATTAGTCGGGCATGGTGCCAGGCGCCTGTAACCTCAGCTACTCAGTAGACTGAGGCAGGAAAATTGCTTGAACCTGGGAGGCGGAGGTTGCCGTGAGCCGAGATCTCACCACTGCATTCCAGCCTGGGTGTCAGAACAAGACTGCCTCAAACAAAACAAAAACAAACAAAAAACCCCAAATGTTATATATGTAACTTGTTAAGTCCCACACTTCATACAGTGAGAGGTGTCACATTTATAGAAATAGCTGGAATCTCAATGCTCCAAAGCCCCTGCCTGCCTAATTGTCAATAAGTCATCTCCTCTCCCCGAAGACAGTGGAGAATCCCTAAGCGTGCCTACAGGTGTATCCTGAATGATTCTAGCTTCCTCCTTACCCTTCCTCTAGGATTTAGGGGTTCAGCATGGAGTCAGTCCCCCTCCAGGAGTCCCAGGTTGGGGTATCATCTCCCAGTGGATGCAGTTTTGCAGAACTTTCATCTTTCTGCTGCCACTTGGCCACCCACTAGATACTGCCCTTGCTGCTACCCATATTACTGTCAGTTTTCCTCTAGACTGACTGTGTCTGCACCACCACAGGACACTGATCAAGCTTGAGCCTGCTGATTACACCGCTGATCATACCTGGCCTGCCCTAGAAACCACTGGCCTCCATGCTGTCAACAGGTTCCTGTTCCACAGCTCCTGACTTCCTCTAATTCACCAATTACTACTGCTGCTCTTCCCCAACATTTACTAGGGAAATACTTTCTCCTTGCCTGACCAGATTTTTCAGAAGGGCCTCCTATAGCAGAGCTGTAGGGCCTCTAAAGACAAAGTTCTCTATTCCCCATTCCTCTCTTTTGCAGAGCTCCCAGGCATTCTGGGGTTGGGGTTATATCTAGGTGGGTACGTGAGGGCCTTAATCCCCACTCAGAACTAAAGTGTCAATCCTTCTTGCTTAGTTAGCCTCCTTGAGAGGTTTCATCTTTCAAGATGACTTTTCTCCAGGGGTCCACGTTCTGTTTCTTATAGCTTGCTTCTCTTTGAAAATACTTAGTCCATCCAATGGGTCTATAATATCTGAAGCCACATTATACAGAGGATGCAAGTTCTTTGACATGTGTCTTCAAGTTTCCATAAAGTTCAAGTAAAATTAGTGGGGATCTCTTTTAAATATCTTCAAGTACTCTAGGTTAATTTAAAAATTCAGTAAATATCTACAGCAGGTGGCTTTCTGCTTAGAAAACCGAAGAGACTTATAGGAAGTTGTATTGTTTAACCTCACACTCTACACAAACAGTCTCACACCCAGTCCAGACAAGATACCCAATGGTATCTGGGAGGAACAGCACTTTTTGATTCTACACATAAAACATTAGTGATTTTATTTGTCAGTAGGCCATGGCCAGGCCTGCTACAAACCCAGTGATGCAGTAAGTGATAGAACTTAGAAGCAGAGTGGTGCTGCAAGAAATTCCTAATCATTTTTTTTAAAAATTAACCGATCATGATGGCATACACTAGTAGCTATACTCCTAGCTACACGGGAGGCTGATGCAGGAGGATTGCTTGAGCCCAGGAGTTTGAGGCTGCAATAAGATATGATTGTGCCATAATAGGATGGCACTTGTATGGGTATTTGACCCAGCCCAGGGCACTCCTGAATAATAAATCTATAAACCCATAGGTCTTGTCTTCTAACACAGCAGAGTCCTCACTCCAGTGGAACACTGAATTTTACAGAAGGAACTGGAGAATGACAAAATGGTACTCTTTATCTTGTTTTTTGTTTAATTTTTAGTTTGGAAACAGAGTCTTGCTCTGTCATCCAGGCTGGAGTGCAGTGAGCTATGATTATGTCACTTGAACTCCAGGGCTCAAGTGATCCTTCTGCCTCAGTGTCCCAAGTAGCTGGGACTACAGGCACATGCCATCATGGTGGCTAATTTTTAGAAATATTTGCAGAGACGGGGTCTTGCTATGTTGTCCAGGCTGGTCTCGAACTCCTGGCCTCAAGCAATCCTCCCACATTGGCCCCTCTAAACACTAGGATTACAGGCATGAGCCACCACACCCAGCTAATCTTGTATATGTTATGTGCACTGCTTGTTTGCTGGTTTGGTGGGCAAGAGAAGTGAAAGTCAACTTAAACTGAGGCAGATTCATCATTCGTGCCTTGATTTATTCATCTATAAACTGGAAATGACAATCATGTCTTTCCTAGAGTGTCATTTAGATGATTGAATGATTTAACATACATAAGGAACTTGGAACAGTGTTTGTAAGTTAATTAATACTATCTACATATTTGCTATTATTTTTACCATTATTACTATTACTACTACTACTATTATACTTATTTCTAACTTTCATCAAAATAGTGCCTTGGACCTAAAAGAGGGATTCAATAAACATCTGTTGAAATGTTTTATGAAGGAAGGAAGATGAGGGCAGTTAAATGGTAGGTGATAAGACTTCTGGTCTCTATCATAAAATGATACTAATTTTTAGCCCAAGAAACCAGAGTGAATGAGGAAACTGTACGTGAATACATTAGAGAGAAACAGAGACTATCTTCTTGTTCCCTAATTTAGATGACAGCCATTTGTATTCAGAGAAATTAAGTCCTGGTGCTGTCACTTGATGGATCACCAAAAATCCTCTAGAGTGGTGACTTTCGCACCTCCAATCCTGCAATTACTTGAAGGCTCATATGGGCTACTCCTGTGGGCAAGGGAAGCCCTGCTAGTGAGACCCCTAACTCAGCCGGTGTCACTCTGCTTTCAGCTGCTTTATATATAGTGGTTTCACTGCTTTAAAAATGTTCTCCAAAATCACTGTACTAGATGAATCAAGAAAAGAAAACATGCACCTACCTTTAAGGATTTCTAGTTCAGCCAACCCAGACCTGTCACATCATGATATTTTCTGGTAGGTCTGAGTGGGATGATGTGTGAATTGTCCCCTGAGTTGAAAGCCAAGAAAACAACATGCTTTTCTAAAGACCTTTCTTTCTGCCTTCTCCCCACTTTTTATTTCTTGTCATCCTTTCGTGCACCAGTTATGCTATGTATTTTCTTTTTATGCTTTTATGGCTGCTGGGGTTACTTTTGGAGGGATACCATAAGACAGTGAAGAAATTAATGCATCAGGGGACTTCAAGCAGAAAAATCCATCTGACCTGGTGACAGTTGGTAAGCATTAGAGAAAATCTCATTTACTTGAGAACCATAACTTTGGCAATTTCATTTTGGCTTACTTCACTGCCCTTCCCAAAGCTCTGGTTCAATCAAAGAGAGGAGGAAAACGTAACTTTGCTGAACTTGGTCACAGAGAGACTTTGAAGCCGACTGCAAGACGGTCCAGGAGAAAGGAACTGTAAGAAAAATATCTCATGGTTGTTGGTCTAAATCTGACTTCCTGATGCTCTGTTCCATTTTAACGAAAATTTTAAGCCGTGTCCCAGATTTTCCTTTTTAGCTGATGGATGGGGAGTATTGCTCCATAAGAAGGCACAAATTCTTTCCGCCTTTTTCTACTTTCAGTTGCTTTATTGGGTGCTTTATCTCAACCACTTACAATTGTTTTATGTTGAAGGCTATATTCCAGTTCATCTTGAAATGGAATGTGCTATTATAATGGGCTAGGCCGAGGAAGAATGTCTTTCTCAAGAGAGGAAAAGTGGAATTTGTCAGTGATGCAAACCAGACAGGAAGGGAAGGAAGGAAACTCTAGTTATTCACAAAAGGGTACCAGGATGATGAAAACTGAGCCCGACAGATTCCATCAGCGACTGGGGTCATCAGCCCGCAATTCAGTGATCTTGTCAACTAATCACAGGGCAGATACAACCCGGGGTCTGCTCTGGGCTGTGTACTGTTCTGTGCTTTGAAGATAGTGACAGGCAGTAAGGGTTTCATCAGGCAGAGTCATGAAGCCTCTCCCTGGGGAAGACCTTTGACCTGGTTCCTGTTTTTTGTATCCTTAGTTTTCCACCTACTCCAAATTTGACTCTTCCGAACATGCCTGAGGAATGGTTCCATCCTTCTTAATCTGATTAGTCTAATCAAAGACTCAAATTGGAAACTAAAAGAATTCCCTAAGAGAAAGTTCATTTTATCCTCACTCTCCTATGATGTCCCTATCTTTCTGGGGCATTGCATTTTTCTGACTAGTTTACTAAGAGCGACTTAAAAAAAAATGGATTTTATAACCAAAAAATCTAATATTTTGTAGTGCCTCTGAGCTAACATCTAATTTAGGAGGAAAGAAACTAAGAAATAATCCAATTTTGTTTTATTTTTGATGTGTGGTTTAAACCTGAGAGTCAACCAATTATTGATTATTTAATCAGGTATTTATGCCTATGTTAGTCATTATAGCATGCCAAATAGTTTCAATACTCTTTGTTCACAAGAAGTTTAAAATTTAGTTGGGGAGACAAAATAATCTGAAATAGCAATTAGTGAGAAGACAATGTGATAATTAACTATATTTTATATTGACAAAACAGAGTGCTAAAGAGTCAAGTCCAGAGAACAAAGTGGAGTAGAATGAGGTGTTAATTGCATAGTATAGATTAGAAACGAAGAAGCAGTTGCAGAGAGATGATTAGGGCACAGCTTTGTTAGGTAACTATGGAGGAGGCAGCTCTTAGGCAGCATTTTAAAAATCTTGTTCTTGGTTGTATTGCATTGTTCTGGGACTACTTCATGATTGTTGATATCAGATCCTATTAGTTACTCTAGTGTCAGGGAAGAAAAGGCATATACCAATAGAGCTGTGATGTGTTAGGCTGAATTTGAGGGTTATAGGGAAGAGTTACCATGGGGAAGGGAGTGCTAATTTAAGCTTTTACCTGGTAGCTTTTATCCCACTGACTAAATTCATTCTCTCCTAAAAGTGTTTTCTAGCTTTTCCTAAAATGTCTAACAATGTTCATGGAGGCTAATGACGGGGCTTTTAAATAGAGTAGATTCCATTACATGATTTCTTTTACCATCAATCCTGTTACTATTTTATGTGGCACAGTGGTGGGGTCTTCATGTCACGCACTCTAAACCCTGAGGTGTGTTAGCATTTTCTTGTTTGTTATGAAGATCCTGCTACAGCTGCTTTGCACTCTTTTTATTGAGGAAGCTGAAGGAGCTGACAAGATGAGTGACATTGTGTGAGGAGACCTCTCTTGCTCTTCTGCAGAGGTCACATCGGTTAATGCCTAATGCTACCTACAAAACACCAAGGGCTTATCTCTTATACTAGTCCTTTCTTACACTATCTCATCTTATTCCTGTGGGCATCTATTCCAGCAGAGGCTTCCTGGTAAGCTTGGGTTTATTACAAAGAATCCAATGGGTTTTCTGTAAAAGTCATAATTAATCTTACATTTCCAATTTGTGAACTGGTTGGAAACAAAGTTGCTTACATGCTTTTATTTATCTGAAACTGTTAAAACACATGCAGCTTATTTGATGAGCTGCCAGGGACCACCAGTGTTCTTTAGACCACACTATAAAAAACACTGCTTTAGGTCCATTGAGAGAATGGGCTGCATTGTCTGAAAAGAGAACAAGATGGGGACTTGGTGCTGTTTAGGTGGAAGAGGAAAGGGGCCTAAATAGGAAAAGCAAACTGTTTTTGTCACTTTCACAGCACTTCTGATACCAAATGTGGGGACAGGACATTCCCACACCAACCAGTACTCCAACTCTCCAGGCACCAATTTTGCCCTACAATTTAATTATGACACTAAACTACCTGGAGTTAGTGCAGACCTCACAGGTTAAGTGGTCAGTTCCACAAGACTGTCCCCCAGCTTGGATGCAAATTACAAGTAGTGAGTCCCAGGTTACCCACGCTTCTGTCCAACTTGACTACAAACCGGGGGTTTTCATGATGGCCTCTTCAGGTTTGATCATTTGCTGTAATGGCTTCAAATTCAGGGAAATATTTACTTGCATTTACTGATTTATTATAAAGAATATAACCAAGGATCCAAGTGAACAGCCAGATGAAGAGATATACAGAGTGAGATCTGGAAGGGTCCCAAGCCCAGGAGCTTCTGTCCTGTGAAATTGGGATGCATCACCCTTCCTGCACATGGCCGTGTTCACCAACCTGGAAGCTCTCTGAACGCCACACTTTAGGGAATTTTAGGGAGGTATAACTGACCATTACCTCAATCTGTAGCCCCTTTTCCCTTTCTGAAGAATGGGGAGTAGGACTGAAAGTTCCAAGCTCTAACCATGGCCATGGGGGCTACCAGCTCCCATTCTGAAGCTAGCCTAGCCAGAAGCCTATCCAAAGTTGCCTCATTAGAACACAAGATGATTTTATCCCCCTCAGGAAATTCTAAGGGATTTAGGCCATTCTGTGTCAGGAACCAGGATCAAAGACCACATTATATAAAAGATGTTTCTAACACTCCTAGCACTTAGGAAATTACAAGGGTGTTAGGAGCTCTATGGCAGGAACCAGGGGCAGAGACCAAATATATTTTATTTTATTACAGCATCTGACCCTGGAGTATGGTAGTTTTCTTGCAACTGGGCAAAGCGATGAGGTCACTGCACTACAATATTCTAGAGATGGTAGAATCTCAGATAGAAATGACTTTGTGAAACTGGGAACCAAGCAGCATAGCCTTGGAGGTCCCAGCAAAGATTCCCTTAGCTGAGCTTAGTGGGAGTGTGGAAGAGTGCTGGAGGGACTGTATGCAATGCTAGTTGTTTGTATACCCTTAAAGGCCTGAGGCATAAGAGAAAACAGCTCCACTTCAACTGAGTTACTTCCATTTTTCTTGGCAATGTAAGATTGAGGTTCTTGTAAGATCCAAGAGTGTCAACTAAGCCCTGATAGCCAACCTTCCCATCAACCTTGGTAAAGGGGTGTCAGAAGCAGATTTCTTTTATTTAGAAAAATTAAGACATGCAAATGTCATTGTATTCCAGAAGCTATGGGGCAATTCAGATCTGTTTAAAGTCTCCAACAGGGGGACTCCCGGAGGCTGTGGAGGCAGCGCAGTCCCAGAGCCAGGCAGGGACAGGCCCTGAGGAGGCTCCTTGGCCGTCAGCCCACCTCAGGCCCATTGGCTGCCCCTCTGCTCCCTGCTCCAAGTCCCCGGCCGCCGCAGCCCACTGGGAGTCCTGCTAAGGGAAGCTGAGAAAGGGGGTCCTGGGAAAGCGTTCCTAGTGCTCCTGAGGAAAGCTGCGACAAGATGGCAGCTCCCAGTGGGAGATGGAGGCCGAGTCTCTCTGCTCTCAGGAGGCCAGGCTGCTGCCTTTCTAACCCAACCATCTGGCTCTCAGCCTTCACCATCATGGCAGCTCTCACCAGGTCTGCTGCCTACACAGACTATGGTGTTCCAGGGAGTAGGATCCTGGCAGTCGCAGTGGCGGAGGACGGGAGCACCTTCTTAATGCTTCTGTGAGGGGCCAGGATTCTGCAGCAGGTGCTCATCCCAGCAGCTTCAGGCTTTCGGTTGTTGGTTTTACACCTCTGACAAATGACATGGCCAGACACAGGGTAATGTCTGAAAAAACCTCTGTAGAAGAGCAGGATGCATGGGGCATGCTGCAGCTCACATAGCAGCTGCCAAGCACATGGGAGCCTTCATCCACCCAATTTGGCCAAAGAAGCCCACATACTCTCCGTGAAAAAGATTTCCAGAAGCTGTTGTGTCAAAGTCTCAAAATACACACACTCACAGAAAAAGCAAACAAACAAACAAAAAACAAAAACACCACCAACACTAAAGGTCATTCTTGAGTCTGATTTGAAAACTAGGGTCAAATTCTGCAGAAATATTCAAGTGGCAAGCTAACATCCTAATAGCCACATCTGTAGGTCCTATCCATCATGCCAGGGAAAATGCCCCATTCACAAGTCCTCAGCTTCTGGTTCTAGTTTTAGGGTTTGCTCTATAGTTAAAGGTAGAAGGTACGTTACCCACTTACTCTTATTCACAGATCTGAATATGGAGGTCAGCAGGGGAAAGTGACATGTCCTAAGTTAGAGCAGAGTCAACAAGAAAACAAGACAAACAATAACTGAGCCCCTAGTGTATACTGGGCATTGGCGAGCTGCTGGAGAAAACATAGTTCCTTCTTCAAGGAGCTCCATCCTCTTTGCAGGCAGGACAGGCTTCCCTGCGGCTGAAGGAAGCTTGAAATTAGGATAATGAGGTTGAGCAGGGAGGGGCCACCACGCTGCCCTGAGAGGATCGTGTATGGACACAGAGCTGTGGCATGGCCCGGCTTTGACCCTCTAGCTGTGTTGTGGGGCGAGGTAGGGGCTGGAGTGGCCTCCTGCTTAAGATGGAATAACAAGGAGCAGATTTACCTTCCCACCAAAACAACTAAAAACTTGAACAAAATATATGAAGCAAACATTTTCAGGACATTGGACATCAGGCAATGAAGGCCAGTGATATCTGAGAGAGAGGAAACAAATGAGGTGAGCCCTGTAAGTGCCCCCAACTTATTGCCTAGATACAGTTTCCAAGTGTGGTCCAGGAAGGGTAATTTCCAAGTATTTGAAAAATAAGTGACACACCTATACATTATCTATGGATCAAAACAGAATTTGAAATGGGAATTAAAAAGTATTTTGAAGTGAAAGAAAATGAAAATGTAAGATATGAGTATTTGTGGGATTCCAATAAAGCAGTGCATAGGAGGAAGTTTACAGCACTAATCCCCTATATTAGAAGAAAGGTCTCAAATCAATGAGTTCAGTTTCCACCCAAGAAACCAGACAAACAGGAGAGAATTAAACCCAAAACAAGCAGAAAAAAAGGGTTGGGCTTTATTATAACAACAATTAGCTGTGTGACCTGGGCAAGTATTGTTCTCTCTGGTTCTGCCTGATTTTATCACTTGAAAAATGAGGATTGTAAACAATATTAGTGTTTTCCAAATTATGGGCCTGCTGCACAAGAATCATAAGGGAGTTTGTAAGAAATGCTAATTTCTAAGCCCTGCCCCAGATCTAGGGAATCAAAATTTCTGAGTAGGGCCTGAGAACCTTTCTCTCTCTCTCCCCTTCATACACACACACACACACAATTATATATATGTTATATATGGATATGGATATGTATCTGATATATATAACATATATATTGGAGACAGGGTCTCACTCTGAGGCCCAGGCTGGAGTGCAGTGGCACAAACACGGCTCACCACAGCCTCAACCTCCTGGGCTCAAGCAATCCTCCTGCCTCAGTCTCCCCAAGTAGCTGGGACCACAGGTACTGGCCACCTCCCTTGGTTAATTTTTTTTTTTTTTTGTAGAGATGGGATCTCTCCATGTTGCCCAAGTTAGTCTCAAATATCTTGGCTCAAGTAATCTTCCCACGCTGGTCTCACAAAGTGCTGAATTTACAGGCATTAAGCCACCAAGCCCAGCCTGAGAACCTGTATATTTAAACACAATAGTAATAGAATGTTCTAAGAGAGAAAGTGTCCTCCTTCTTGGTGGCATTCTGTTCAGTGACATGACTTCTGAGGAGATGCAAGGTAGGCAGTCTCAGCTCTGAACAGGAGGGGTCTCAGCTTCATATAACCTCTGTCCACCTGTAACTCAAGCAGTTCAGTCATCATGGAAGACTGTAAGAGCCTAGACATAAGGATAGTAACAATGGCCAGGATGGACTAACCATAGGGATCTTTCATTCATCTTATAATATTAGATAAGCCTCATAGTCTTATTATCCCTTCCAAGGTAGGGGAAGGAGTCTGATTATTACATAGGCTGGTTCCCATCTCTTCCAACAATGTAGGAACTGATGATGTGATTTAATTTGCTTCATTTCATTTCTGCCTATTTATGTTCCATAATTTATTTATTTAATGTATAAATGCTTTATTATGTCTTTGAACCACATCAACAAATTTATTCTGACCTATTTTCAGGCTATTCTCTAAAATAATTTTTATTTGGGTGAATTACTGTTTCTGAATTATACCACCAAGTCTTCTGTTCCTTGGCTGTCCTTTGAGAAATTAGACTTCTTCATGTGTTTTTGAACTTTGGTTTGCAGGCTCATTTTGAGCATCCCCTTCAAACTTTTCCCTCCCTAAGAATTTAGTGGTTTTCTTTACCTAGCCCAGTCCTTTTACTCCTAAACCAGAATCAGGTTTACAATCCAGCTTGGGATGTACTGCCCCTAGGGGACATTGTGGAGTATAGCAGATCCATTACCGAGTCTGCATGGTGCTGGCTCAGTTCCTGGGAGTCACACTTCGTCTTCGCCCTTTGTCTCTTCAGGTTTGCAGCTTCACCTGAAGCCATAGTCATAATAGAGCAGCGAGCCTTGTTCGCCTCTGGCATCACATAGGAAGCCTGGCTCTGCTCCAGGTCTCACTCACATTTAAAACTCCTTTTCCCATAGGGACCAAACTCTCAGTCACCAGTGTCTACTTCCAGAGCTCAGACAACCCACGATTTATGGTTTTCTTTTGTTTCTGGTCCACGGAGATGTTTATCTTGTACCAGAGCCTAGTTAGATCTTCCTGCTTTTTTTTTCTTTTTAAAAAATATTTCATCTGTCATTGCTTTTTGTTCACAGAAGGTGAATTCACTGCGTTTTGATCATTATAAAAGTCTGAATTAATTCATTTGAAAATGGTAAATAAATGACATTTCTTTCAAGCACAAGTCTCTGGAGTGAGATCCACATCCTCTACAACAACATAAGAAATCCTTGTGGAAGACAGCTCTGATTAACTCCTATTTATTCCTCCACTTGACAGAGCCTGAGCATCGATATCTTCTATTAATATTTGTGGTATGTTGTACAAGTTGGTACTTGTTGATTTGCTAGAAATGTTATGTGTGTGCATGCACCATTCTCCAAATAATCTGCCAACCGCTTAAAATCAGGGACCATGACTTATCATTAAAGTATTCCCTAAATGACATATTTTCTGGTAGCCACACACAGTAAGCTTCAATATAAATATCAATTATCTGATTGATTTACTCCAGGTATCCCAAATTTTCTTAATCAAGTGCACTATGACACTTAATAAAAATATTTATATATCCAAAGGTAATGTTGAAATAAAAAAATGGACAACTACATACAACATACAAATGTGTACACATATTTGACACTTTCGGGGGGGATTTCCTTGCTACATGCTTTGAGAGTTAGTGCCTATTGACCTTCAACTTGGAAAACATTGTACAGTTATTTACAATCCATTTTGCATTTATATGGAGAGAGAAAAATTCCCCATGAAAGGGGCCTCCAGCCTTGCCTATCAGGAAGTCAGCTACCTGTGACCAGAGAGCCTGAGTACATTTTTTCTGGGAGCAGGTGTTAACCCACCCCCACTAGTTAAGAGCCTGCAGGGCCCCTACCTTTGGGAGATAAAGAGGCAGTCTGTGTGGGGTCCCTTCTCCTCCACAGAGCCATTTGTTACTGGGGTTACACCCCCTGCAGGAATCTTTCAATGCTCTTTAACGCACAATGCACCTGACCTTGTTCAAAGCCAGGGGTTGCACTGCCCCAGGCAAAGACTGAAGAAATCCGACAAAATACATCTTACCAGGCTTTTTCTACTCTGTTGCATGGAAAGGCTCCTGTGTCTGACAACCAAAATACTTGTTAGTTTTCCCTTTTTTTCTTTTCACTCCAATAACTTAATTAATGCACACCATCAGTTGTTCATAATTCAGCAATAAGAATCTTTCCTTTGATAAGATGCAGCCAGTGGGAAAAACACAAAACTTTGTATCCTCTGCATTTTAGATCACTTATTTACTTCTGAGAAGAATTTTTTTTTGGCATGTGCGCCCCTCATGGAATCAGGAATGGACTTCGTGCAAAGAAAGCATGTTTTATCCTGTAGAAAGAATAAAACCCTTTGGAGGGTGGCATTTACTCAAGGGAACAGATGCCTGCAGGGTGTTCTCCTCACGGTGGGGGTGGCTGGTGACAAGGTGTGACATCTGCAGAAGAAATACAGGCAAGCACTTTAGCCCCCAAGTACTTCCCAGTAGAGAGTAGGCTTACTCACAACACAATAGTCGAAATCTGGCTCATGCTTGTTAAGCAATTCACTCAGAACTTTACCCACCCAATGGTATCTGTATTTTAATTACAGGAAAAAGGACTTGAAATTTGTGGGAGGCTACCACTTCTGCCACATACTCATGCACACACGTGCAATTCCTTGATGAGAGTGGCAAAGACAATAAAGGAATTCACTGTAAGAGGTGTGTTCATGTATCTGTATGAGATTATGAGGGATACTTAACAAAAGTGGAATTTGCTAAGTGATTGAAAGATTATCCTAATACTCCAGGTTTCTTTTCCAGTTTCAGCTTAGGCTTACAAAGACAAACTAGATAGTTCCTGCATTCTGAAAACCCTGTGAAATGGACTGGTTGGAACGGGCAGTTTATAACATGATACTTTTAGATTGGAAGGCCCAGTGAGGTGAGGATCTTGAAGTACTCACTCCCTGAGAAGTTATTCTCAAAATGAAAACAGTTTAAATAGGTGGACAGGAGCAGGTATTTATGAAGCAAAGAGTTAGGCTAATTTTTGCTTGGTCTCAATCATATTTAACATAGGGAGAGAAAAGTATGCCTGGTCCCAGAATTGGTTAGCACAAGACATGGGAATTCTATTGGTTTCAATTCTTGGGATTGGGAGGGACCTCAGGAAGATGGCATAATAGCATTCTCCAGGTCCATCTCCCTGCAGGAACATCAATTTGAAAAAGTATCTATGCATGAAAATACACTCACAAGAGCTAAGGAAACCAGGTGAGAAAATACAGTACCTGGGCATAGTGATTCTTGTGACTCATGAGGAAAAAATTATTTTAAAGTATATTCCTGTTTTTTTCTTTTTTTAATCCAACTTAGATAACATGGTCAGTCACTTGAATAATGATCTTACTATCACAAACACTTCCTTGACTACTATCCTGTTGTACTAGCCCACAGAGTGCTAAACATGGAGTAATTCTAAACTGCAGTTACTTTTGCACCAACCTAATACAACTTGTAATGAAGATTGTTTTTCATATCTGGTTCCAACTCTCTGTTGGTGGTGGCTTTGAGCAGCAGTGTACAAAGAAACAAGCTGAGCTCAGAAGAAACAAATGCATGAGTGGCTCACCCTGTCTATTATGGACACAAGTGGAGAGTAGTGAGAGGTTCAACTTTATACTTAAGTCTCAAAATGTCTATCTCTATTGTCTCTATTGGACTTCGGACCTGCACATTCAACTACCCACTGGGTAATCTTATCTGGATGTCCCAACTACCTCAATCTGTACATGCCTAAAATTAAAATAAAAGTGGGTTAACTGATCCATCAAATTGGCATCATGATCCCTATGAACATTGTGTTCCAGGCAGCCATTACCACATTTCAGATTAGTACTCAATTCAAAATAAACCCTCTTTGCCATCTGACTAAGGAAACTTGCTCTGATGGTGGAATTATAGGCATCAGCAATGGGGGTAAGGGAAAAAGTTGATGGGATGGTGGAAACCCAGTGTCTTAAAATCTTACCTATTTCACCTTTCCTGGCCCTGAGTACAGAAATAAGATTACAGGGAAAAATTCAAACTATGCTTGCTCTCAAGTGGAGTGATAGAAACTAGAAAAAATGAAGGTAATAAAACTTTTAGACTTTCTTTACAATATCCTATTTAGCTTATATATATCTGCCCATCTCCCTTAACTTCCTCTCCTTAACCCCCAATATTTTTATTGTCAGATGGTCATTAGGACAAAAGCTTATTTATCTGAAGAATTATAGTGTCAGTCCCATGTAGGATGGTCTATGTGTTTACGCAAAAGTGCTCCATGACACAAACAAGGTATAAAACTGATTGATGTCTCAAAGCAACTAAGGGGTCTCTACTGGTAGCCAGGATTACTGTTTCCTAGTAGAAAAACTGGTAGAGAAAATTGAGTTCTTATAATAAATTCCATAACAGCAGCTTAGCTGTAAATGACTTTTTAAAAGTCACTTGACTGTGCAAACTGGTTAGAGCATAAATATTTTAATGATATTTCAAGAGCTTAATGTCAACCATCAGTGTCCAATAAATGAAAATTACTTTTAGTGATACATCTGGAAATATGATGGTTTTTTGAGCCAAAGTCTCTCAAGCTTTGCACAGAATCTGAATTTTTATTTTTACTCTGTGCCTGTTATATAAACTTCTTATATTTGTTAGAGGAAAAGAAGATAAATTGGACACTACTTGGGATATTGAAAAATGAATAAAATGTTAAGACATGTTAAACTTAGTGTTGGCTCATTGAGGGAAAGAAAGT
Organism: Pan paniscus; assembly: GCF_029289425.2. Classification (NCBI taxonomy): domain Eukaryota; kingdom Metazoa; phylum Chordata; class Mammalia; order Primates; family Hominidae; genus Pan; species Pan paniscus. The sequence continues at coordinate 25,614,740 of NC_073262.2, read as the reverse complement.
CAATAATTTATTTAAGAAAAACAATTTTACTTAAAGGGCAATATTTTAATAAGCAGAAATAGGAGAGGGAATATATTTTCAAATGAAAGCAGCATCACTGGAATGAAAAATGTAACGTGCCAAAGTCGCTACTTTGAAGGGGAGCATGCTCATCTGAATGTAAAATCTTGTTATATTCCTGTAAAACCCTAACTTTATTTTCATTCTTATCTGTTTAATCATTTAACTAATATTTATCAAATACCCACTCTGTGTAATGGTGTTGTGGGAGGAAATTGTGGGGCCACAAAGACCCCGGTGAAGGAACGCCAGAGCATGTGAAAGCAGAAGATGCATCATCAAAGGATACCCGAAGATGTCTAAAAGAAGCTCGGTGGGAAAGCTGAGTGCTTGGAAGAACCAGGGTAACAATGTGACAAAGTGAAAGCAGACATTCTGCTTAAGTTCTTTAAAGCATTTGTTATGAAGTGGGGCAGTAAAAGTTAGGACTCAGAGTTTGTTATCACTTTTTAGTACAGTAAGGCAGTTTTGCCCATGGTTCCTGGAACAGGGACTATGGAGTTGGATGAATGGGAGAGAATTGGAAGAGATTTTTTTTTAAAATTATACTTTAAGTTTTAGGGTACATGTGCACAATGTGCAGGTTTGTTACATATGTATACATGTGCCATGTTGGTGTGCTGCACCCATTAACTTGTCATTTAACATTAGGTGTATCTCCTAACGCTATCCCTCCCCCCTCCCCCCACCCCACAACAGGCCCCGGTGTGTGATGTTCCTCTTCCAGTGTCCATGTGTTCTCATTGTTCAATTCCCACTTATGAGTGAGAACATGCGGTGTTTGGTTTTTTGTCCTTGTGATAGTTTGCCGAGAATGATGGTTTCCAGCTTCATCCATGTCCCTACAAAGGACATGAACTCATCCTTTTTTATGGCGGCATAGTATTCCACGGTGTATATGTGCCACATTTTCTTAATCCAGTCTATCATTGTTGGACATTTGGCTTGGTTCCAAGTCTTTGCTATTGTGAATAGTGCTGCAATAAACATACCTGTGCATGTGTCTTTATAGCAGCATGATTTGTAATCCTTTGGGTATATACCCAGTAATGGGATGGCTAGGTCAAATGGTATTTCTAGTTCTAGATCCCTGAGGAATCACCACACTGACTTCCACAATGGTTGAACTAGTTTACAGTCCCATCAACAGTGTAAAAGTGTTCCTATTTCTCCACGTCCTCTCCAGCATCTGTTGTTTCCTGACTTTTTAATGATCGCCATTCTAACTGGTGTGAGATGGTATCTCGTTGTGGTTTTGATTTGCATTTCTCTGATGGCCAGTGATGATGAGCATTTTCTCATGTGTCTTTTGGCTGCATAAATGTCTTCTTTTGAGAAGTGTCTGTTCATATCCTTTCACCCAATTGTTGATGGGGTTTTTTTTTTCTTGTAAATTTGTTTGAGTTCATTGTAGATTGTGGATATTAGCCCTTTGTCAGATGAGTAGATTGCAAAAATTTTCTCCCATTCTGTAGGTTGCCTGTTCACTCTGATGGTAGTTTTTTTGCTGTGCAGAAGCTCTTTAGTTTAATTAGATCCCATTTGTCAATTTTGGCTTTTGTTGCCATTGCTTTTGGTGTTTTAGACATGAAGTCCTTGCCCATGCCTATGTCCTGAATGGTATTGCCTAGGTTTTCTTCTAGGGTTTTGATGGTTTCAGGTCTAACATTTAAGTCTTTAATCCATCTTGAATTAATTTTTGTATAAAGTGTAAGGAAGGGATCCAGTTTCAGCTTTCTACACATGGCTAACCAGTTTTCCCAGCACCATTTATTAAATAGGGAATCCTTTCCCCATTTCTTGTTTTTGTCAGGTTAGTCAAAGATCAGATGGTTGTAGATATGCGGCATTATTTCTGAGGGCTCTGTTCTGTTCCCTTGGTCTATATCTCTGTTTTGGTACCAGTACCATGCTGTTTTGGTTACTGTAGCCTTGTAGTATAGTTTGAAGTCAGGTAGTGTGATGCCTCCAGCTTTGTTCTTTTGGCTTAGGATTGATTTGGCAATGCGGGCTCTTTTTTGGTTCCATATGAACTTTAAAGTAGTTTTTTCCAATTCTGTGAAGAAAGTCATTGGTAGCTTGATGGGGATGGCATTGAATCTATAAATTACCTTGGGCAGTATGGCCATTTTCATGATATTGATTCTTCCTACTCATGAGCATGGAATGTTCTTCCATTTGTTTGTATCCTCTTTCATTTCCTTGAGCAGTGGTTTGTAGTTCTCCTTGAAGAGGTCCTTCACGTCCCTTGTAAGTTGGATTCCTAAGTATTTTATTCTCTTTGAAGCAATTGTGAATTGGAAGAGATTTTTTTAAAAAAAGGTGTATAAAGACAGAGCAGTGACGGGTACCACGGAGGGTGCTGCTGAGGCGATGATGGCAGAGGGGCCCAAGGAAGTCCGAGGCTGTCCTCTGGGGCATGACGAGGGCGGAGGGGACCAGGAGCCCGTCCCTTCCCTGAGGGGCCCTCCTGCCGCCATCCCATGCCCCCGCGCCGGCCCCCAGGGCCACCGCCGCTGTTGGGTCGGAGCCACCCCGTGGGCTCAGGAGGAGCCGGGAGGCGACCTCGGGCTCCCTTGCGGGGCTGCAGGAGCAGGTAGGCTGCTTGAAGTGTCGGAAGCTGCGGCGCCGTGGGAGAGGCCGGCGCGGCTGAGCGCCCTTGGGTGCTCCTGGCGAGTGCACGAGTGACTGTGGCAGTCCTGCTGCGGCTACCTCACCTGGCGCAGTGGCCCGGCTACGCTCCCCGACTGCTGTAGCCCCCAACCGTCCCAGCAGAGCTTCTCTTTGGAGGCACTGCCGTCCCCCAGGCCGCGGCGCCGCCATCCCCGCGGCTGGGCTATTACAACCCCTTCTACTTCCTGAGCCCCAGGGCCGCGGGGGCCTGACCCGGGGGCAGCTGCTGGCATCAGCACCCCTGCTACAGTCACGGGCCTGGGACCCTGGGTTCCTCATGTGCAGGCGTCAATCCGGGCCACTCCAGTGACAAAGGCAGGATCTGCAGCCCCTTCCCGAAGCCCGAGTGAGACCGGGCAACCGGCAGGCAAAGAATATGTTATTCCATCCTTGGGCCACGGGTGGCAAGGATGGTGGATTTCTTTATTATCTTCTTTGTAAAAGCAACCATTGTCTTAAGCATTATGCACCTCAGTGGGATAAAGGATATCTCTAAGTTTGCTATGCATTATATAATGGAAGAAATAGATGAGGACACATCAATGGAAGACTTGCTGAAAATGATGGTTGTGGCTCTTATATACAGATTATTAGTTTGTTTTTATGAGATAATTTTCATTTGGGGAGCAGGTGGAGCTACCCCAGGGAAGCTCCTGGTGGGGCTTCGAGTTGTGACACGTGATACATCAGTGCTTATTGCACTAAGTCGTGTTTTAGTGATTCCTTTTTCAAATGTTAGCATTACAACGTCCACTATACGAGCTTTGATCAAGAATTTTTTGATTGCTTCTTTTTTCCCTGCTTTTATCACACTGCTGTTTTTTCAACATAATCGAACAGCCTATGACATTGTAGCAGGAACCATTGTGGTAAAAAGAAATGGGGTCAGAGATGCCCCCCCAAAGACCTGATTTCCACACGCTATAATGACAAGACTAAATTATGTAACAAGGCCATCAGTATCCCTGGGTTACCCTAACTGATGATTTAGAAATTAAAGCAATCACTCCAGTGTGATGCAGCTGACTACTCTGAAAGTTTTGATTTTACTTGAATGCCAAAAACTTTTCCAGAAGAAAAACCTATTAAATTCAAGTATTAAAATTTTTAGATCAAAAAGGCAAATGATTTTATAAACAATGAACAATATATACTTTCTTAAGATCTAAGGTACTTTCATAAGATCTAAGAATTTGCTGAAAGCATTTTCAGCTTTGAAATCTCCAAATGAAACTTTGAAATTGATTTTGGTTTATCCCAAAACAATGGAAAATGTCCAGTTGTGTTTTGTAAACATGTATGTAACTCATCTTTTAGTTCACACTTCCCGGGGAGCCGCCAAAGAAGGTCCCCATGGGAGTTAGGGGACCCTTACCCTCAGGAACAGTCGGTCTATTACTTGGAAGGTCTAAATTTAAAAGATGTTACTGTACATACAGGAATAATTGACTCTGATTATACTGGAGAGATTCAATTAGTTATTAGTTCCTCGACTCCTTGATCTGCCTCCCCAGGAAAAAGAATTGCTCAGTTGTTGCTGTTACCTTACATAAAACTAGGAAGCAGCACAGTGAAAAGAACAGGAGGCTTTGGTAATACTAATCCAGCATGAAGGGCCGTGTATTGGGTTAATCAAGTGTCTGACAAAAGACCTATTTGCACAGTAACTATTCAGGGAAAAGATTTTGAAGGAGTAGAAGATACTGGAGCTGATGTCTCTATTATTGCTGTAAATCAATGGCCCTGGCACTGGCCTAAGTAAGCAAAAGGCATCCATTGGTATTGTTGGAGTAGGAGCTGCCTTCAGAGTTCTTTGATTTTACCATGTCAAGGGCTGGATGGTCAGGAAGGGACAATTCAGCCTATCATTACACCTATTCCTGTCCATTTATGGGGTAGAGACTCATTGTAACAATGGGATGCTGAAATACCTATTCCTACGGATCAATATAGTAATCATAGTAGACAAATGATGAAAAATATGGGATATCACCTGGGAAAAGGACTAGGAAAAGATAAAAATGGCCAATCAGAACCTTTAGAATTAAAAGGGCAAATAGATCGGACCAGATTGGGGTGTCATTTTTAGAAGCGGCCATCGTTGAGCCTCTGGCTCCCATTTCTCTTGTCTGGCTAACTGCCAAACCAGTTTGGGTGGAGCAATGGCTGCTGAAACAGGAAAAACTGGAGGCTTTAAAAGAACTGGTACAGGAACAATTGCAAAAGGGACATATAGAGCCTACTTTCTCCCCTTGGAATTCTCCTGTATTTGTCATTAAGAAAAAATCAGGGAAATGGAAAACGTTAACAGATTTAAGGGCTGTTAATGCTGTGATTCAACCCATGGGCGCACTACAACCAGGGCTGCCCTCCCCAACAATGATCCCCAAATACTGGCCTCTCATAGTGATAGATCTAAAGGATTGCTTTTTTACCATTCCTTTAGCTGCCCAAGATTATGAGAAATTTGCTTTTACTGTTCCCGCCATAAATAATAAAGAACCAGCAGACAGATACTATTGGAAAGTACTACCACAAGGCATGCTAAATAGTCCGACTATTTGTCAAACTTATGTCGGGAAAGCTATTAAGCCAGTTAGAGAACAGTTTAAAAAATGTTGTATCATCCATTCCATGGATGATATTCTGTGTGCAGCTGAAACTAGGGAAGAACTGATGTTGTGCTACAAACTGTTAGAAAAGGCTGTAAATGCAGCAGGGTTAATTATAGCCCTCGATAAAATCCAAACTTCTACTCCCTTTCAATAAAGCCATGGCTACATTTTTTCAACAATGGAATATTGCCCATACTACGGGTATTCCACATAACTCACAAGGACAAGCAATAGTGGAAAGAGCTAATCGTACTTTAAAAACTCAAATACAAAAAGCAAAAGGGAGGGGACCAGGAATATAAGACACCACATATACAATTGCATTTAACTTTATTAACATTAAATTTTTTTAACTTACAAAAAGATCAACCCATGACTGCAGCTGAACAACATTTGACAGGGCAAAAGGAAAATAAAAAGGCTGGACAAGATATATGGTGGAGGGATGCACATACAAAGAGCTAGGAAAAAGGAAAATAATCTTATGGGGAAGAGGATTTGCTTGTGTCTCTCCAGGTGACAATCAGGTACCTGTGTGGGTGCCCACCAAACATCTAAAGATCTATCATGAGCCACAGCATCTAGTGGACCCACCTGTACAGTGCAAATTGAAGGCTGAAGGATTGCTTTTAAGCCTCGATTTGCTTTCTCTGTGCCTTCTGTTAGAAGGGGCCTGCTTCTTGTTATCAATGGTAAGTTTTACCCCGCGGTAATTAACCAAAGAGGCAGAAGCTGAGTTACAAATGCTTCAGCAATGGCATGCCTCCTGGCTGCAGCCACAAAAGTTTTTGCTTCTGTTTCAGTAGATTTACTAATGTGGCGGTGAGGGTAGGCTTGTGGTTTTGCAGGAGATAAGCAAACCATGTAGGTGCCCTCAAGATGTGTACGACCATGGAACAGGAGACTGGAAGGACCCATGGATCCCAACCATGGACTGGGTTCCCCCAGTATGAGCCATGCTGAGAAACTGCTGGAGTGCCAAGGTTTTACCTATAGTTGCTTAACGGACCAGTGCTTTCTGACTGAACTCCTCTCTACCCTGAATACAAGAGACCCTAATAGGTAGGATCGCCCCTATTCAGCATGAAGAAGTTACAGAAGATGGACCTTCATCCTTCTGCAACCCCTAGGATTAAGGGTCCTCTTGTAAAAGGGAAAGGGGACATATGTGGGAAGCATTCAAACCAGAGCAACTCCATTTTGAATAAGGGCTAAGAAAAATAAAGCTGGATCACCAACCGGCAAATAAGGGCTGTACAGCCTGCAATTGCGTTGCTCAATTAATTTAAAAAAGAGGCCACCTTATGCTAATAATAATGATAGCTGTGGTGGTTGTTACAAAAAAGAGATGGGGGCCATGTTGGGAGAAAAGCTGAGTGTTGGGAGAGAAGCTGAGGCAGGGCTTGCATGTCTGCTAGACGTGTTGGCTCCTTGCTTCTAGCACTCCCATTATCTCAAGCAGCCATGTTTTTCATTCACTTGATACACTGTTTCCTTTCAACCCCCACATCCTCACCACCTGTTTGAGCATCAATAAATAGCGTGGGCTCCCAGAGCTCGAGGGCCTTTGCAGCCTCCACACTCGCGATGGCCCCCTGGTCTTACTTTCTCTCTCATACTTTTTCTCATTCTTTTGACTCTGCTGGACTTCATTGCCCTCAAGACCTGGTGTTAGGTCTTATCACCCCAACAATGACTCCCTGCTCTATGAGCTGCAGAATTGATGTTGTGTTATCAGGCAAGGAAACACATGAATCTCCTTGTACATTTTCATCAGAGCTCTGAGATGACTAGATGAATTGGCAATGAGTAGTAGTATTCTTGAAATAAATCTTTTTTTTTTTTTTCTAAGCAGTAGGTCTCAACAGTGGGCTTACAATATTCAGCAAACTATTCTGTAAACAGATGTGCTGTCATATAGACTTTGTTGTTCTATTTAAAGAGCATATACAGAGTAGATTTAGTATAATTCTGAAGGGCCCTAGGATTTTTGGAATGGTAAGTGGGGTAGCTTCACTAGCTGCGTCAGCCCCTAACAAGAGAGTTGGCCTGTTTTGTGAAGCTTTAAAGTCAGGCATTGACTTCTCTCTAGCTATGAAATTACTAGATGGCATCTTCTTCCCATGGAAGGCTGCTTTGTCTATATTGAAAATCTGTTGTTTAGTGTAGCCACTTTCATCAATGATCTTAGCTAGATATTCTGGATAACTTGCCGCAGCTTCTCCATCAGCACCTGCTGTTTCACCTTATGCTTTCACGTTAGGGGCATGGCTTCTTTCCTTCAACTGCATAAACCAACCTCTATTAGCTTCCAATTTTTTTTTCTCCTGCAGCTTCTTCACCTCTCTCGGCCTTCATAGAAGTGAAGAGAGTTAGGGTCTTGCTCTGGATTAGGCTTCTGCTCGGGGGAATGTTTTAGCTATCTTTAATCTGAACCACTGAAACTTTCTCCATATCAGCAACAAGACTGTTTTGCTTTCTTATCATTCTTGTATTCACTGGAGTAGCATTTTTAATTTCCTTCAAGGACTTTTCCTTTACATTTACACTCTGGCTAACTGGTACAAGAGGCCTAGCTTTGGCCTATTTTAGCTTTTGACACCTTCACCTTCTTCACTAAGCTTAATCATTTTTAGCTTTTGATTTAAAGTGGGAAACATACAACTTTCACTTAGAGGGACTTGTAGGGTTATTAATGGTCTATTTTCAATACTGTTGCACCTCAGGGAATGGGGAGGCTGGAGGAAAGAGAGATGGAGAATGGCTTGTTGGTGTAACAGCCAGAACACACACATTTATCAATTAAGTTTGCTGTCTTATCTGGACACGGTCCATGGCCCCCCAAAACAATTACAATAGTAACAACAAAGATCACTGATCACAGGTCACCATAATGAATATAATAATAATGAAAAAGCTTGAAATATTGTGAGAATTACTAAAATGTGACACAGAGACACAAAGTGAGCACATGTTTTTGGGAAAATGGCACTGATAGATTTGTTCAATGCAGAGTTACTTCAAACCTTCAATTTGTAAAAAAAAAAAAAAAAGCAGTATCTTTGAAATGCAATGAAGTGAAGTGAAATAAAACAATGTATGTCTGTATGTAGGAGTAGGATTATTGGGCTATATGGTTAGGTGTATATTGAACTTTATTAAAGTGGCCAAACTATTTTTAGTGCGGACATACCATTTTGCACCCTCACCAGTGTGGTATGAGAGTTTCAGTTGCTCTGCAGCCTCATCAACACTTGGTATTGTCAGGTTTTTTTTTTTTTTGCCATTCTAATAAGTGTCTAGAAGTTATCATTGCAGTTTTAATTAGCATTTCACTAAAGACTAATGATATGAGTATCATTTCATGTGCTATTTGTCACCCATATATCTTCTTTGGTAAAGTGTTTGTTCAAATCTTTTGGCCATTTAAAAAATTTTGGTTGTTTTCTTATTGCTGAGTTTTGAGAGTTCTTTGTATGTATTAACTACAATTCCTGTGTCAGGTGTATGATTTGCAACTATTTTCTCCCTGTCTATTCTTGTCTTTTCATTCTCATAACCGTGTTGTTTGCAGAGAAAATGTTTTAACTTTTAGAAAGTCCAATTGATTTACTTTTTGTTATGTATTGTGCTTTTGGCTTTGCATTTTCAACCTTCAATTTTTATATATTAAAAGTAAAATTTCTAAAAAAAGATTTCCTCCTAGCAATAGCAGATTATCTACATGTATGTAAATAATAATTACCTATATCTCCTAAATGTGAAATTAAATAAGACATTAGACAATTTGTGCAGAAAAAACAAATTAGAGTTAAGAAAGATGAGACAAGGATCTAATAATTTTTAAAACACGGAACTAATGTCTTTTCGATTTTGGATAATAGTTGCATGTAGACACATGAAATAAAATGCCTCATGGGGTTTCAAATACCCATTCATTTATTTACCCATTCATTTTAGAATATTTACTGAGCACCCACTATAAACCAGGCACTGTGTTCTACGTGGGGGCATATAGATTCATATGATGGGACAAAGAACTTGCAATAAATAGATCAATGGATAACACAATGTGGTAAGAACTGTGATTGACATATATTCAAAATGAACCAGGTTTCTTTTTTTACATGTGGTAGTGTCATCATGCCTATCTCAGTATGAAATTGTTCATGTGACTATTTGATCTAAAGTCTTTCTCTCCTACTCAGGTGATGGGTGCACTACAATCTGACTTCACCACTATACAATTCACCCATGCCAAAAACCACTTGTACTTCCAGAGCTATTGAAATAAAAATATACATTAATTAAAAAAATCAGAAAGGGCTGCTTTTAAAATAATCCATAAACAAGGCTGGGCATGGTGGCTCATGCCTGTAATCCTAGCACTTTGGGAGGCCAGGATGGGCAGATTACCCGAGGTCAGGAGTTCAAGACCAGCCTGGCCAAAATGGTGAAACCCCATCTCTACTAAAAATAAAAAAATTAGCTGGGCATCAACAACTCAGGAGGCTGAGACATGAGAATCACTGGAACCTGGAAGGCAGAGGTTGCAGTGAGCCAAGATTGTGCCACTGCACTCCAGCCTGGGTGACAGAGCGAGACTGTCTCAAAAACAAAAACATGAAACAATAACAACAAAAAATAATCAATAAACAGATCTGTAGTGAGAGCTGGGCAGGTTGGGAAGGTGCAGGGTGAGACCAACTATGGTAAATGTGAGCTGGCAGACTCAGCAGGGGTGAAACAGAGGATGGCACTCAGCCGTGCTGGGCAGGGGTGAGAAGGAGAGGGCTTAAAATAAATCAATAAAGTGCGTCTCTCTCTTCGTGCACTCCAGGAGTGTAAATACAATATATGTTTTCTTCATCGCGTCACTTTGCTCCAGCCTGGGCAGCAGAGTGAGACTCCGTCAAAAAAAAAAAAAAAAAAAAAGCTTGCTGCTGATGTACAGAAAGAAGGCGTTGCTTAATTCTGCCCCTGGCAGTTTCGAAGACTTGATTTTTAAAAAGGTGGTATTCGAAGTGAATCTTGAAGCAAAGATAGGAACTTGCTGTTGGGGCAGGAGAGAGTTGAGAAGGAAGAGAAGCACAGCATTCTAGCACTATGAAATCTTAGACACGGGTGTGTGAAGGTCCACGGACAGGCAGTTGTATGTGGAGCAGAACCATCCTGCCTGCGGAACTGTGAGGACAGAAGATGAGACCAACGTGGAAGGCTGGGAACGGACTGGGAAGGAAATGCCTTGCCAACCAGGCTCCATTTGAACTTCCTCACAGTGGGGTTGGAACGGAAGAATCTTAAGCTTGAAAGTGACATGATTACATTAGTGATTCTGAAATAGAGAGGGCAGCATGTGGTCGACTGGAGAGCAGAGCAGTGAAAGCCTGTTGCTGAAGCGCCGGTAAGGCATGATGAGGTCTGGCAGTGAAATAGAGATGCTGGGAGGGATGGATCTAGAAGTCATCCTAGGAGACAGAAACACAGGACTGGGCGATTGATAAGATGTGAAGGGAAAAGCAGAAGGAAGATTTAACATTTTCGCTCTTCTGATGCCTGAGGAGTGTTGTATGTTGGTAGTCAACATTTTTTTAAAATTTTTAAATTAATATTAATGTTCTTTAGAAAATACCGTAAAGTATAAAGAACAAGAAAACCATCCATTATGCCAACACGCAGAGATAACCACTGCAGACATTTCATATGCATATCTTTCCAGCCTTCTTTGAAAATATATTTCTGAAAAGAGATCCTAAGGGTTCCATCTCTACCAGGAACTCGGCTCTCATAAACTGCATTAATACGTTGAACTTCACTTTGAACCCAAATATGAATATTTTCACTAAACTATGCACCGATTTTTTAAAAAATAAAGTGAATAAGTACATGGACCGGAACTGCCAACTGGAAACTAAATGAGTGTCAGCAGTGACACCCGGGACATGCCCTCATTAGTAGATGCTAACCCGCAGAGGTAACCTGCCTAGAGACGGAGAGACATTTCCAAGTTCAGGTTGATTAATTCATATTCAATTCATTCACCCTGCTGAGCCCTGCAGGAAGACAGCGCGGCAGCGATCTCCACCTTGAGGGGGCGCTAATTATTTTTTGCCTACTTGAACCCTGAGCTTGGGCAAGCCTGTGCACATACACTAAGAGAAAAACTTTCTGAGGTCTAGCAGCTGTCGATCAAAAATAGGTTATCCTAGGCCCTTCCAAATAGAGGGACTGGGGAAGGAAGTTTAATTAAAAAAACAGTAAGAATGTTTTGATGTTGGGATGGATAGATTATTGGGAAGGCAGGGTGATTCAGGAGAGGCCTGAAAAAATGCTCCAGGGGTAGAAAATCCAGGAAGGTGGAGGGGTCTCAAAGATGGACAAATAGCCACAGGGCGGGCGGCCCTTACGAAGGTAGCCTTGCAGGCCAAGTTCGGGGGGAGGTGGGGAGGCTGGTTCCGAGTTTCCGGGCATATCCGTGGAATCCTTCCAGACCTTCCTGGGGACCTTCCCCGGTCACCCCGGCTCCCCGCCGGCCCCCCGCGCTGCTCAGGGGAGAGTAGGACTATGACCCACTTCCACTCTAAGGCTCTAGATCGAACCGTCCAGGGGGGTCAAACACGATTTACAACAAGGAAGAGAAAAACCAATACGTCCCAAGAGGGCTGCAGGGGCTTTACCTGGAGGAAGGGTTGGGCAGAGGGTGGCAGTATTATGCCCTGGACTTTTTTGCACCAAACCCATAACCGGATTCCCACTTCCTAAGACCTGTCTTCCTGGCTCTTCCCACCGCCTCCACGCTCCGCCCCGCAGCTTAGGTCTTTTACTGCAAACGTCAAGTGGTCTCCGCCTTCCCTGGGTTCGGAGCTTCACTTGTTCTTGAGCTCTGCGGTCCGGCGGATTTCGCGTGGCCCAGGGGATGGCGGGGAGTGAGATTTGGCCAGGGTCATTTCACACTGCCGGGCCTGCAGCCACGCACGCAGCTGCTGGCCCGGCTGAGGCTGGCGGCGAGGGAGAGGCGCAGGGGGTCGCGCACAGGAAGGTATCGGTGCACCCTGAGCAAACACTGCTCGCTTCCAACGCTCACTGGGAACAGGCTTCCCGGGAAGGTTCCAAATCTCTCCAGTTCCGCTCACCCTGCGGGCTGGAGCGCGGCGCCCGGGTGCCCCACCTGCGCCGGGCGGTCGGCTCCCGCTGGCCGGAGTTTGCAGACTTGGCGCTCAGGCCGATTCTCCCTGAGTTGGGTCGCGCGCGCCGGGCCAATGAGCGCGCCCCGCGGAGGGCTCCGCTCCCCCCGCGCGCGCTGATTGGTCCCGCGGCCCTCGAGGCCGGGCCGGCCGCGGCTGCAGGCGGCGGCCAGTGCCCGGCGCGAGTGGGAGTGGCGCGAGTGGGAGTGGCGCGCGCGCGCCCCCAGCTGTCCCCCGTCTCTCCCCGCCGCGCTCCCTCGCTCTCTCCCTCTCTCCCTGAGCTCCCGGGCTCCGGCAGCGCGCTGGCGGGGCGCCGCATTGCACAGTCTGGGGGCGCCGCAGTGTTCGTGGGATGGGGCAGCGGGCTGCAGCTGGCGGCCGGAATCCGCTCGCAGCCCGGGTGAGTAGAGGCGGGCTTCCCGGGAGAGCACAAAAGAACAGGGGGTTGGTGCCAGCGGCCCCGGCTTAGGCGGGGCCTGGCCAAGCCAGGGAGTGCGCTGAGTCGCTGGAACTACCCGATGCTAGGGCAGCCCCCTAGGGCCAGAGGAACTGGGGTCCCGGCCTCCGGCGTTTTGCCCCGAGTGGGCAGAGAGCCCCGCGCGCAGCCTGGACGGGTCCAGAGGGGCGTGTGTACTCGTGTGTGTTGGGTTGGCGCGTGGAGGGTGGGATGGAAAGGTCAGGAGCTGCCAAGTTCAAGGCTGGAGGAACCTTTCCCAGGAGTAATTCAGCATCTTCTCACGGCCCAGCATGCGTCCACCAGGAACTCCAGCCGGAGGGAGTTCCTGGGCGGCGGACTGGCAGCACCCCACATGTTGCTGCGGGGCGGGGGGCAGTGGCGGTGGCCCGGCTGCGGCCACCCGGAGCCTCTAAGGGAGGTGCAGTGTGCTGGAGGTACCTCCCCGCCGCTGCAAGACCACGCTAGGCCTTTCAGCCATCCACCCCGACAACCCAGGGAAGGGACCATCCACCCACAGAGTTGGAATTTGGCCTGGGCTTGACTTGGCGACCTGTTTTTCTCTCCGGTAACAGCAGTTCCGTTGATTCACATTTGGCTAAGCGTTCAGTTACAACCTAAAGCTCACTATCTGACGGTCTGACTCGCTCTGACCCCCCCCATATCCTCACTATCTCTACCGCTGCCCTCCTCCAGTCCCCTCTCCCGCCCCAGTATCTGCCCTGCTCCTCACTGCGGGGCTCAAAACTTGGTGTTTGAGCATGATTGCCTTCGGTGTGGTCCTTGGCATTTTCAAGTGTCACAATCACATCCCGTTTCCTAGAGGACTCCAAAGACTTGTTATAATGGGATGGGGGGAGAGAATTGGGTGGGGGGGAATGGAAGAGGGTCTTTGGTAGTCACTTGTTGGAAGAACAGCATTGACCTCCCAGAGCATATGACAAAAAGAATGTTAAGCTTCTTTCTATGGTAACCTCCCCAAGGTGTGACCTACAAAATTCAATTTTCTTTGTGGGAGACAAGGGAGTTTAGATTCTCCAGGGGGAAGCTTATTTCTTGTTAAATTGACTTGCGGTGACATACACACTGTTCTGCTCTGCTCTGGCCAGCCATTGCAGATGCCATGATATTATTAGAGCAATTCCCTTAAAGCCATTACATTTTCTTTCGAGTGAGAGGAACTCGAGCTAGCTGTTTAAAATTTTGGATCTGCACCTTATTTCTCTAGAAGACATTAATGGTTACTGTATATGCGCTCACGTGTACCAAGTTTGCAAAAGGTATTTGTGCAATCGCCCATGAAATGGCTTAATGCACATTTATGTTAAACCCATTTAAATGTAAAACATCTATCTGTTTTCAATTTTAGTTTCCACCTCGACCAAAGGCACCAGACTGAAACAAGACTTAAAAGAGGCTTCCTTGTTTAAATAGAGGTTTATAGAACTCTAGTCCTGAGAGCACACAGTAAGCTTTCTGAGCTTGTAGGCACACAAAGCTTGTTAAAAATTGTGAAATGGTTCCTTGAGTTGGAAATAATGGAAATGCTTCCAGACCAATTAAGACAGACAGTTGATGAAGCTACACTCTGAAGCTGTTGACAATTTTTGTAAGGTGAATGTTTATAGTACATAATGCATAAATGGGGCTGATTCTAGGCAAATAATATCAAGTAAAAAACCATACCATGTGTTGTATCATACTGGATAGTTTATATGGCATATTGAAATCTACTATTAAAGTGTCCGAGGAAATCATATCTTTATCATCCCCATTTCACAGATGAAACAACTGAGGCTTTCAAAGATTGACTTTTCCAAGATCAATAGCAGAGTTCAGTCAAGTGTTTTTCAAATTCTTTCCTCCCTCACCCCTTCCCTTCCTTCCTTCCTTTTTGGTGTTTACCTACTTCTTTGTTGTTTACCTACTTCTGATTTCTGCACCTCTTTTTACTGTTTAACCCATAGCTTGAGGGACCATTGTGAATCATCCCCAAAAGGCTTTGCTGTCTGCTAAATATCATTTAGCTCCCACTAAGGTGAGGGCTGATAAAGATTCAAGGTGAAAACTAGGAATAGTTTTAAAGAGCTACCCTTTTCAAAGAGATACGTTATTTTTGCCAATGAGTTGTTAAAGGTACATATAATCAAACCCCTAAAGGATGATGTCCTAATTGTAATGTTTCAGAAAGACAAGTAACAGTAGGAGAGATGTGTGAGAAATATGTAAGTCTCCTATTTTATAAACACACTCCTTATAAGCTCTGTAGACGATTAACAATAGAAATAATAAATGAATATCTCATTAGTGCTATTCTTATTTTAAAAAGAATTGACAAAATAGATGACTTAAATAAAATCAGAACTACTCTGGAAACACAAAAAGCACCCACTTATCAGAAGTCCTGAAATCCTCAATGACTAGTGTACAAATGTAGCAGAAGACATTGGTTAGAGGGAAATCATATTTTTACTTGCAAAGCTAGCAATAAGAAGCGTACAGATATCTGCCTATCTGATTATTTTTAAGGGCTCTTCATTTGCAAATCTTTTCTTGGAAAATGATTGCTTACAATATTTACTTGTGTCATTGCATACTATTTATTAATGAGATTAATTTCATTTGCAATAACGTGGTTAAGTGTTGAGCTTACTAGTAGTAAGTCTTGGTTAAGTATGTGGGCTTTGGATTCCAGTCTTGTCTTCACATACACTAACTGTGGGACTTCAAAAAATGATAGAACTTCTCTGTGCTTTAGTTTTCTTATGTGTAAAGCATGAATAATGCACCTACCTCATGCAGTTTTTAAAATTTATTCATGCAGCAAATATTTAGCGATTGCCTATTAGGTACCAGCTCTGCTCTAGATGCTAGGGATACATGTGCAAACTCCTTGCCAATGAAGTTTACCGTCTGGTGCCTGAAATCTAATGACACAATGCATTTAAAATGCTTGGGATGGGACCTGACACCTACCAAATGCCCCGTTATTGTTAGCTGTTGGTATCGTACATTCTTTCAGGAACTGTTCAGAGTGCCTACCACAGATTGCAGCATGTAATGATGAATGATATGTGTTTCAATTCAATTAAGTCTTCTAATGGAAGAGGGGACTCCAAAGAAGGACATCAAGAGTATAATCAGTCTCTAAAAGGGAATTCAATGCTGATATGTTAGGGAAGAAATGAAAAGAAATACTTAATTTACCCATAAGAAAGTGGGAAGCATATGAATTACCTTATAGAAACCCAAAAGTGATAAGAAAAACAAGTCTTGTATCCAAGCTCTGTAAAACACTAAACTCATAGTGAAAACACATAGGGAAAGTAAAGAAAAGAAAAAGAAAGCTTACCTGGATACATGTAATGAAAAAGGAAAATTTGAAGGGTCAGTTTATTAAATTGACCTTATGAAGGGCAACAGATCCCAGGCATACTAGAAATGGGGTAACCGAAAGTGAATTTGTTAAAGAAAAATCCTTGCAATGGATTTCCAAAACAATAATGAAAGTCCCTTAAATACTGTGAAATAAGGATTGTGGAACTACTCATCTTTCATCATACCAAACATGTACTGGGAGATAAAAAGAGATAAAACAGAGTGTAAATGAATTCTTTGCTTCTGTTTTTGCTGAGTAATATTCCTACACCCAGGCTTTCTCAAGCAATACACACATTGGAGGTAATAGATCAAGAAGTGGCAAGTGCTGAGGATATTCCAGACCTAATCAGCAGACTAATTACAGATAAATCACCAAGACTAGATGGCCTTCACCTAAGTATATTGAAGAAGCCTGGTGTGTACGTGACAGCAATCTGGGGTATTGCTGGGGGATTGACTGGTGTCCTTGGGGGCTCCAGTCAGGGGAGGGGTTTCCAGAAGGGCTGGGGGCCAAGAAACCAGACCCGTGTCCCTGTGGATGATTGGGAGATGGATATTCAAAGTAAACACAGATTACAGCAAGTAACGATTTTTTTTTTTTTCTGAAGAAGGGGGATTGACATATTAGAGTTAAAGAAGGAAAATACAGTCATGCACCTCATAACAATGTTTGGGTCAAGAATGCACTGCTTATATGATGGTGGTCCCATACGAGTATAGTGGAGCTGAAAAATTCCTATCACCTAGTGACATCTTAGCCGTGGTGATGTCGTGGCACAACACATTACTCACCTGTGGTAATGCTTGTGTAAACACACTTACTGTGTTACCAGTCTTAGAAGAGTATAGCACGTACAATTATGTACAGTACATACTACTTGAGAATGATATTAAACACCTATGTTACTGATTTATGTATTTACTGTTAATGCAATTTATCATTATCTTAGAGAGAACTCCTACTTATTTTTTTTTTTAAAGTGAACTGTAAACAGCCTCAGGCAGGTCCTTCAGGAGGTATTCCAGAAGAAAGCATTGTTATCATAGGAGATGTCAGCTCCATGCGTGTTATTGCCCCTGAAGACCTTCCAGTGGGACAAGATGTGGTGGTGGAAGACAGTGATATTGATGATCCTGATCCTGTATAGGCCCAGGCTAATGTGTGTGTTTATGTCTTAGTTTTTAACAAAAAAGTTTAAAACATGTTTTCATTTAATAGAAAAAAAGCTTACAGAATAAGGATTTGAAGAAA
This sequence comes from Pan paniscus, assembly GCF_029289425.2. NCBI lineage: Eukaryota > Metazoa > Chordata > Mammalia > Primates > Hominidae > Pan > Pan paniscus. The sequence continues at coordinate 25,597,121 of NC_073262.2, read as the reverse complement.
ATATGTTTGTACCATGTGTTTGTGTTTTAAGCTAAGTGTTATTACAAAGGAATCAAAAAGTTAAAACATATAAAAGTTTGTAAAATAAAAAAATTACAGTAAACTAAGGTTAATTTATCATTGAAGAAAGAAAAAATGTTAAAATAAATTTAGGGTAGCCTAAGTGTAGTATTTATAAAACCTACAGTAGTCTACAGTAACGTCCTCAGCCTTCACTTCTACTTCCCACTCACTCACTTGCCACTCACTCACTCACCCAGAGCAACTTACAGTCCTGCAAGCTCCATTCATGGTAAGTGCCCTATATAGGTGTATCTTTTTTCTTTTATACCGTATTTTTATGGTACCTTTTCTATGTTTAGATACACACATACTTACTATTGTGTTACAGTTGCCTGTAGTATTTAGTGCAGTAACATACTGCACAGGTTTGTAGCCTAGGAACAAAAGGCTATACCATATAACTTAGGTGTGTAGTAGGCTATACATCTAGGCTTGTGTAAATATACTCTGTGATGTTCACACAGTGACAAAATCACCTAATGATGGCTCTCTCAGAACATATCTCCATTGTTCAGTGATACATGACTATATGTTTGTTGCCAAGTGTTGCAGGAAATATATTTTAATGTTTCAGAAAGCCTAACCAGGTTTCCGATTCCAGTTCCCTCCTCATTCATGACCTTTTCTTATGAATGGGAAATTGGCTAAGGAAACAAAAAACAAAAAATGGAGATCAATAGGTATATCTCTGAGTGGACAAATAGCCTCTTCCAGGAAGTAGTTTGGGGATGGTCTAATTTAACACTTTTGTAAATGCTTATGGGTGATATGCAGTTCTTATGGTAAGTAAAAACCAAGCTGCTAAAGTTGAACTATAGAAATAACTTAAAAGATCATCTAAATAGGAAGAAAAATAATAGAAGATTAAAGTCAAAATGGAAGATTGAAGATAAGTGTACTTGGAAAAAGCAATCCCAAGAACATTTATAGGAGATAGTTTTAAATTCTGTTCCCATCAGCAGACAGCATAGCTGGCTAGTAGTCTCTCAGCTCTCTAAAACACATGTGTCCACCAAGTTAAAGTCAATGTTAGAAAAAGTGTAGGGTATAAAACTCTGTATTAATGTGATGCTATTTTAAAAATATATATGGCTGAATAAGTTTATATAAATAAACCCTCTCTATTTGTTCATCTGTGTGGAAAGAAATACATCAAAATATTAACAGTGACTCTCTCTAAGTAATATGGGATTGGAAGTGATTTTTATTATCCTCTTTTACCTGTGTTCTCCAAATTTTCTACATTAAACACATATTCTTATAAGACAAAACATTATGAAAATAAGATTTAGTATTATAACCTCAGGTTTCATGTAGTGTTAATAGAAAGAAAGCTCATTTGATTATTATTTCTATGTCTTCTGAAAATCTGTAGTTGAAAATTTTTTTGCCTTTTTCTCCCCTCTAAATTCCCCATGTAAAAAGGGCAGCATGTTGAAATAACTTTGTGTGTGTGTGTGTGTGTGTGTGTGTGTGTGTGTGTGTGTTTGGTGTTAGGAAAAAATGTGGTTGATGTGCTTTTTAAAATAGAACTAGGAAATGTAAAAAGATTTCGTTTTTGCCATAACTCAGGATTTGAAGAACAAAGTTATAGAAGCACTGCTGATTTCTTTCTAGACTGTAAGCGCTACGAGGACAGGCACCGAATCTGTTTCTTTCCTTTCTGACTGTGTAGTGCTTGCCTTGGTGTCTAGCACAGAAGACTCTCCCAGTAAATACATTGGAATGTTTTGAATTGAATGATAGGATTAAAAACTCTGATAAGCATGTAGAAATTTGAAATAAGAGTTTCTAGGGCCCATTGTATCCTCTGAGGTCATATGATTCACTCACGTTTTAGTTTGTTTCTCTGTAAGTTATCCTGGCAGTCTTTGTATTATATGACCCCTGGGCCACAAAAGTGGTTTGTGCTGGTCATCTGGGATCCTCTGGCTTATTCTCAAGTTTTGATCCAGCTCCTGCCACTTGCATCCATCTCTCATTTCAGTTTGTTTTGTGGTTTGGAGCTGGTGTTTTGTTTCTTTCCTTGGCTCTGGATTTTGTCTCTCTTTCAGCCTTTGGCTTGGGTTCATCATCTTTTTCTCCCACTGTGGACACCAGTGTATATAATCCCAGTTAGCTCTGGCCCCCTTTAAAAAAAAACTTATATTTTAGGTTCAGGGGTACATACACAGGTTTGTTAGATAGGTAAATTGCATGTCACAGGGATTTGGTGTACAGATTATTTCCTCACCCAGGAAATAAGCATAGTTCTCAATAGGTAATTTTTAATTCCTCACTCTCTTCCCACCCTTTACCCTCAAGCAGACCCCAGTGTTTGTTGTTCTCTTCTTTGTGTCCACGTGTTCTCAATGTTTAGCTCTCACTTATAAGAGCATGTGGTATTAGGTTTTCTGTTCTTGGCTTAGTTCACTTAGGATAATGGCCTCCAGCTTCATCCATGTTGCTGCAAAGTATGTGATCTCATTTTTATGGCTGCATAGTATTCCGTGGTGTATATGTACCACATTTTTTTAATCCAGTTTACTGTTGATGAGCATTCAGGTTGATTCCATGTATTTGCATTTAGGTTGATTCCATGTATTTGCTATTATGGATAGTGTTGCAATGAACATACACATTCATGTGTTTTTATGTAGAACAATTTGTATTCCTTTGGGTATATACCCAATAATGGGATTGCTGGGTCAAGTGGTAATTCTGTTTTAAGTTCTTTGAGAAATGGCCAAACTGCTTTCCACAGTGGCTGATCTAATTTACAACTCCACCAGCAGTGTATAAGAGTTCCCTTTTCTCTGCAACCATGTCAGCATCTTTTATTTTTTGGCTGACCCTTCTTGATAAGCTAGAATCTTTTAAAGAGTGGTTTATACCACAAACTATTAAATATTAACAATTGAATATTACCGTGGTCTAAATAGTGGCATACCTCCAAAATTATGTGTTGGAACATAATCCCCAATGTAATAGTATCAAAAGGTGGGGCCTTTTGGACAGAGCCCTCATGAGTGGGATTAGTGCCTTTATAAAAGAGGTTGAAAGGAGCTCCCTTGTTTCTTCTGCCATGTGAGGACACAGCAACAAGGTGCCATCCATGAGGCAGAGAATGAGCCCTCACCAGACACCAGATCTGCTGGTATTGTCATCTTGGACTTCTCAGCCTTCAGGACTGTGAGCAATAAAATTCTGTTATTTATAAATTACCCCGGCTAAGGCATTTTATTATAGCAGCCTGATGGACTAAGACAAATATTAACACCTGATCCCCAGAAGGGATCTAGGAGTCATTGTAGATTGTTCTCCAATATTAGCTTAATAAGGCACTGTAGTCAGATTATTCAGTAATATCCCTGGTATTGTCAGAAGGAGTCTTGGCAGAAGAACAGAAAATTTTATGTTGTTTTAACGTAAAATCTGGTATATATGTTACAACATGCAACCCTTATTGTCATTTTCAAGAAAGACAGATAGGGAGGAATTGGATAAGAGCAATAACATGGTCAAGCCAGTGCCCAGGACTTTGAGTGAGGACTTAGGGGAAGTAGCTATTTTCTGATGACAGAATGTAAATAGAACTCTGGCTTGGAAGATAAAGGCTGAAGGGATAGGAGCCTAGTGTATACATTATGAAGGCCACTGCCTGCTAGAGAGTCTTCTTTAACTAATCCGACTCCAAGACTAACATAGACCAACCCAAAGACTACGTATAACCAGAAGGCCATAGGGCAGGAACTCCTGCTTGCCATCAGGTGCTTCTCTTTGAGGGAGTTCTTGAAATGGTCCATGGCTCAGGTGTGAAGAGATGAGATCTATATTGGACAGGTTCTGGAGCCATCGTGGCTTAGAAGCCTCATTCCCCTAGGAGTTGATATCTCTTGTAACTCCATAGACAAAGCTTCCAAGGTCTCATAGGGATGTGCCCAGTTTCCAGAATCATGGCCCTCAGGGAAGCCCCAAGCATGGTGTCCTATCAGGTAATTTTAGTTTTCAACCAGCCTACCAATTACAGTCATAGCTGTAACTTGTTACTATGACGTTTTTACTCTTATCAGGTTGCTACAATAAAACAGCTAGACAGATACCCGAAGTCAAATTCTCATGCACAGTTACAAGTAGAGTGAATTTGCATTATTTTTCACAAAAGTTAAAAACTAGAACTAGAATACATCTGTTGATATCTGAAAACAAGGGATTTTAGACAGAAAGCAATGAGGTCAGACTGTGTAATACCCCTACCTCCTGTCCTGCGTTCCCACCTGCTCATCCTTATTCTCTGGACAAGAGGATGCAAAGTAAAATTAAAAATAGGTTCAAAAGTGTTTAGGTGTATGTGTGAGTAATTACCACATAATGGATTGTTAGGCAAAACGAAAGTATTGGGTGTAAAATCTTCATCTTTTGCTAGAATTTTTATTGAATTCTTTTAATTCAGATTCCTGATCCCCTAACCGAATGAATTCACAACAACTTTTGCAGCAGTTATGACTTGTTCTCAGCCATAGATAAAGGAATTCGTAAACCCAGGATTGTCCTACGATTTCTGCCTTTTCTTTTGGAAATCATTATTGCTACTTGAACTACCAAAAAAGTATATTTAAGCATTCCAGGTGATTAAATAACAATGCAGTTAGTGTGTTTTTGTAGTAGGATTTTGGGTAAACATTTTCAAAAAATATTTAATATTTTTATGACCCAAAAAAGCAGGAGAAATAAAGGCTATTTTAAGCACAATTTTTAGTGCCTTGTAGTATAACATATTAGCCCAGATGTACATATTACTTAAATTTCTATCAAGATATCTAGAAATACTAGTTCTTTTATGCTGTTACAGAACTTTAGATAATATAATCATTTACTTGCACTTATAATAACAGCATTTATTACCCTCTACTTTTACTTGCATGGTTTTTCATCCACAGGACTCTACCTGCTTGTGAGAGATTATGTTAATTTTCCATTGGCAGAGAGGCAATGTAGAGGGAAGGTTGGAGGTCTGGGCTCTCCTGTGGTGTAATTCTGCCTCCACCAGTTGCTACCTGTGTGACCTTGGGCAAGTTATTTAGTTTCCTCCAGTTTTACCGGCTACACCATTAACTAGCTGGCTGACCTTTAGCCAGTAGGTCACCCACTGGGTATCATTTGCTTCAACTGTACAAATCAAAAGGCTTCACTAAATTCCCAGATGAGTAGGAACCAACGTATAGTTTTTGATATTTAAAATTACCCATTAATGCTGATCTAATAAAATTGCTTTGATTAACTGAAAGTGTGGCATAGTGTTGGTATATAGACTAAAATAAATAAACATTCAAGAATTCTTGTCTTTTAAGAACATGAGACCTCTAATAAATAATTTAAAAGGTGTAGCACATCCCCCCAGAATATATTTTCTTGCTATGTAGATCTTCACTGTTCTTTGACTCGCCATGTGGAATACATTTAATTTCTTAGAAAATTTTCAATCTTGGAGAAAAAAATTCACTTTTAAGTGTTCTAAAAATATTGCCACTTAAAAATACTGACTTTAATAGAAGTAATATCCTGCGTTTATATAGTGGCTTTTCATGGAAGATCAAAGGAATGGTATTAGAAGTACATGGTTTTTCTTTTATGTATAACTTCATAGGAGAATTTTCTTTTGTTGAGTTCTTTTAATTCAGATTCCCGATCTGAATTAAAAGAACTACCCGAGTGAATTCACAAAAAGTTTGCAGCAGTTGTGCCTTGTTCTCAGTCAGGTGTGTCCTTGGTCGGGGTGTCCTTCCATCCATTATTCCACAATTTACAATGCTTCTCATCCTTCAAAGCCTAGTTCAATGCAGCCTCCCCAAAGACGCCTTTTCTACTGATTCCCTCATCAGTGTAAATTTTGCTCTTTTACGTATACCTGTATTTTGTAGTAACATATTCTTTGTTACATTCTCTACATTCTCTTGTTACCTGTATTTTTAGTCTTATTTCTCATGGATGCCAGCATGAACATGTTTTGCATAGAGTAAGCCCTCAGTCGATATGCTTAATAGAATAATGTCTTTCATAGAGAAAAGCTGTGAAGATCTGGGGGGAATCACAAAGGATTGCATCTTAGACTCGTTGTGCTACTATAACAAAATACCTGAGACTGGGAAATTTATATCAAACAAAAATTTATTTCTCACACATCTGAGGCTGAGAAGTCCAAGATCAAGGCATCGGCTGGTGAGGGCACAGTCTCTCTGCTTCAAAGATGGCACTTTGTTGCTGTGTCCTCACATAGGGAAAGACAGAAGAGCAAGTGAGTTAAGGCCATGTGAAGAGGTCTCTTCTATAAGGCCCTAATCCCATTTGCGAGGGAGGAGCCTTCATGCATAATCACCTCTTGAAAGTTCCATCTCTTAATACTATCACATGACCACACCTGAATTTTGAGGGATCACAGGGAAACCATAGCAGATTGGTTTAGATGGAAGGGATAGGTTTTGCATTATATGACAAACTGTTACCTAATTTTGGTCCCTGGATGTCCAGGAAGAACAAATGTGAATACCACAAGCTATACACATTCTTCTTAGAGACTCTACTCTGCCGCTGTGTCCTTATAATGAATACCTTTTAGGTATTGAGGGTTTTCACAAAACAGACTCTAAGCCCTGAGTTGCCCATGACCTAGGACTTTGGAAAGTTAGGTATGATATTTTTACCCTTACCCTGGGGAAGGCACAAAACTATTAATGAAGGATATGCCCCCATGACCCAAATACTAGGCCCCACCTTCAACACTTGGGATCACATTTCAACATGAGATTTGGATGGGATACAACACCCAAACCATATCAGTGGGTAATTTATATTTTTAAAATATACAAAAGTTTAAGGAAGAAAATAATCATTCCCCATTTTATCACACAGATTTAATTATTCGTGTGTATTTTCTTTATTATTTTAATGGTATTCTTTTTCTCTGTGTCACATGGTGGCTACCTAGTTATGGATACAGCATATGTTGAATGTATTTGATCCTTATCTTCCTAGAGTAAACCAGAGGCCAATATAGCAAATTTACTACGTATAAAGATGTACACTGTTCTTCTATGCTACTGAAAAACTCTTTCATCAGTAGTCTCCCATATGGCCTCCCGTTTGTGGGAGGGAATAATGTGCATAGTTAGGGCTGGTATTTTTTAAACAAAGAAATAGACAAGGCCAGATCTGTTTAATCTCTAACGGCCAGTGTTCTTTCTGTTCATTCCCATAGATTAGAATCACAGCCAACTGGCTTAAAATGTTGTTTTAAGGAGCACCAGGTGAGAGGTGGCCAGATCAGCATCAGCTCCCCACAGTCCTGATAAATGACTCAAGGTTCAACTCCTCCTGTTGCCAATGTTGTTATTCTCTGGTAAGGTGAACCAGGCAAGCAAAAATCAACATGGTACAAAAAAATTTTTCTCACCAAAGCTATTTGGTGGCTCAACTTTCTAAATGAAGGGCACTGCATTTCATAGATAGAATAGCATTTTAAAGACATGTACTGTCCTATAATGGTACTTTCTTCTCAGTTGGGAACTATCTAGGAGAGATCTGTGCTAGAGGAGACAGTTTTCAGCTAGGACATGCAAATTCAAGAAAGGTCCAGTGCCATAGCGTCTACAAGACGTCTTGTAGAGAAGCAAGCAAACTCATTTCCTATAGCTTCTGGGCAGTTCTGGCATTGCACATGGGTTTCAGATCTCTTCCGGAGAAGCAGTGTACTGAATAAGATCGAACATGGAAAATGGAAAGGAAGAGTGGGCAGAGAAGAAGGAGCTAAAGAACTTTTAATAAAGAAAGTATCATCTACTTTATAATAGATTAAAAAAAAACTTTTTGATCCTATCTGATTCCTGTCCTATCAGAGAAATCCCTAAAATGAACAAATTTGAGGAGAATGACAAACATCCATCTGCCTTAAATTATCTTCCAAATTTCTGCCACTCCCAGCTTCAAAGCCACTCCTTTGGCAAGTCATTGATTCAGCCTTAGAAGATCACTGTTAAAAGCCTTCCCTGAAGGGAAAATCATGCTCGTTAATGAATGAGTCTAAGCTGGGTAACATACTCTTCCAGTAGGCAAGTGAAAGCTGGGGGAATATGAGTCCAAGCAAGGGGACTGAGATGGGGAAATAGAGGAGGTAACTTTTTCCTTGTAAGATGTGGGTGGAAAGGAAAGATGTTGAGATCTTTGCTTGTTTCCCACTTTCATCTAAACTCTCATCATGCTGTTTGCTGAATTATCAACCACCAATTAGTGGTAGGTTTTAGGCCAAGCCAGGTAACTTCTTTGAACTTCAGTTTCCTCAAAATGATTGCATAAGATCAGCACTTCCAAAGGAGGACCTGTAAGGAAAAACACTGGTTCTGTGGGATATTACAGGAAAAAAAAACAGTGGATTAAAAATGTTTTTGTTTTTTGAGTTGCAGGACTTTTAGAACATTTAGTAACTGAATGTTCACTCTATATATCTGAAAGAAGGTGCAATATATAATATTCAGTGATTCCCAGACCTATTTGACAGTGATACTCATTTTGAGGGTTCATCTTGAGGGTCAGTGTTTTCTGAACACAAAATATTGGACTATCTGGTGTCTGACGTCCTTCTATGTTTTAAATTCTGTGAATGTACAATTAGTTTGTCTCTCCTCCTATTTCTTTCCTAGCCAGCCCCCTTGCTTCTTATCTAGAACTGTTTTTGTGTTGTGTGTAAACCATTTGATCAACAATGTACTCTGTTAGAAAATCTCTGCATCTACTTTAAGAGAAGTGCATGTTGAGATAGTGCAAATCTGCAAGCTATGCACTTTTCCCTTTTATTTTTATATTTTAGACTACATTAAGTCAAAGGCAGTCAAAAAGCAAACAATAAATTCCCCAAGTGCTGTACACCCTGCCCAATATCCTAATAAAAATATTGAAACATTTATACTAATAGAGGGGATAATATTTCAGAAAAGAATCATTTACAAAAGACCCAGATTTTATTCTGACAGAGGCATTTCTAAGCAAAGCAGGGCAATTAATCATAGAGCTGTAACATAAAGATGAAAAGATGAATACTGAATATGTAGAAAATGTGCGCTATTCTTCCCTTCATCTTTAGAATTACAAAAGATGTTTATCACCCCTTGCCTTACCAACACCGATCTTGGATTTTTTATTTGGCTTCTGCACCAGATTCACCCTTGACTTGATGAGGAGCAGGTAAAAGCTGAAGTGCTTTGTGGGAGTGGGTGCGGGAGTGGAGGAAGGTATAGACATCCAGGATGTAGGATGGCTGTGTCTGAATTAGACCTCCTCCTACAAAAATAGCTCCTCTTCCAGATGTTTTTTAAAGTGAGGGAATACAAGGTGGTCATCTGTAATCTCTTAAGTCAGAAAGAGAAAGAGGCAGACATAGTGTCTCGTGCCTATAGTCCACCTACTTGGCAGGCTGAGGCAGGAGTATGGATTGAGTCCAGGAGTTTGGGGCTGCAGTGTGCTGTGACTGCACCTGTAAATAGTCATTGCATTCTAGCCTGAGCAACACAGTGAGACTCCATCTTTTAAAAAAATAAAAAGAGAGTAAGGATTCTCACTGAGACACCCCCTGACCCCATCTCTGAAAAAAGAATGAATAAAGAGTAAGGATTCACACTGACTATTTTTCATATACTTATTGTTGCATGTTATGAATTCTCTGAAAGTAAAATGATCTGAATATCTACAGGTAACCTACAGGTAATCTATAGCAGACATCTTACTGTAGGCTATGTGTTTGGTTTGATTGTCTATGGTCCACCCTTAATTTAATTTTTTTTTTTTTTTTTTGAGACGGAGTCTTGCTTTGTTGCCCAGGCTGGAGTGCAGTGGCGCGATCTCGGGTCACTGCAAGCTCTGCCTCCTGGGTTCATGCCATTCCCTGGCCTCAGCCTCCCGAGTAGCTGGGACTACAGACACCTGCCACCACTCCTGGCTATTTTTTTTTTTTTGTATTTTTTAGTAGAGACAGGGTTTCACCATGTTAGCCAGGACAGTTTTGATCTCCTGACATTGTGATCCACCCACCTCGGCCTCCCAAAGTGCTGGGATTACAGGTGGGAGCCAACGCACCCGGCCTTAATTTAAATTTTTAAGAATATTTGTCAAATTTTCTGTTATTTGAATTCAAGCTTACCTCTGATGAAACATTAATATTTCTATTTAGTTTTCCTTGTCTTGTTTAAAAAATTGGAATTTGTTGTGTACATTTGATTATGTATATTTTAAAACTCCGAATTGCATTTTGAAATTTGGCAGACAACTGATAACTGTATTTTTCTCAAATATATAAAAGATATATTAATAATATTAGCTTTGCTCTGAGGTCTCGTAGGTCTGTAGCCTCCTTGAGTTGCCTTAGTGAGGCTTCCAAACTGCACCGTGCTCCAGTTTTTGAATTAAACTCTTCCATTTTTAGAGGCCACCTTTACTATTCTCCTAAACATATAAATGATGCCTTAGTTTACTAGTCTCAAGCCCTGGCAGAGAATAGATGCCAAGTAGATATTTGATGAGCAGACTCTCCCTACTTGATCAGTGTTTCTTGAATAAATGAATAAATTGTTAATGAAAAGTGCTTATTATAATTGTCACCACTTTTATTCCAGTAATGTAGCCACTGCCTGGCATCTAATACTATTTTTAAAAACAGTTTAAAAATATTTTTTTTTGTAACTCACAAACTTGATGTTAATTAGTATTTAATGTTTGTTTTTCTATTTAAAAAATGCATAAAGTTAAAATTATTGTACATAAAAGTTTTTATACAGATTTCACAAAGCTGAACACATGTGTCTGTGCAATTGGTTCTGTACTGCAGCAGCTCAATGAACTTGGGAGAGACCTGAGTCCTCTCACGTAGGACTGAGTTGCTCTTTATGGGACTGAACATAAGTGCCATAAAACCACTTGGTAGGGTTTGTTTTGGCATGTTACAGCATTTCCCCTCGGGAATGCTCAAACATTTTATGGATGGAGGATTTCCATAAAGTCTTCTACATAACCTTCAAGTCATCTTGTGTGAAAAAGAACTTAGTTTGCATTTGTTCTGTAGATAATTGTTGATGTTTTATAGGTAACACTCTAGATGTGTAGAAAGATTGAGGCTTTCCAGGCACTTCTCAGACTTACTGACTAGTAAGTCTCTGTTATTAAAAACTAGTTTTGTTTCTTGTTTTTTGAGACGGAGTCTCGCTCTGTCACCCAGGCTGGAGTGCAGTGGTGTGATCTCGGCTCACTGCAACCTCCGCCTCCCGGGTTCTAGCGGTTCTCCTGCCTCAGCCTCCCAAGTAGCTGGGACTACAGGCAAGTGCCACCACGCCCAGCTAATTTTTGTATTTTTAGTAGAGATGGGGTTTCACCATGTTGGCCAGGATGGTCTTGATCTCTTCACCTTATGATCCGCCCGCCTCGGCCTCCCAAAGTTCTGGAATTACAGGCATGAGCCACCGTGCCCTGCCTAAAAACTAGTTGTTTTTCTCACAATTCTGGAAGCTTGGCAGTCAGAGGTCAAGGTGCTGGCAGGTCTGGTGTCTGGTAACTTGCAGATGGCTGCCTTCTTACTGTATTCTTACATGGGGTGGGGTTGGAGGGGAAGGTGAGAGAAAGAAGAGAGGGCGAGAGAGAGAAGAAGAAGAGAAAGAGGAGGAGGAGGTGGAGGAAGAAGAGAGAAGAGAGAGAAGCAAGTTCTTCTATGTCTCATTAAGAGCACTAATGCTATTCAAGAGAGCCCCACCATCATGACCTCCCAAAGGTCCCATCTCCAAATACTGTCGCATCACATTGGGGTTTAGGGTTTCAGTGTATGAATTTTGGGGGACACAAACATTCATTTTATAGTACGTATCATTCTTTTTTAGGATGGGCAGGGAACAGGCTCCTCATGTCTCTGTGGCATTCCCCCTATTTTCCCCAATTCCCTAACAATTTGACCAAAGCCATGACCAACATCATCACTTGACAAAATGGAATTGATTTGTTAAAGCGCTTGTTCATTTTAAGAATCAACCTAAAGGAAGAAGAATTCAAGTTACTTATTTTGGGGTCTGGATTGAAATTTTATTTGCTGTAATTTTATCCCCAAAATGACAGATTCCTTTTTCATATTTTTTGAGTGGGTATTTGTGTCATTTTTTTGGCAGCACTTAAGAGACTCTCTCTTATTGGTGATTTTGAGAATTGTTCATACTTGAACAGAGATTATGAGCTTAAGTTTAAATAGCTTTGAAATCTTTAAAAAATAGTTACATCTTTTAATTGCATCAACACTGTCTATATTTAACATGTCCAACTATTTAAATGACCTAATATTTTATATTTGCCAATGCAAACATAGCAACTGTCAGGCAACAAGTACTTTTTTTCTGGGCCCTACCCAGGGATATAAAAAAATAGAGTGGAGCTGGGCGTGGTGGCTCAAGCCTGTAATCCCAGCATTTTGGGAGGCCGAGGCAGGTGGATCACCTGAGGTCAGGAGTTCAAGACCAGTCTGGCCAACATTGCGAAACCCTGACTCTACTAAAACTACAAAAAAAAAAAAAAAAAAAAAAAGAGTGGAAGACACAGCAACTGTTCTCATGGAACTTGGCTTCTCTCCCTGTCTCTCTCTTTAAATACCCAAGGGCCAACTTGTGCCAATCATAGTTCTGGGTGGAAATACAATAATAAATGAAATGGATAAAAGTCTCTAGGGATAAAGCAGTGAACAAAAACCACAAAAAATTCCTGTCCTGGTAGAGCTTACATTCTACAGGAATAGAGGCAGAAAATAAGGAAATAAATAAGAAATGTGCAGTATGTTAGGCGGTGGTAAGTGCTATGGAGAAACTAAAGCGAGGAAGGGGAGAGGAAGTACAGGGGTGGGTGGGAGGCAGCTGGTACCTTTAACTGTGGTTGTCATGGATGACTCCACTGTGAAGGTATCACATGAGCACCTGGACCAGCTAAGGGAGAGAGCCCTGAGGACCTCTGTGGGAAGAGCCCTCCAGGCAGAAATGCAAAAGTGCTGTGATGGCCTCATGCCTGGCTTGCCCTCCAAGAAGGCGGGTAGAGCAAGCCAGGGGGAGTGTAGTAAAAAGTCAAAGATGTACAGGGCAGGCTGTCCAACATGCAAAGCCTTAGAGGTTATCACACTATGTTGACTCTTCCCCCACTCTCTTCCTTCCTTCTTTGTGAGTTGGGGAGCCATTAGAAAATTCTGCACTGAGGAACGACCTGATTAAATGATTTTAAAGATCACTGGTTACTGTGAGAATAAATATAGGAAGGCAAGGTTGGAAAGAGGGAGACTAAATAAGAGGCTGTTGTAGCAGTCCAGATGTTGGCTTAGATCTGGGTGGTTGCAGTGGAGATGCTGAAAAAGGGCATTCTTTGTCTATTTGGAAAGAGTGGAGGAGAGGATCTCTGAAGGATAGGATGTGGAGTATAAGTGAGAAAGCAGTGTCAAGCATGCTTCTAAGGTTTGGGACCTGATAACTGGAAGGATGGGGCTGTCATTTACTGAGATACAAAGACTGAAGAGGAACAGATTTGGAAGAGGATCATATCAGGTGTGCACACCTTAGATTTGAGACACCTATTAGGCTTCTAAATGGAGAAATGGAGTAGGAGGTTGGGAATATGAATATTAATTCAGGGGAGACATCTGGGCTGAAGATATAATGTTGGGAGCTTCATGATCTCAGTAAAAGCCATAAAAGGGGAGCAAATCCTCGAGAGTGAGGAGATGAGATCAGTCTGTCAGAGACAGAGTGAAGACAATGAAGTTGCAGTTGTGTGCTCCATTATTATTTGCTGTAGGTACAGAGAGAAGTAGGAATTTGTGGGCTAGAAAACTGAAGCAACTTTCATGAAAAGTGTGGGACTTGGACTGGTCCTTGCAAATGGTTAGGATTTGGAGGGGTAGAGAAAATGAGGAGAGGGCATTTTGGTTAAAAGTTACCAGAATTAAACACAGTGCAATATGAGGTAGTAAGGGAAAACACACCAAAGTCATGATGGGATTTTCTCATGTGTGGAAGGGGTAATACTTGAAGATTTTGTTCAGTCTGTTTCCAAGGATCATGATATGCAAATGATAAAGAGACTTGGGTCCCATTAAATTTTTTAACATTTCCCAATACTTTGCTAACAGCTTTTCCTCCTTACCCTTGCAGCTGGTGCTGCCTTATATTTTGTAGTAAGTTGAAACTGACATGTGGGGAATTTTAAGTACATATGTTATCAAAACAGATGTTTCACAGACTTTATAGACTATCAGGAGGTCATCTTGTCTTTCAAAAAGCAGCCTGGAATTTGAATTTAGTTCCTCTTATAATTTCATGCTCCGAAGTAACTATATGAGAAATTTAAAATTTATTAGCAACTTTCTCTTGTTCTTAGATTTTAGAGAGATGGCAATTTCATTAAACCTGAAAAAATATATATATATGCTATGTTACCTAGAGGCAGATTATTGAATAACTTTACTTGCCTGGTGATAAATCTAAGGTGCATGAGTATTTTAACGCTTTCCCAGCAACTTTGGGGTTACATTTTTAAAAAGGAAAAAAATCAACAACCCTGCATTCCTTTTTGATACAAAGTAACAAAGCAAAAATGAACCTCATAAAAGAATACAAAGGATGCCAGCTTCAGAACAAATGGTTAGAGACATTTTGCCTCTTGTCCCCTCTCCCCACTTTTTCCTAGAATCTATGTAAGAATCAAGTATTGTTTTTATTCTGTCAAAGGTTTTCATGGAGTTGCAAAAGCTAAGGACTTTGGCAGAACTCTCTGAAGTAAGAGCAAATTATACATTTCGTTGTTCATTTTCCTTAAAGAATGCCTTTAAAATAATGTGGTGTTAATTGTTTGGCATAACCAGGTGTGACATTCCATATCCCCATTTGTTCTTTGGGTTTCAAGGAGGTTCAGAGTACAACTCCTGCAGGACTTGACAGTTTATCTGTGTCCCTTGAATCCTGCAGGTGTTGGCTGGAGAGTAGTAAGCAGTTAGTGGCAAAGGGGTTTATAAAGAAACCCTGTGGACTCTCTAGTGCTGTCCAGTAGAATTTTCTATCCTATTATTGGTGACAGGAATATTCTATGTATGTACTTTCCAATACATGGGTAGATGCTACCCATACTGGCTACTGAGTACTTGAAGTGTGGTTAGTACAGTTGAGGAACGAATTTTAAGTTGATTTCATTTTAATTAAATGCAAGTAGCCACATGTAGTTAGTGTCTCCTGTGCACTTGTTTTTATTCTGTAAATAAAATAGTGACTGCACAGCCAAAGCTAACAGTTCATCTTGGGCTTTCTGGAGCACAGAGTGGACAGATTTGCCCACACTACCCTTGCCGGGGCCTTTTTGCCATCCTGGTGAGTGTCCACAGGCAGATCTTTCACACAGGGACATGGCACCCCTGCTTATTTCCAGGAACTGGACAGTATACAGGACTTTTTGAAATGCCTCCCTCTTGTCCTTCCCAGAAGTGGGGAGAAGGAATAAGGAAAAGCAGAATGACATTAGGTGAGGTGAGGTCATTTTTATGGTCTTAAAGACCTTTTTCTCACAGAGATATTTTAAAAATAGCCTAGGCTGGGTATGGTGGCTCACGCCTGTAATCCCAGCACTTTGGGAGACCGTACAGGTGGATCACTTGAAGCCAGAAGTTCGAGACCAACTTGGCCAACATGGTGAAACCCTGCGTCTAATAAAAATACAAAAATTAAATGGGTGTGGTGGTGCACACCTGCAATCCCAGCTACTCGGGAGGCTGAGGCATGAGAATCCCTTGAACCTGGGAGGTGGAGGTTGCATTGAGCTGAGATCATGCCACTGCACTCCAGCCTGGGTGACAGAGTGAGACTCCATCTAAAAAAAAAAAAAAAAGAAAGAAAACAAGCCTATTTGAGTATTTTATTACTGACTAAGAATTATCCTGGGCCGTAGATGTTAGAGGCAGCATTAGTACATACTCATCTTGCTGTTGTCTTGAAAGTGAGAATTCTGTGAAGAACCAAATTTCATACCTGGAGGAAGATTGCATGTTCATAAGGAATATTCTCTAGATTATTATTTTAAAAATTTAAAAGTGGATTATTGAAGGTCTACCATGCACCTTCACGTAAATACAAAATGTGTATGTATTGTTCCAGGAAGAGGGTTATTAAAGAAAGGCATAGATAGCACAGGACATAAAAATGATGAAGATTGGGTCACTGTAAGCCAAGGAAGGGCTGAGTGTGTGACAAAGACAGGCTCTGGGCCTCACCCCAGGATTCTCCAGAAGGGCGTTGCTGTTATGGAAGTCCTGGTTAAAATCACACTCCAGGAGCATGGTAGGTGGTGCAGGATAAAGGAGGTCTTTTGTCTCTCGGTGGTCAGTTTTTACACTGAAGAAGTTGGCCTCAGTCTTACTGCTGCTGTGGTGAGCTGCCCCTGCCCTGCCCCAGTATCAGAAGCTGTCCCAGTTGAATTTGCTGAGAAAGGTGTTTAAAAAGATTTGTCGGTTGATATTTCTGTGGACATTCTGCCACTCTCACTCGTAAAACTAAATGGAGCTTATGTGCCAGGGACCATGCTTCACTTGCCATCTAAATGAGGAGGAAAAAAATGTGTACATGGAGGAAGAAAACTAATGATAAAAAATGCTATAAGGTAGATCCCCAATGAGTGGTGCAGACAGTAACTGCCATATCCGATAGTTGTCTTCAAATGCATAAAGGGCTGGCAGCTGGAAGAGGTATTAGACTTACTCTCTGGGGCTCCGGAAGGCAAAACTGGTGGTATTTCTTTTTAATTAAAAAAATGATTTTTGAAGGCCTATTTATGTAGAGTACTCTGGGGAGAGAGGATGATTTAGGAGAGGACAGCATGTGCAGGATATGGAGATGTGACAGTGGCTGCAAGTTACAGGGAAGTTCATTCCAGTGAATAGAAGGGAGAGCTTCAGAAAACACAACAGGCTGCTGTGAGGAGGTTATCCCCCTTCCTCGGAGGTGTTCACAAAGAGACCTTGCCTACTGGCTGGGAAAGGGGATTCATACTGGTAGAGCAGGGGTCAGTCAAATCTGGGTGGCTACCTCCTTTTGTAAATGAAGTTTTGTTAGAACTCAGCCATTGCCCATTTGTGTACGTATCCTGCATGGTTGGTTTTGCACTACAATGGTAAAAGTGTGTAATTGGGACAGAGATCACTTGTCCCTCAAAGCCTAAAATATTTGTTATCTGGCCCTTTATAGAAAAAGTTTGCTGGGCCCTACATAGGATTGGATTTAGAGATATGTAAAATCCTTTTTAATTTTCTGGTTGTAAGGGATTCAGAAAAGAAGACAAAAGCCTTGTGGGAAGTCTGAAGAAGGTTTCTTGCAAGATGTGAACTTTCGGTTGGGCCTTAAAAGAAAACACTTGCTGGTCCTGACAGAGGAGGCCTGTCCACATGGAACACTTGAGCAGATCTCAAGAGGACTGCATCTCTGGTCCTTGAATGCAGTGTACAGACTCATTCCAACATCCATGCATTCATTCATGCATTGTGACTCCAGCATATTGCAGGCCAATGTAGTCATCTACAAACACTTCTTGGCCTGCTCTTGGTAAAGTAAGCACAAATTCTGGCATGAGCTGTTGGCATTTTGTTACTAACTTTGCCAGAGTGAAAATGCTCGTAAAGTTCAATGTTTATCATTGAGTTTTACAGAGTTATTTTATTTTAAGTATAATTGTCTCACCTAGACACAACTTAGAATTTATTTATATATTCTGCTTAATTGTAGGATGTAAGAAATGATGGTTCCAAAACGAAAACCTCACTGTATTTGTAGGAGACGCAACTCGGAGTGTTAAGGATAGGATGATGCACATTACTATTCATGCCTTTTTAATTGATTAGCCTTTAAGGCTTCTGCAAGCCTTTAAAAGTTGTTTTGTCAACATTAGACCAGCTGCTGTGTAATTATGGTAGCTCTTCTTGCAGTTAAATTCCTTTAATAACGTGTTCAATCTGCCGATGCCAAAGTGCTTTGAACCTGTGATATATACTATGGAGAGCTTTTGTTTTTACTTACAGATGGTCGGTGCCATTTTCTGGGCAATTCTAGAATTTTCACAGAAATTTTAAAGATGAATTACTTGAAAATGGGAGGCAAATGAATTTGAACATCAGGTTACTCCTCCCGCTATAAAATTTGTTCATATGTGACTTGAATTTTGAACTTGGCTCATAACAACATAAATGTGCTCATTAAAAAAAAAAATTCCACCTTGAAACCTTTTTAAGGCTCTTTTCTCTGACTCTCCAGCTTGTAAATTAAATCAAATCTTTCTGGCACCAGAGATATGATGGTGGAAACAGTGGGCCTGTAACAAAGATCACTTGTTAATGAGGAGCCACAAAACGGTGGTTCTGCCTTCCATTCAGGGTCTGAAACTTCACTCAGAAAACTGAATGTGAATTTAGCAGTGTGTGAAGTCTGGCATGAGAACATATAACTAGTGATAGGGTCTGGTGTCAGAAAGATACAAACAGAAGATCCTGTGTTTGTCTCCTCCCAGATTCACCTGTCCTTCCTCCCGCATTGGGTTGTACTGGTGGATAAGGCATGAGAGGTGGGAGCAGTGATGATGGTGGCTGTAGAGGCTGCCCCTGTTAGTTCAGGCCATTTTGGTGGCTTCTTTCCTATAGCCATTTTTTTCCCTCCAAGATGGAGTCTTGCTCTGTGACCCAGGCTGGAGTGCAGTGGCACGATCTCAGCTCACTGCAACTTCCGTCTCCTGGGTTCAAGCAATTCTCCTGCCTCAGCCTCCTGAGTAGCTGGGATTACAGGTGCACGCCACCACACCCGGCTAATTTTTGTATTTTTAGTAGAGATGGGGTTTTACCATGTTGGCCAGGCTGGTCTCAAACTCCTGACCTCGTGATCTGCCCACCTCAGCCTCCCAAAGTGCTGGCATTACAGGCATGAACCACTGCACGTGGCCTCCTATAGCATTTTAAAAGGCAAACCATTCAAAACAGAGGCACAGAGCATCAACACATGAAGGAATAAGAGATTAGACCAAGCTACAGCAGCTTTCTATGGCCTCATTATTTAATTTGTATTAAGGAATGCACCTGTGTTGTTGGAAAACCATGAGACGAGTCCATCAACCACCTGCTCACCTTTTCTTTTCACTGTACAGCATAAGGGGGCTTGGAATGCAATTAACCTTATACATTGTGAAAAAGCCGACATGCTTCAAGCTTGAATAGAAGTTCAAGAATATTAATGACCTGCAAAATTTGAAGAAGCAGCTAACCTTGGCGATATTGGCTTACGTAATGGTAGGGCTAGCCAAAAATTGTGCCTCCTGTACTCACTCACAATGTGCAGATTTGTTTGCCTTGAAAGCTCGTCAGCCCTGAGAATTGGGGCATTTAAGAGTTTGAGGAACCATAGACTTATGAGCATAGAGCACTTGTGGTGTTATGAAGTAGCCGCTAGACACTCAAATAGAGAAAACTAGAATTTATTAGAAGTTGTTTAATTAATTATATTTTTTCCTATGGGATAAAACTGTTCCTGGTAAATGGCTTAATCTTTTCAAAGTTACATTAAATGTTAGTCTGGAGTGTTTTTAATATTGCAGGCTCATAGAGTTGTGTATCAAGATGTGCCCAAGAGAACTACCATCAGTCTCAGCATTATATTTCTAAATATCAAAACTTGCTAGTGTCAGTAGAAGAATACATCTTTTTGGTAACATCACCTTTTGCTAAAATGCATAGTTTACGTAGATATGATAGGAATTAAATCAGCCTCAGTTGTCAGTTCTAATCAGCTGCATGAGACATGGTCTTCAATTAATCTTATCTCATAAACATTAGCATTTTAAATACTTTGTCAGAGTCTTGCATACACTTTTCAAAAATTAGAAACTTTCAGAACTTTTTTGAGGACTTCAAAATCGCTTTTGTTACCCTTCCAAAATAATCTTATGTTATCTTGAGATTGCATTGAATCAGAGAGGAGATGTTGGCTTTAAGACCCGATAGTCATAAACCTACATACATATATATGCACATATATCCACATATATGAGTAATCAGTTCCCAAGGAACCTAGTGGTCAGCAAGACAAGGGACTTGTGTATATACTCAGATGGCCAAATGTCATGGAGGTCTTTATTTCTGAAACTAGTCATCCCCTTAACTCTCCTATTATGTTCAAAGGCACCCAGGAATAAAATCTTTTTATTTTTCTTATCAAGTATGTAGAATCTTGTTTGTAAGCAGCAAATACCTGGCTCATATTAACTTAGGAACATTAATCTCATGTGTGGGCCAGAATGTGTCTTTCTCTTTCACTTGACTTACTCTCTGTGGACTCTGTGAGGATTGAGGATTGGCCTTTGCACTCTGGGTCTGTGTGCTTGCCTAACAATAAATTTTTATGGTGATGAACTGTGCCACCCCTCTGTTATGTTATTAAGTGTAAAATAAATTGAAAGAAGAGTTAAATAGTCAAAATGCTGGAAGAACAGGGCAATAGCAGGGACTTGAGAGCATTTAATACTCTTTCCCCACCTTTTTTTTTCCTATTACCTTACTGGTTTCATTCTTTCTTAATGCAAAACAAGTATGCAAACAAGGTGGGAGTGATGTCCTCAGATGCTGCTGAAATGTACACATCTCATAGTTTATGCCAGCGTTTAGGACTGACTCATGCTTTCTCCAGTACCAGACTCAACAATCCTAGGGAAGAAAGCTCATTGGCCTATCTTGGGACAGATATCAACATGGACCAATAAGTTATGGCAGGAGGTAGGACCACATTGTACAAAGTTGTCATTGGTGACCCCTTTTCTATGTATTAGTAAAAGAAAAATCACTGTGGGCTGGAGTAGCTTCAAACACATGAGATGTTTTCCTTCCCTACGTGGACACATCACCTCAGTCTTCCCAAGTATGACTACTGGCCTCTTCTGGATGTCTTCTTTTTCCCCATTACCTCTAGCTTGAGTGCCATTTCTTTTCATGATTTGGTAAAGAACTTGGGGCAAGACATATTGTAGACAGGAGGAGAATTTCTGGGTTGGTGATTTAGAGCAGATCTCTTCTGATCCTTTCCCCTGAGCCCAGTACCCCTCATTTACTTTTTGTCATGCAGGAGGAAGTGGCAACTCAGGAGAAGGCAGATGGAAAGGTTAAATGGTGAAGCTCACAATCCACAATCTGCTTGGCCAAGGAAATAATGCCCTTTTCTTAAAGGCTAAATGTTTTTTCAGGATGAGTGGATCAGTGGAGTCCAAATATTCTTGTCTACTGTAGGAGATACTTGATTCTTTATGTATGTATAACATATGTGTAATAGTTGTAGATAAAGCAATTTTGATTTTTCTTTGTT
This sequence comes from Pan paniscus, assembly GCF_029289425.2. NCBI lineage: Eukaryota > Metazoa > Chordata > Mammalia > Primates > Hominidae > Pan > Pan paniscus. The sequence continues at coordinate 25,575,657 of NC_073262.2, read as the reverse complement.
TACTGATTTGTTTTCATTATCCAAATTCACTTGTATGTACTTTTAGGCTGAGAAAGTTTTCCAAACCATTTTAACATGCAACTCTTCAAAAATTTACTGGGATTCTTTGTATTTGCTTAAATAGGAGCCATTCTGTCTTTTTTCCCCAAGTTAATGGTGCTAACTCACTTAATGTTCTAATTCTGACAGCCATTCGGTAATAATGCATTTCCAAAGGAGTTGCAGTAGAATTTTAAGCCTTGTATTTTTGGCTCCTACTTAGTTATCTACCCTGATTGGCATTTAACCATTGAATTAGATTTTTCTTCTACTGAAGAGAGCTTTATGAGCTTTAACTTCAAGTGTCTGTGTCACAGTGTGATTTGTTTGCATTATGATTGACACTGAGTAAGCACTTTTTGCAGGAAAAGGCATTGTCTTTTAGGATTGAGGGAGGATTTGGACACATAGTCTCCTGACACTTTTTTCCAGGGTTCCATTTAATAGTTGTGCACATCAATAACAATCTCACCTGGCACATGTTAACATGGTTACTTTATTTTTGCAATCAGTAACGATCATATTCCCTGAGAGCTGTTTCTCTGGGCCTGTTGACTTATATGGCCATAAATATATCCCCAAAGGCTAAAACTGTACCTGTTTCAGCACAGATGAAACAAAAATAAATGTCCCACTGTTTTAGTATTACAAATTATAATCTCACTACAGCATGAACTTTAAGGTGGTGATAGTTCAATTTCTGCTCTTTGTTTTTGACATGATGATAGAATAAATACAATTTGAAAACATTTTATTCAATTAATTTTCAGTGACCATTTTGTGTGCCTGGTTCATTCTGTGCTCTCTAAATCATGAAATACATTTCTTTCTTTCTTTTCTTTTCTTTTCTTTTTTTTTTTTTTTTTAAGACGGAGCCTCACTCTGTTGCCCAGGCTGGAGTGCAGTGGCACGATCTCGGCTCATTTCAACCTCCACCTTCCAGGTTCAAGCGATTCTCCTGCCTCAGCCTCCTGAGTATCTGGGATTACAAGCGTGTACCACCATGCCTGGCTAATTCTTGGATTTTTAGTAGAGATAGGGTTTTACCATGTTGTCCAGGCTGGTCTTGAACTCCTGACCTCAGGTGATCCGCCCGCTTCGGCCTCCCAAAGTGCTGGGATTACAGGCATGAGCCACTGCGCCCGGCTGAAATACATTATATTTCAAAAATAGTACTACCTTTAGAAGTTCTTACCTTTAATTGTTAATAGTGAATAAACAAAATAATGTTTTCTGGACCTATAAATGGATTTTGAAGATATCCTTGCCTTAAAGAGACCAAATAATATACTTGCTGTTTCTTCCTATTATATTATCATATTCATTCACTCAGTCAGCAAACATCGATTACTCTACCTCTGGGAACCTAAAACATACTAGGGATATATAGACAAGTAACAAGTCTTTAATAAAGAGTTAGAGAAATCATGACATAAAGTACAATGGGGACACAAAGATAGGGACTGGCTGGTTGCATTCAGGGATTGCTTTAACTAGAAGATAACACTTGAAGTAAGCCACTTATGCTAACTGGGTGTGCCCAGAGAGGGCCAGAAAGAAGGCCAAAAGAATGTGAATCAAGTCCTAGAGCATAAAGCGGCATGGGCAATTGGGGGAAGTTGTTTGTTTAAATTTAGAGTCAAATGTGTAAGGGAGTGAGTATCTAGAAGTGGGACACAAAAAAGGTGGGATAGACCCTAATCAGAGATGAATATGCAAATATATATATTTTCTAAATATATATATATTTGACTAGAATTTGAATTTTATTCTAGATATTAGTAGTTTTCTAACGTTTTTGGTTTACAGTATTAAATTTAAGAGGAGGATGAATATTCCTGTGATTGTCAACTTGGGGAAGTACCAGAATCTTGTTGGGTGGAGGACAGGGGCACATTAATAATTTTAAAAACCCGCAAGGTGATTGTGATAAGTCCTTGCGTCCTCTCTGTTGAGAATTATTGCTATGGGCAGTGGAAACCACTGAGTTTTAAGTGGAGTCCTTAATATCAGTGACCCCATTAAAGTACTATCTCAATTTATTATTCTTTAAATAAAACAATTGAAAAATATACTTACGTCCTCCATCTCTATGCTCCCATGATCCTCTATGTAATTTTTCAGTATCAAATTTTAAAAAAACTCATTTGTTGTGCTGTTGGCACAAACATATTTTAAAGGAGTGTTTGGGAATGGAACATAAAACAGAAATGGAAAAAAATATTAACATTATATATGTCTGTCTTTGATTTCCATGACTGCACATCTTTGATTTCCATGCATGTCTTTGATTTTCATGACTCAGAGCTTTTCTGAGATTCCTATGGGGGTGTCCAGGCTAATGGGAGAAGCAGCTGGAGGAGAGTATGGCAGGCCGAGTGCCTGGCACACAGTAGGCACACAATGATTGCTAGTGTCTTTAGCTTCTCCTTTTAAACTTTAGCTCTTTAGTTGAAAATTTGGAGCCACTGGATTTTCTGTTAGTGGCTAATGTCAAGAGTGGCTGAGAAAAATGTTTGAAACTGAGGAGAAAATAGTGTCTCAGATATTAGACACATATAAACATTAGAAGGGAATTTAATGATTGTCTCGTATCCCAACCTTCTGCTTCACAGTTGGTGAAACCAAGGCCCTGAAAGAGGTTGAGTGACTTGACATCACAAGGCTATTAAATTACAGAAAAGGACCAGAAGCCAGGTCCTTTAACTCCTTCATGTCTCTCAGACATGTAGATACCATTTCTTCCTGTTTTTTCTTTTTCTTAGAGTTAACTCCATGAAAGGTTCTAATCAGCATATCTAAAACATAGCCCTTCATGAACTTCTTCCTCTTTCTCTGCTTTTTGTATCCCTCTATTACTAGAAAGGGATCCCAATCCAGACCCCAAGAGAGGGTTCCTGGACCTCGTGCAGGAAAGAATTTGTGGCAAGTTCATATTGTAAAGTGAAAGTAAGTTTATTAAGAAAGAAAATAAAAGAATCGCTGTTCCATAGGCAGAGCAGCGGCATGGGCTGCTCACCTGAGTATACTTACAGTTACTTCTTCATTATATGCTAAACAAGAGGTGGATTATTCATGAGTTTTCTGGGAAAGAGGTAGGCAATTCCTGGAACTGAGAGTTCTTCCCTGTTTTAGACCATATAAAGTAACTTCCTGACGTTGCTATGGCATTTGTAAACTGTCATGGTGCTGTTGGAAGTGTCTTTTAGCATGCTAATACATTATAATTAGTGTATAATGAGCAGTGAGGACGACTGGAGGTCACTTTTGTCACCATCTTGGCTTTGGTGGGTTTTGGCTAACTTCTTTACCACAACTTGTTTATCAGCAGGGGCTTTGTGACCTGTATTTTGTACCAGCCTCCTATCTCATCCTGTGACTAAGAATGCCTTAATCTCCTGGGAATGCAGCTCAGTAGGTCTCAGCCTTATTTTTCCCAGCCCCTATTCAAGATGGAGTTGCTGTGGTTCAAATGCCTCTGACACCTCAGTGGCATCAACATCTACCATGCACTTGAGCTAGTCATTTCAGCATCAATTTTGTCTCCATCTTATACAGTATTCAGCTAGTCATCGAGTCCTGTTGGTATCACTTTGGAAATGTCTCTCACATCTATCTTTGCTTCTATTTCCTATATTACTTCCTTAATTTAGTCTTTACTTGTTTTTTTTTTTTTTTTCCCTCTGGACTATTGAAGTAGCTTTTAAATTGGGTTCTGCCTTCTGCAGTCCACTGTCTCCACTGCCTCTGGAGTTTTCTTTTTGAAATATAAATCTGAATGATGGGTAGCCTTCAGTGGCCTTTCATTCTATTGAAAAGTCCCTTTCTCTAGCTGTAGCCTTTCACAATATAGCTTTGATGTCCCTTTTCAACATTTTCTTCTGATCATTTTTCTACTCCCTTTATCTGCCAGACTCTGATCACACCAGCCCATTCAATGTTCCTAATTTTTCAGTGTACTTTCCTGGGACACCCTTCATCACCTCAGTTTGAGCACACATCAGTGCTCAATTCTATGCATGCGTAGGAAAAGAAAAGTTGTTTTCCTCTGTTCTTTATAGTTCTTAGTTGGGGTGGACCCCTGTAACAAAAGACAGATTAAGATGAGAAAAACAAGTTTATTAACATGTATATTTCAAATATACATGGGAGATACCCAGATAAATGAGTAAATCTCGAAAGGGTAGATTTGAATTCAGGCTTAAATATCATCTTTAGCTAGAACAAAGAAAGCTGTTGGGGGATACAGTTATGGGAGGTAACCAGGAAAAGCATGAGACACAAGGGTAAGATTCCTTATATAGATTTAAGTCAGTGCCTTCTCCATTAATACGAGTCTCTAGTGATTTAGAGTCATCTTTCCTGATGCAGAGAGGGTGACACAGTTACAAATAGATATTTCCTTTATAGATGTAAATTTTCCTACAAAAGGGTAACTTCTACTCTGCTTTTAGAGCTTCTCCTGTATTTTCAGTGTTCAAAATAATCAGCTTGAAATAATCTTTATGCCAAAGAGGCATTCTTTGGGATGGCATATTCTGGTCTCTTAAACACACATCACTTTCTTTGAGTCCTCCTTTCCTTTCTTGGTCGAGATAAACAGATGGATCCTTTGTTACCCACAGAGCACTTTGTTTCTTCTCTAACCATACTGAGTGCTGTAGTCTGATGTGCATGAGAATTAATTTTCTTTTTGAATATGTCTGTTTTATTCAATAGTTTATGAAGTCCTTGAGCTCAGCAGTTGTATCAAATTCATTTTTATATCCTTGGTACCTGTGGTAAATTGAATAATGGTCCCCTGTAGATTTGCATCTTCTAATCCCTGGAACCTGTCAGTATGTTACCTTACATGGTAAAAGGGATTTCTTAGATGTGGTTAATTAGGGATCCTGAGATGGGGCTATTATCTTATTATCATGGTGGAGAAAGGCAGGAGGGTTGGGGCAGAGAAGATGATGTGATGAGAGAAGCAGGGGTAGAGAGGGGATAGTCAGAAGAAGCAGAGGTTGCAATGATGTGCTTTGAAGATAAAGGAAGGCACCATGAGCCAAGGAGTGCACGTAGCCTCTGGAAGTTAGAAAAGGCAAGGAAGCTCATTCTCCCTTAGAGCCTCCATAAGGAATGAAACTGTGCAGATGCTTGATTTTAGCCCAGTAAGACCCATATTGGACTTCTGACCTTCAGAACTTTGAGATAACACATTTGTGTAAGTTTCGAGCTACTAATTTTGTGGTAATTTGTTACAGCAGCAATAGGAAACTAATACAGTGGAGGAGAGGAAAAATTTTTTTTTCTCTACCCATTGTAGGTTTATGGATGAGGCCTCTATGACAAAAAACAGATTCACAAGAGAAAAGCATACAAGTTTATTTAATAAATTTTTATGTGACATGGGAGCCTTCATAAGGAAATTGAGACCCACAGAAATGGGTAAACCTGAGTATTTTTAGGCTAGGTTTGATAACGAGTGGATAGTTGTGGAGAAATATGATGGGATAAAAAGGGTATAATGTAATAGGAATAAATTGAGGGGAACTTAGAAAGGTCTGTTTGTTCAGATTCTGCCCATGACTGTCTTAATCCATTTTGTGCTGCTACAACAGAATGGCTGAGACTAGGCAACTTATAAACAATATAAGTTTACTTGTTTCATGGTTCCAGAGTCTGAGAAGTTAAATATCAAGGATCTGGCATCTGCTGGGGGCCTTTTTGCTACATCATCCCATGGCGGAAGGTAGAAGGGAAGGAGAGTGCATGTGAGAGAGTGAGAAGTGAAGGGGGCTAGAACTCATTATTTTCTTAGGAACGTACTCTTATGATAAATAACCCACTCCCAAAATAATGACATTAATCCATTCTGAGTCACCTCTTAAAGATCCCATCTCTCAACACTGTTGCATGGGAGATTAAGTTTTCAACACATGCAATTTGGGGGACACATTCAACTCAAAACAGTGGTGCTTCATCTTCAGCGACAAGGATGTTCCTTTTCTCCTGGTATAGGGAAGCACCTCTTAGATGAGGGTCAATGATCTGCTTCAAGGGAAGTTAAAAGTCGTTCTTAGGTTTTTTGACCAGCTTCAGGGGAGAAGTATGGGGGCAGGTCAGAGAGACCGTCCTGCTACTGAAGGAATTTTTCTCACATTCCTTTAGCCTTAAAGTTTCACTGTGCCAAGGTGCCATATTTTGGGTTAGTATGTTCTGAACCCCATCAACAGCACTTACATGTAACATGCAGTTGGGCTTAGTGTATTTGCATCTGACCTTGACTAATCAAGAGAATTGTTCTCGATGCCCATGATGATCAAAGCTAACATTTATTGAACCTTTTGCTGTGTGCCAGTCACTGTGGTCAACATTTATACTTGATCTTCATAATCACTGTATGGCACCATTATTATCCCTATTTGGCAGATGAGAAAACTGATGCACAAAGTGTTTTAATAATTTTCCCCCAATCACACTACCCAATATGTGATGGCACTGGGACTTGGAAGTGAGCAGTCTGGCTCCCAGGTCTGTGGCCACAGCGCTGTATCCTGCTTAGTCATGTTCTCATGTCACATATATGCAATTTATGTGTGCTGTCCTAGTGTGATATGTCGTGAAGAAAATTGGAAGAGCTAGATTTGAATATTGATGCCTTCAGTAATCAGTTGACTCTGCAAATGTGGGCAAGTCAGCTAACCTAGATCTGTGTGCCTGTCTTTGTTAAATCATTCCTTTTCTGCTTACCTTATGGGGTTAATATGAAGACTGAATGATAAATCACATGGGAAAGTGCTTTGAGAAACAGCAGGCACTACACATATGCTATTTATAAGTATATATTTGGTTGATGTAGATCTTTTGCAGATTTCCTCATACCAGGATTACCTGGCTGGTCTGATTCATTTGGTGAGTAGGGGCTTAATAATATTTGGTAAATGCAGTTGATAAAAATGCTCTTTTGCCCTCCTAGTTCTCATTCTTATATTTTGGGTTGTTGACACTAAAAATCTGAAAGCTCAGAATTTAGTCTCCTTCATAGAACTTTATTTTCTTTCCTACTTTTAAAAAAATGAGCCTTTCTTATCTCATTCCTGAGCTAATATTTTTATCCTGTAGCCCATAGGAAGGTACGACTTATAGAAGATTTGCAATGATTTCAGCAGCTTTTCAGAAGGGCTTTGAGTGAACAGTTAATCTCTTGAGAATGCAAAGTCATTTGTGGTGGAGAATCTTAGGCCAGTGTTGAGTTGCAAATCCTGGGGAGTCCTGACTCAAGAAGATAGGGAATTTAAAAAGAAAGCCAGTGAAATACATTTGATTCTCTTTTTCCCTGTCCTGCCTTAGCCTGCAATGCTACTTATTCCTTTAAGATGCTTTAATTGCTAATTGTCTGCTGTTTGATTTTGAGGTTAGTTGAAATCACCAGGATGATGGAAGGCCTGACCTGACCAGACCTGAATTCATTGGCAAATTCTCAACTTTTTGAAAAATTAATGAGTTTTGGCTGAGATGACACCTGACTTTTTACAGCATCTTGTTTTGATTTATTGTTTCTTTTGTTTACTTGTCAGATATTCCCGCCCATGACATGGATTTACAGAGTACAATTTTTTTTTTTTGCATGTTCAAAGTCAAGCTATCCTGATTGGTGCAACATACAGACATAAAATGATACTTTGAGGGGCATCCTTTTGGATACATTTTTGTTCCTCTCTCATTGTTTCCCTGGGATGAATTCTTAGACATAGAATTACTCCAGGAAGGGTACCAACTTAAAACATTAAAATCAAACCAAACGAGAAAAAGATACATATTCATAGATTATATTCCCTAAAGGCTGTACTAATTAACACTCCCACCAGTAGTGTATGAGAATGCATATCTCACGGCAACTTTGTCATTGTTCACTTACTCCGTAGCATCTCTGGAGTACTCACAATCTTCCAGGTTCAGACATTTTTCAGAAGTTTTCAAAATCACCCCAGGTGATTTGAAGCTGAAACCACTGGTTTAGTTAACAGGAGAAAAGCATTCTCTCACTATCTCTTAGTGGTTTGAATCTCTCTCACTATCCCCTTAAAATAGATCAGTCACTTTAGGTCATTGGTGTGTTTTGCTACACAGGACATACTATTCCTAATGAACAGCCCCTTCATCAGTCTAACACTCTTGAACCACTAATTCACAGTAATGTCACTTCTAGGCTTATTAATATAATCTTTTGCCCATGCAAAGCTCTCCAATGTTCAGATAATTCTGCTGGATGATGTTACCTTTCAACTGAACCACATCATCTTGTTGGCAAAGCACCTCATGAATACTATCTCATTTAACTATTGCAGGGACCTTGGAATTAGACATTTTCATTCTATTTTTACAGAGAAAGGAAAAGGAACTCAAATAAGTAGCTTTTCTCTAAGGTTGTGCAACTTATAATCACATGTTAGGAACTGACTCAATGTAGGTCTTCTGATTTCAAGTTCAGAGTTTCCAGTGCTGTGTCAGAACCTGTCTTTGGCTTTCGCTAGTTCTGCTGCTTTTTAAATACACAAATGGATCTGGTTATTGGATTGTTATTAAGGTTTTTTTTTTTCAGTGTCTGCATTTCTTACGCTTATTCTCTGTATGCTCATTTAGAATTCTACATATTTACAGCTGTGTTTCTCAACTTTTATTTTTATTATTGCTCCTCCTTCCCTAGGAAAAAAATTTAATTTAATTCACATTCTTCCTAATGAGAAAAATTAAATATTAAACTGATAAGAACAGCTACTACACTTGATCTTAGCCAAAAGGCTGAGAAGTGAAGAGAAATTAAATATTAAGGAATAAAATTTTGACAGGTAGGGTTGAGCCTTGGAGGACCACAAACTATGATGTCTGATGTTTTTGTTCCTCAACAACCAATTTTAATCTTGGGAGTTCAAAAATGCTGTTAATGGACACACCAATTTAGATGACTAACCCTGGCTGTCAGGGCAGAGAGGAGAGCTGTTGAACATTCTGACGGATCATATAACCGTATGTGTGCAACTAGTGGGACACATGACACCGACGTTACTCTCAGCTCACATCAACTAATGACTTACAAGGAAGCTGTGCTTCAGTGTGGGTGGCTAATTTTTCAAACTTGCATTTTGTATGATTAAACCACATGGAATTTCACATTTGCTTTTGTTTTCCGTATATTTTATGGGTCATATAGATTATATCTCCACCTTTCACCCACTGCCTGCCTTTTTTATTAAATATGAGCTTTGTATAAGGCTTTTGTCTACTTTTGGTCACAGCTCTGGGCTGAACTTTTAGATTCATTAGTCTCTGATTTGTGGCAGTTACCTACATTTTTACTTATAATTTTAGATAAATAAATGCCGGCATGTTCACAGGCAGGAAAACACTGCATTGGTAGATAAGGGCCATTCCATGCTGAGCTTGACTGGTTGCCACCAACTCTGACATCCCTGACCCCTTGGCAGGGAAAGAATGTAAATGAGCGAGAATAAAGAGCCCCAGGTAGCTTCTGTTTGTTTTTACAAGAGAGCCAGAGCTAGGTGATTTGGGAGAATGCCAGATATTATAAACACAGAGCCAGAGAAAAAGAACAAGGATGGCAAGAAGAGTCCAGGGACTGGGGGAGGTGCACTTGCAGGGGGTGGAGGTTGGCCCAGAGGAAGGTTTTCATTCATTTCTATGTGTAGAATTTTTAAGATTAACTTGCTAATTTTTTTGTTGAAGTCAAGCAAGATTTTAAGTCATTTATCAGGGCTCATAGAGTACCTATTTATAGAAGTCAGAATAAAAGTAAATGAACCATGAATGCTAACACACGTCTAGCAAATTTAGTAAGATTTAGAAGTTAAATAAACCAATGGAGCCTGCAGATTTTCTCCAGGGCCCCTTTACAAGTTTTAACTTTGTTTCCATTCCCCCCCACTTCATTTTACACACTGTCATGTGTGATTCTTTTGGCCTTAGCTTTTAGAATACGAAAATGATTTACAAGCCTGTTTTTAGAGGCTATTTCATTTTTAGTTAAACGTTTACATGATGCTGGCTTCCTATGTAACCTGCTGAAAAACAAAAGTTTTATGTTTTCTGTTTTTCAGGTGCTAGACTGTCAATCAGGATAAAGGAGATTGTATGAATTATTTGTTGTTGCGTAACAAATTGCCACAAGTAAAACAACAAACATTTATTATCTCAAATTTTGAATGGCTTAGGTGGGTCCTGTGCTTCAGGGTCTATTACAGGGCTGCAGTCGGTTGTTAGCCAGGACAGGGATCTTATCTGAAAGCTCAACCGGGAAAGATCCACTTCCATGCTTCCATGGTTGCCACATAATCCAGTTTGTTGAGGGCTTTTGGACTGAGGGCCTCAGTTCCTAACTGCTTTGGAGGCCACCTTCAGTTCCTGGTTATATGGGCCTTCTCAACATTGGAACTTGCCTCCTCAAAGCCAGCAAGAGATAGTCTGCTGGAAAGACATCCACCATCTTTGCTATATTCTGTTGGTTAGAGAGTCACTAGACCAGCTGACACTAAAGGGCAGGAGATTACACAAGCGCATTAACACCAGATCGAGGGGCACCTTAGGATCCTAGGCCAAGGAGATATGTGACTCCATCCCAACAAGCCTTCAGGATCTTAGATTCTTTGAGGGAAGAGACCTTTTTTTCGTAGTTAAAATATTTACAAAACCTTTGTGAGGTCATAGCTAGCACTATGTGCTGAACTGGATTGTGGAGCCCTGGGCTAGCACTGTGCAGGGCGTGAAAGACCAACCACTCTGTAAATACACATAAAGAACAACCTCCTTGAGCAATCTCAAGCAAGAGAAAGAAGAGGCCTCTGAGCTCCAGCAAAACAATGGGAGAAAACATACCCTTATCTTTTCCTTCTCATTTTCAAAGCTGTGTTAGAGGGAAAGGAATATATTCTGGTTCTGGAGATTTTCAGTTTTCTTTTTATCTCATTAATTCCTGGCTGGGTGTTCCAGGACAAGATATCCAAAAAGCCTTTTTTGAATCGCAGGTACCGTGAATATAAGTAGAAGAAAGACACCGTCTCTTCGTTTAAGGAACTTACAGTCTTATGGAAGAGACACAGATGGAAGTGCACAATTACCAAATATCAAAAAGCCTGAGAAAAAGTTATGCAAAAGCTACTGTGTGAGCACAGAGGCTGTAAACCTATTCCTAAGTTGCAGGTGGGTGAGTATTAGACATCACTCAAGGAAGGCTTCCTGGAAGAGGTGACACAGAGTTGAATTAGTTGGACTTAACCTTTGAAGAAATGAAGGCAGGCTTTGCTGGGAGGCATTGGAGTATTAGGTATAAAGGTTTAGAAGCAGGAGAGCATTTGGGACCTCACAAAACTGCAAGTTGTTCAGTATGGATGGAGTTTAGGGGCCTTGTTGGAAAGTAGTAAAAATTGAGGCTGGAGCTGGGTGTGGTGATGCCTGAAATCCCAGCTATTCAGGAGGCTGAGGCATGAGGATCACTTGAGCCCAGGAGTCAGAGGCTTCAGTGATCTATGATTGCACCACTGCACTCCAGCCTGGGTGACAGAGTGAGACCCTGTCTCTACAAATAAAAAATAAAAAGATGAGGCTGGCAAGTTAGGCAGGAATAAAATGATCATCAGAGTTCTTGGATGTTGTTCCAGGGATTTTGGACTTTACCTTAAAGGAATCGGGATAATCCAATCAGATTGTGTTTTAGAAGTAGAGAAGGATTGGAGGGGTGTTAGGCGACAAGAAGACCAAATAGTATGTAGGTGAAGGGAGAGGGGGTCTAAAATACAGTGAAGTCAGAGGGAGAGGAGACAGTGAATTTGAGATCCTAAAGATGCAGAATCATCAAGACAGGGTGATGGCACTGGTTGTGGAGGGGGAAACAGAGGAAGAAGGGAAGCTTGACTTAGATTTCTGACTTTAGTGACTGGGTAGATGGTGGGGTGACTCGCCAGTCTACAAAATATTGGGAAAGTAATACGTTTGAGTTTAGTTTTGGAATTATTAATTATAGGAGTTTGTAGGAATCTGAGCAGAGATGAGCAGTGTTTCAGGGTGTCCAGATCTGGAGCTCAGGTGAATGTGGAGGAGACCACCAGGGGAGAGTATGCGGACCCAGAGGAGAAATAGGGTGAAGGGTGAGTGCCTGTGACATCTGCAGTTAGAGGGGAGAGGACACTGTAAGAGAGGAGGAGAAATGAGTGGTATGATAATCAAGGTTCCCGGGGTTACAGGCCACAGGAGCCAACACAAGCTAGCTCAAGCAAAAACACACTTTTTAGAATTTAGGATATCAAAGGCACTCAAGGTTCTGGAACTAGGACCCAAAAAGTCTCCAGGAGCACAGCAGGCACTCTGTCACACTAAGGTCCTCATATTGCAGCAAGGCTGTTCCCTTTTTCTGTCTAAACACCATCTTCCTCCACTGCTCTGTGCGGGCGACATACCCACAGCTCCGGAGTTGAAGCCTCCGCAGATAATGAGATCACCCATCCAATTGACTGCCTTTCGACCTCAACTCCAGTTTTCTGGGAGACTTAGTCTAGTGTTTCATCTTGGAAAGGTGCCCATGGTGTCATGCAATACAAATGTGGCTAATGAGGGCCCACCCTGCCTGGCTGTAGTCAGCCCTTAGAGAAAGAAGGATGTAGTTAGAATCGTATCTACCATGGGCAGCTGAAATGATAGGAAGACAGTGGCAGGAAGAGGGGTCAAAAAAGCCAGACAAAGGGAGAGATTCAAAGAGGAGAGAGGAAGTGGTCCACTGTGCTAGATGCCGCTGACCCAACAGAAGGATTGAATTCAGGAAGAAAAGGACTGTGAGTCCATGACTTTGAGTAGCTAAGTTTGTGAAAAGAAGTGGGAAATTGTTGGTTTTCATTTAGACAGGTAAGGCATAAGTATGCTTCTCTGTGGGGGAAGAGGAGAAACAGGCATTAAAGTGGGAGGGTAGACAATACAGCTGAAGGAGGGCATAACTGATGGATGAGATTCCCGAGAAATCAAGAGGGAACAGAAGTGGAGCGATTAGCAGCAGACGGGAATGGGCCTCGGCTCTCACCAAGGCTGGCAGGAAAGTGGGGTGCAGATGTAGATAATTTGGAGGGTGAGCTGCTAAGAAATTAAGTCCAGATTCTGGTGACAGGAATTATTTACTCTTTACAAAACCCTAAGTTCTTCTTTTGCTCCTTAAATGTACTGAATAAATGCTGAGAAGAGCAATTTAAAGGTCTTTGACAACTGAAGAATCTGGTATTCCATATGCCAGGGGATTGACACAGAGAGCTTATGCCAGGCCAGGACTCCTTATAGGAGCCCCAAGTTGGGCCCAGTGTCCCTGTCTGAAGTAAATGCTCCTGTGTTCCTGCTGTGGTCTGTGTTTCTCCAGAATCCATATGTTGGAACTCAATTTCCAGTGTGATAGTATTAAGAGGTGGAGCCTTTAGGAGGTGATTTAGTCATGAGGGTGGAGCCCTCATGAGTGGGATTAATGACCTTATATAAGAGGCGTGAGGGTGCTGTTCATCCCTGTTTCCCTCCCATCTCTTTTACCTTGTGAGGGTGAGCAACAAGGCACTATTTTGGAAGCAAACCTAAAAATATGAATGTGTCACTCCAGCCTGGGCAACAGTGAGACCCTGTCCCTACAAAAAATAAAAAAATGTTAGCTGGGCATGGTGGTGTGCACCTGTAGTCCTTGCTACTCAGGAGGGTGAAGCAGGATAATTGCTTGAGCCTGGGACTTCGAAGTTATGTAAGTGAGCTATGATTGCTCCACTGTACTCCTGCCTAGACAACAGAGTAAGACCCTGTCTCTTAAAAATAATGAACGTAGCTAATGACAACTGTACAAGAATTAGAAAGCTTTGAGGTTGTCTTTCTCCTGTCTCCTTGCTATGGCTTTCCTCTCCTCACTGAGGCTGACTCTTTTTATAAGTGAGAGGATCCCACTCTGCTGCCCAGGCTGAAGAGCAGGGGGTGAGACCATGGCTCACTGCAGCCTTGACCTCTCAGTCTCAGGTGATTCTTGGTTGCATGAACAGTATAGGGCTGGGATTCTGTGCAAGATGGCCTTGCTCCCAAGTTTGTCAGCTGTCATTGGCAAAGCACGTATCTAAGGATGTCTGGCCCTAAATGGACTCATCCTCTCACCCACCACTCTATTTACCAGAAGACCTGGAAGGCTTTCTTCCATGCATCTTTAGCAAGGCTAAATGAGAATTACTAGCATGGGATTCAAGAGAAACTTAGGTTTAGTAAAAAAAAAAAAAAAGTGGACTTATATATCATTAAATATTCTAAAGCAGTATTTTTTCCTCTAAGAAATCTGCTGGTTTAGTTTACCAAAAAGAGGATGGGATGATGGTGATGTTACCCAAGTTAATTTATGTTTCAAATGGAAGAAGCAAGCAGGTTTTGTGTGTGTGTGTATTTAGGAAGCAGAAACCATGATTCGTGGGAATTCTTTCATGGTAATAGTCACCAGCATTTTTTGAGTGCCTCACACGTGCCTGGAATCGTGTTGTCAGAACCCGTGCCTGGCACTTAGCAGGCGTCAGGAGGCACAGGTCTGCTGATGCACTTAACTAGTGTTTGTGCTACCAGAGGATGCAGAGGGCAGACTTTCTAGTAAGAAATGGGATGAGCTGTGAGAGTAGCTTCGTCAAATCTGCCATACTTTGCTGGAGTGTCCATAGTACTCCTATTTAATCCTGATTTTAGGCCTAGAAATTCTCTGCTTGATCTGAGGGAGGGGTATTGGACCGTCGAGGGAGCAAAAACAAGTCCTTAAGCCCTTCCACCTGCCCCTCCACAGAGGCTTCCGAAATTCCAAACCCAGGGGAGATGGCTCTTTGACCTTCAGGTGGCAGAATAACTTATAGGAGAGCGGAGGCATTCCAGGGATTTGCTTCCCTGGGATATTTATTTGAATAGGTCCTTATTCTGGACAGAAAGACAAAATTAAGGACTATGCCTTGAAAATAGAGATTTGTCAGCCTTCTTCCTGGGTGAATAGAATGTTCAGTGGGTGCAGGTGAGGCTTTATCAGACTTCAAGCTGCCGCACCACAGCCCATCCTCATTAATTCCTAATACCTGCAATACAACTCTATCAGTAAGACCTTACGCCTGATAAAGTCCCGTTCCTCTCTTAAGACTATAACTGTATACTTTGCTTATGCTATTGTACTTTTGTCACTTTGAAGTCCCTGTTTGAATTTAAAGACTGGTCTCTTTGACTAAATTTCCCTAGCAGAATATCCAGATTGGTTCAAAGCCCATGAGTAGAGGCAGTAGTTCCTCTTAAATACTGTTGTCTTAAATACTGAGGGACAATTCACAAGGACACCTTCATCTGGGGCGTTGGGTGCATTTCATTCTCACTTTTAAATTAACAAACTATTTTGGGAATTGAGACATTTGACATTAGATGACTCCAGGATTTCACTGTCCTAAAGCTGGTCTAAACTTGTAGAGCATTCAAAGAATTTGGTTTAGTTTAAAAAATTATTGATTTCTATGAGCCAATGTATATAATGGTCAAGAAAAGACAATATTAATTCATTGTAATAAAGGCTAGGATAGTAGATTCCTGTGAAGAGGGTGGGGATGGGACAGGGGCATAAGCTTTCTAGAATGCTGAAAGTGTTTATAAGTTGTTTCAGGTGTTGAGTTACACAGGAGCATACAAATGTAAAAATTCACAGAGCTTTATTTACAGCAGTGAAAAAGAATACAAAAATTTTCATCTAGGGGTTGATCCCATCATTCCCTAAGATTGCAGGCTTCATTATAGGTCCTCAGTGTAAACCTTTCTGGGGTTTTAAGATCCTTTAGGGAGTTACAGGATCAGATTTGTGCTTTGAGTAGCTCTCTCTGGTTGTTGCTAGAGAAAGGGTTGGAGGGGACTAAGTGAGAGCAGTGGCCATGGCTGGGAGGCTGATGCTGTGGTCAGCAAGAGAGAGCAGGCCCTTGATTAGAGGGCAGGCAAGGGGCTTTGTGGGGTGCAGGAGAAGGTGTTGAGGGTGATTCCCAGGAGTCCTACAGGAGCAGTTGTGTGGAGGGAAGGGCCAGTGCCTGGAGATCAAGAATTCAGCTGCAGGCAAGTTTAGTTTCTAATGCCAGTGAGCCACCGTTGAAGATGACAAGTAGGTAATTAAGTAGATGAGTCTGGAGTCAGAAAATCAGTCTGAGCTGAAGTTATAAATTTGGGAGTTGCTGGCATGGTATTTAAAGCAATGAGAATGCATGAGATCACTTTGGGAGAGAGCATAGAATAGGAAGGAAAGGGGTTCCAGGACTGTGTCCTGAGAAATTGCCACATTTAGAGGTCAGGTAGGGGAGGAGTCAGAATAGGAGGCTGAAAAGGGATGAAAGGGGAGTACAAGGACAGCAAGGAGACCGAGCTGTCCTAGTGTCCAAGGGAAGAATGTTACAAGAAGTGGAGAGTGGTGAACTGTGGTGAGTGGTGTTGAGGAGTCAGGTAAGTGGAGGACTGAAATCCTCACTTGAATTTCATAGCATGGAGGCCATTGGTCATCTCAGCAAGAATGGCTTATTTGGAGGTGTGTTGGTAGAAGCCACACGGTAGTGAAACAAAGCTGTATGTGTTTTTCTTGCAGGTTATTTGTTGCTTTAGTCATGTATTCAAAATATCAATCCTTCATGTAACATTTAATTGTATAAGCTTAATTCTATTATGTAATGTAAAGAGATTAATTGGAATCTAGTTTCTTTAGCTGTTTTAGTGAAAGACATTGAAGATAGAAAGTTGCTGTGGGAAACTATTTTTGTGGCTTTATATTTACTCAGTTGGGTTTTTAAAGAGGTCATTTTATGGTCGATTCCTGCCCCCATGCAGGAATGAACTGCATGATAATTGATTCATATTGCTTTAAAGGGCAAAGTATTGAGGGAACTTCTTGGGAAATTTAGATTTTGTCTAGCTGATCCTGAGGCTAAGTATCCTTGGAGGCTAAATGGCCAGCATCTTTTCTTAAATTTATGGAAATCCCAATAATGGAAAGAAACCAGGGCAGGGAAGGCTCACATCACTTTATTTCGAAGTCAAGCATATGGTTTTGTTGACTAAAATACATAGACTGAGAAAAAAGAAAAACAAAGGAAAAAAGTCTCAATTATGTTCAGGTCTGGAGTTTAGGAAGTGTTTTGTGAATACGATGCATCTTATGGCTTTGTATTTGATGTCAACTCAATGTTTAGTCAAGGTTGAAAAGTAGAGTAGACGTGTGACTTTCCTACTTCCTGTGACACAGTGACATCTAGCCCTGGATCCTGGTGCTCCATGATATTGGGAACGAAGGCAACAATTTGAGTATTATCTAGATAGAGCCCAGCAAGTAGTAGGTGCCCGAGTGATATTGTGTTGAATAAAGTTACACTGAAGGGAAGTCTGTCCCTGACAATCTCCCTTCTCTTGTTTGCTGAGTCTTAGGCTCTTAAGAGAAATGATCTATATTAATTTTCTCCTTATTCTTGCATTTAGGAGGTTCTCCTGAGAATCGGAAAGTCCAGTCTATAGTAAGTTTCCCTATGCTGGTGTCAACAGGGAGGGTTAACATCCTGCTTCACAGGAAGGTGGCACATGTTAGGCTTTTACTATACATGGTTAATATTTTCAGGATGAAATTTGATTTTACAGCATAGTCATATTTATGCAATATGAATATTATAATACAATTATGAGGAAAAATAGTGGTTTTGTTTTGTTTTGCATGCAAGGAAATGTGCTGGGATGACCAGGAAAGAAAGCAGTGAAGGAAACAACTTCACTCCCACTATTTGTGGAGCTTGTTTGGTTCTGGCAGGAAGTCAGGGTTTCAGAGGAGATGGGATGTTCAGTTTGGTCCAGGTGATCTTCAGTCTTCAAGGATCTAGAGAGACTTGGGGGTTGTCCATGATTCATCAGAAGAGCTGTTTCACAGACCTCAGGGTTTGTTAAGGGTTAGAATCACAGTGCCTTCGTAAATTTTTCTTAAATGGAGGTGAAGGTATGAGTAGATTTCTTCTGAAGGTAGACAAACCAGGATTTACCTTGATTTCTTGAGTATTTTTCATCAGCGTAAATGAACCCAATAAGTAAGTGCCCGTGAGTGGCACTGTGATTTTTGATATACAGTTGGTATCAAACTAATTGTAATGGGTCTTGGTGAGATGAAGTCATGGACTGTGGGAGGTAGGTGGGGTGTGAGTGGGGAACACTTGAGTGAGAGGTTTCTTTTCCTCTGAAGGAATGATGATGATGATAATCATGCCTACTGTTTATTGAATGGGCACTGATGTGGTCCTGCCCTCTGTCTTGGCATGATGAAAATAAAGCTCAGCAAGTTCTTATGTGTTCTTTGACCCTGAAATCCCAGTGGTCTAAAAATAGATTTAGAAAATACCTTTCCTAAAGAGAATCAGAAAAATGTTTGGGGTTCTCCCAACATTTTCTCTTTGTATATTCTTGTTTCTCTGTTTATTCTACCATGCTTTTTTGTGGGCCCATTGCTATAACTGTTACCATGACATTTGAAATTCCCAAGTGCTATAAAAAGACAGTGTTGTTATTATTGCTGTTTGTTATTTTTATTATTGCTGTGATTGCAGGGAGGCAAGGAACTGGGTTTGACAGGTGGAAGGGGGAATTCCAACAAGAGTACGTCTGGGATGATGGGAAGCTGAGGACTGGGATACTGAGAGAGTTAGACAGGATGTGACTAACGAGAACAATGCCATCAATATGCAAAGCATACAGAATTGCGAATCTGGTTCCAAAAATGCTACCACTGCAAAATTACAATAGCAGCGTTTTCTTAGTGCATAAGCCAAGTGTTATTTTAGCCTGAGAGGAGGCAGCTGAACTGGAGATAGTGAACGCACCTAAACAAATGTGGCCTGGGATGAAGCTGCAAAAACACAAAAGGGCTGCATGCTGGCATGGAAACCGCCTCAGAGCTGAAACAACAGAAGCTGAAGTTGAGCAGTGTCAGCCCGGGATGTGTGGTTTGCCCTGGGTCTGTTTTGGAGGCCTTGGGAAAACAGCCCTACAGATAAATTCTCCAGATTTGCGGTCTAAAACTGGTACAAAAGAAACAGCTCTGTCTAACTTGGCAAGATTGAAGAGCTTTCTGGTGGTTAAGTTGCACTGTGCATATCTATTTGTATGCCCTGCATTTCATCTGAATACTGTTAAAATAAATGGAATTAGAAGTCCCTCACTCACGCCATTCTGAGCCCAGAACATTTTTTTTTTCCATTGCCTTCTTAACTCTGCTCAGTAGGGGGGTCTTCCTAGTTTGGAAAAACCACTGCTTGGGTGTTCTAGAGGAGGGGATAAAGAACAAAGTCAGATAAACCTAATCTCCTAATCTCCCATCTGTAAAATACTACTAATAATAACTACTTCATAGGGTTGTTGTGAGAATTAAATGCAATTAATAATATTGCAATTTAATATAAAATTCATTATCATTAGATGCCATACATGTGTAGAAGATCTAATAAAAATATATTACTGGGTACTCATCGTGTCTTACCCACTGTTTCACTGTCTTTATATACAATTTCTTATTTGATATAAGCAACTTAATCCAGGGACGCATGTAAAGCTTATAAAGTGTAGAAAGATTTGAAATCCTCAGAACTGCTGGTAAAGCTCACATGTAATCATTGCTACTGTTCCCTAATTTGGAATCTGGCATTTTGTAGGTGCAGTACTGACTAAATTCATTTAATTAAATATGGAGCAATCCAAAGCTCCCATGTTCTTTTCTCCTGGTTTTATATAAACTGTCTACAGTGCAGTCACCAAACCTTTGCATCTCCTTTGTCACTGGGATCAGGAGATAGCATAAAATCAGACTTCTGCTGTATATGGTTATACATATATGAGCCATCTCACTATAGGGCTCCACTGTCTTAACCAGGGTCTGGACTATTGCTGCTAAGAAAACTGATGACCCCTGGTTTAGAACTTTGTCTAACAACAAATGACTTTGAATAGGCAAGTGGTTTTTTGTGGTGAAGTAGATGACTCTTTTCTTTCTTTTTTCCTTTTTTTTTTCTTGGAAACATGCGGAGTGATGTTGTCTCTCAGGTCTGCTGGCAGGTTTTGTTGCAAGGAGACTATGCAGGAATCTGCCTGCTTGGCTTAATCACTGGAAAAAAAACCACAATTGCCGAGCAAGTCCCAGGTTGAAGTGGGCACTGCGCACAGGAGCTGCTTTATCAGACTTAAAGGGATGCTGCGAGAGGCAGGAGCACTTCTCCCAGATGTAGGCTCTAACCTTGAAGGAACAGTGGCTCTCACAGGCCCGGTAATAATGTGAGCATAAAAAAGCAAAGTGGCTGGGTGCGGTGGCTCATATCTGTAATCCCAGCATTTGGGAGGCCAAGGTGGGTGAATCACCTGAGGTCAGGAGTTTGAGACCAGCCTGGGCAACATGGTGAAACCCCGTCTCTACTACAAATACAAAAGTTAGCCCGGTGTGGTGGCACACGCCTATAGTTCCAGCTACTCGGGAGGCTGAGACAGGAGAATTGCTTGATTCTGGGAGGCGGAGGTTGCAGTGAGCTGAGATCACACCACTGCACTCCAGCCTGGACAACAGAGCGAGACTTTGTCCCCACCCCCCCACCCCCCAAAAAAAGCAAGGGAAACTGTTAGGGTGCCTCTGATCCTTCCAGTGTCTGTATCTGTGTTTGCTGGCTTTATCATTACTCTTGCCCTGGAGCCTCCTGCAGGCCTCATGTGTATTCATCGCAAATATACCATCTCCAATGTGCCTGGCATGAGGTCAGGCCCTGGGGATCCAGTAATGAGACATAGTTCCTATCTATATATTGTCTCTTCCTTTTTCTATGTACCCCCTAAAGCTGGAGATGCCATTTTACCTATTCTTTGAAAGACTTTCCTAGCTATGTGTAACTCATAGTAATAATCAAGGGAGTATCTATGATTAATAATATATATATTTTGAGACAGGGTTTCACTGTGTCACCCAGGCTGGAATGTAGTAGCACAATCATAGCTCCTTGCAGCCTCAACCTTCCCTGGCTTAGGTGATCCTCCCACCTCAGCCTCCTGAGTAGCTAGGATTACAGGTGCCTGCCACCACGCCCAGCTAATTTTTGTATTTTTTATAGAGACAGAGTTTTGCCATGTTGCCCAGGCAGGTCTCGAACTCCTTGGCTCAAGCTGTCCACCTGCCCTGGCCTCCCAAAGTGCTAGGATTACAGGCATGAGACACTGGGCTTGGCCCGATTAAACTTTTTAAGAGGACTTGTCCCATCATTTCATGTTAATTCTCCTGTTTTTAAGTAGTCAGTTTAGCAGCAATATTTTAACTTATTCTAATACTCATTAATTTATTAACAAATATTTTTGGATGTCTCTTATCTGTAAGGTGCTATGTGGTTCATGTTTTTGATGAGTGATTATTTTCGTTTGTACAGATCGTTTAAATGAGAGTTTGCAGAAGATGAAAGGGGGGGAGTCTTGCATTCAGCAATTTGCCCTGTATTTAATGGGCCAGCCACCTTGTGTCTTCCCCTCCTATGACATAGCCCTTCAGCTCACCCTGCAATTGCCACATGAAAACTTCTCTCATGAAACCCACAGGGTCAGTATCTCTCAAATACTCTTTTTCCTCCACTTCTGGGGCATGATCTTGCAATGTACTCCTTACTGCCCCATCCTGGAAACTTGTGCCTATATCCTTGTTTTCTATACAGTGTTTAGCCAAGGTCCTTGACCGGAATATAGATCACAAAAAGTACTGGTTGTCAAATGTCAAAGTAACTGACATTTAACAGAGAGATTATATTTGAGGATGCCAAGAATTAGCAAACATTTTTTTCTGATCATCTCAGGCTATTTGAAGAAGTTATGAATTCACCGAATTGACTGAAACCTGCCCTCTGAATAATTCTTCAGCACTATATAAGCCAAAGTTTGTGTTGGTTCAAGCAGGCAGGAGGGCTGTGCATCTGTGGTATGGGAGCCCCCTCAACTAGAGGCTAGAAAAAAACAGCATTTATGCTGCAGCTGGTTTTGGTATCAGATGAGCAGCTTTAAATTGGGAGTTAGGAGAACTGGAAGACTTGAGTCCAAGAGGAAGGTAGTTGAAGCAGAGATGGCTCAGAAACCACTAGGATCCGTGCATCAACACCTGCCTCAGGTCTTTATGGACATAACTGCTAAACCTTTGGAAGCCTGAGGTTTACAAACCACTTACCTTAAATGTTTAACGCTTAAATTTTAAGAAAAAAAATTTAAAAGTTTACCAAAGGATGCTCAATTCCTGGAATAGAATAGACCTTCATTTTACAATTGATATTTGGAAAAAAATCTGGGTTAGTTCCTATTAGATTCAATGAAAATCAGCAGTGGAAGAATTTATTCTCATGATCGTGATTGAACTTACCTTGGGTGGGTGCTTCAGTTCTGTGTCTTTGTGTCAGGAAAGGCTGTGGGCTGGAAAGAGCCCTGAGCTCAGCTGTGTCTCATGTCAGCCATGCTCCTTCAGAACCACAGAATAAGGCAAGGACTAGACATCTGAAATCATTCACAGCTAATAGCTGTAATTCCATCATTTAGTTCATTAATTCAACAAATGTTTATCAAGCATCACCTACTAAGTGCCAGGCATCTTCCTAAGTGCTAGTTTACAGCAGTGAACAAACAGAATCCCTACCCTTGAGAAGCTTCAATCTGCAGCATGGGTGAAACTGACAGTGAGCAAGATAAATCAGTAAACAACAGTAGATATCAGAAGGTGAGAAAGAAGTACTGTAGAGAACTCCCTCGAAACAGAGCAGAGGAACGGGAAGGATTTGCAGTTTTCGATAAGGAAGGCTTCCCTGAGAAGGTGACCTTGAATAAAAACTAGATGGAGGTAAGGAGGCAAATGCCACAGGTCTCTGGGGAATCTTCCTGACAGAGGAAAGAGCACATGCAGATGCCCTGAGGCAGGAGCTAGTTGGCAAGTGTGAGAAATAGCAAGCGGTGGAATGATCCTGAATAGGAGATAAGGTCAGAAACGGGGAGCGGGGGCAGCTCTTGATTATATAGTGTCTTGAAGGACTTTGTTATACCTCTGGATTTTACTGAGTGAGGAAGAAAGCCACAGGGGCGTTCTAAGCAGAGCGAAGATATAACATAACTTATCTTTTAAAAGAATCACTCTACATGACATGCTAAGAAGAGGCTATAGAGGCAAAGCAGGGAGCCCAGGTGGGAGGCTAATGTGATATTCCAGACAACAATTGATGGAGGTGGTAAAGGGGCAATCCATTTGAAAGATTTGCGTATGGTAAGTTGTGAGTGTGGGACAAAGTGTAGAGTCAAGGATAGTCCAAGCATTTTGGCCTGAACAGCTAGAAATATGGGAGTGGCCATTAACTCAGGCAGGGTACTCTGTGACCATAGCAGATGTTTGGAGACTGACCAGTTATTCTGTTTTGGACATTGAAAATTTTATAAGGGCATGAGACCTCCAGGAGGAAATGTTGGGTAGACAGTTGGATACAGAAGTATGCAACTCAATGAAGACATCTGGGATAAAAATATATAGTTGAGAGACATGAGCATACGGATGGTATTTAAAGCCATCAGCCTGGATGAGCACACCAAGGTATGAGTGAGAAAGAAGTTATTGAATGAAGGGTTTAAGGACTGACCTTTGGGGTACTCAATTTTGAGTCTGGGACACAGGGAAATAGCAAAGGAAGGTGAGAAAAAGCAACCATTAAAAGAGGAGGAAAGCCAACCCAGAGAAGAGTCCCAGAAGCCAACTGAAGAAGAGGATATGAAGAAGATGTGATCTGGGTCAAATGCTGTAAATAAGATGACAACTGAGAACTGAGCAGTATATTGAGCACCGTGGACATCATTGGTGGCCTTGAGGAGAATTGTTTGGGCGGTGTGGTGGGGCAGATGCTTTTTGGAGGGAGTTGACAACAAAATGGAAGAAGAGGAACTGGAGACAAGTGTAAAGACTCTTGAAGAGTTTTGCTGCAAAAGGAAGAGAAGAATAGTCTGGTACCTTATAGGGGAACTTCAGTCAGGAGGATTCTGTTTTGTTGTTTGGTTTGGTTTTTGCCTTTAGAGGGGCGAAACAACAGTATGAAGGTTTATTGCTTGTACTGATGTAGTAGAGAGCAAAAAGTTAAGATACAGAGGGGAGAATTGCTATTGGGTTGCTGAGTAGGGAGGAAGAGATGGGGTCTGTTGACGAGGTGGCCCTGTTTTAGCAATATAGTTCATCCTCTGTAACAGGAGGTAGGCAGAGTGTATGGGCAAGATTCTCACAGGTAGATAGAGGTGGTGGTGAGACCACGTGCCAGTTCTTTTCTGATTGCTTCAGATTTTTTAGTGAAGTCAGAAAACAGGTCACCAACAAAGAGTGATGCTTGGGTAGAAAATGATAGAAATTTGAAGATAGAGAAGGAAGATAGAACATTGTCATCAAAGAGAGTGAGAGCACGAGTGGACTAATGTCTAATACTGCAGACTAAATTTTAATGGTAACAGTAGATTTTTATTAACCTACATTTGTCAATGCTTTTCCATTTACCAAGTGCTTTCTCATATGTTGGTTGCCCCAACAACCCTGTGAAGTTGGCAGAGAGTTGGGTGTTCTAAAATCACACAGCTTGAAGTCAAAGTGTGGATCTCAAATCCAGGTCATCTGAATTGCAGTATAGAATTCTTTCCTTCTGTTAATATTCTCTTTTTAAATGACTGTTAATTCGTGATGATTTCCAGGTCTGAATGTACTCATAGGATCTCTTTTTTCCCCTTATGTGTTTTATTGCTCTGAATAGTCCTAGAGAGAAAAGATCAGATTAAGTATTTTTTGTTCATTACTATTAAATGTTGAGTTTCACCATTTTTCAGTTATAGTCCAGTGTATAGCAAGTTTTAATGGGGACAAAGTCCTTGCAGAGCTTAAAAATGAAACCTTCTTAATAGGAAAAACATAACCTTGTTAATGGAAGTTTTGGTTGCTTTCCAGCCCAAAAATACATTTTTAGAAATATATTAATTAACACTAGAAGTTATAATTTCCTTAAGTGCAACGTATTATCATAAATAAGGTTGAGGTATATGGAATTGCTCTTCTTACCTTGCAGTCACATCTCATACAATGCTAATTGTGCCATACGCATAAGTAATATTGGGTTAAAATATCTCTCATGTTCCCTTAGAGATGATTAGAATTTTTAGGTGGAAATATTTTCCTATTGTATTAGAAGTCATTTAATCAGTTTTAATTCATACATCTCCTCAAAATGCCTACTCTTAAAATGAACTCTTTGGCATACTCCGCCATCTGAATATTTGCTCATTTCTTTCCACCTTTTTTCAGACTTGATTCTGTGGCCCTATTTCATGTTTGTGAACCTCATGTTGACGTCAGTAAGCATTTCAGTTCAGTATTACTCTCTATACCATAAATCACTGGAGTTTCTAAGTCTCTCATTAGCTTGATTCAAATCTTACATAAGATTTAGTTAGTGTCAGAACAATTCAACTGTGCACAAATTCTGGTCAAACAAAAACTATAAGAATTGAGATCATTTTAGAACATCTGTAGAAAAGTAGTAGATTTGATAGCCTGTTTGCTATCAAATTGATAGCCTATTATAATTCTGTTAGCTCATTAATGTAACAAATTTATGAAAATATTGTGGACTCTTTTCTAGAATTCTTTAAGATAGATTAAGTTTTCTTATAGTACTTCACATATGGTTTTGCCTGGATAAAAGGCAATATATCTAGAATCTTTGATCTCTTACAATACTCTCCAAGGAAAATGGTCAGAATAAAAATTTCAAATGTCAATATCTGGTCTATAAAAAATTCTAATAAGTGCTTTTTAAATAAAACATTTCAATAGGGTATTTTTATTGTGGTGAAATACATATTGCATAAAATTTACAATTTTAACTAAAGTATGTAATTCAGTGGCATTAATTAATTCAGTGTTTTGCAGCTATCACCACTATTTCCAAAACCTTTTCATTACCTAAACTTAATAAGTGCTTTTGAAATTACAGGAAAATATTAAAACTTTTCTATGCCGGTTGACTAACCCTGAATAATGCCTTGAGTTTTAATAGGTCAGTAAAAATGTTTTGGGTCAAAAACTGAGTGTTCATTTTGTAATATTTTTGTTTCTTACTAGGATAAACTTAACCACATCTTTTGGCTCATTGATTATTGTTAAAATTCAGTTTTTTTGGGGGGTAGGGTGATTGCTTTTGTGAGCCTTCTTTTAATCCTTTTTATCAGAGTATCACAAAATTAAACTCAACATCTGTTTAACATCAAAGAGATTTGATGATCATGTGCGTTGCCACATGTACAGTCCAAAGATGAAACTCAGTTCAGTTTAAAGAGACTCCAAAAACAGATGACTAAAGGAAACAGTACTTGGAAATGGGAGTGAGAGAAACATTCATCTTACTGACTCATTATGGGTCAAAGCCTTCCATGTACTGTGTAAAAACCATAGAAAGAACCAGTTTGGTAAATTCCAATGAAGTGATCATACATTGAGCACATTTATAACTTTTCAATTTAAAGCATTGGTCCATTTGCTTTTGGATAATAGTGGGGATGATTTCCTAGTAACTGATGATATGTACTAGTAAGTAATAAAACTGAGTTTCCCTACATATGGTGTGTTTGTTATAACCTACACGTCTTTCTTCACCTATAAAACACATATTTGTCCCTAAGGATCTAAATTAAATACTTTGTTTTGTGAAGTCTTCCTTAACTCCCATAGACAGTCAATCAATCTTCCTTTGGTGTTAATAATATGCTATAAGAAATACATATTATAGCAAACATCACATTAAATTCCTGTTTTTTCTACACTGTAAGCTGCTCAAGGGTAGAGGCTATCTTTTATTCCTGCTTATATTCTCAGTATAGTTCATGTCCCATAGTAGAATCCCATTAAATATTTGTTGACTCACTATTTGAATGGATGAACTGATCAATGTAAGCATCCATACTGGAGTCTTCATTTTTTAACAGCATCTCAATTATAAGATGTTCATATTTTATTTACTAAGGCAATTAGCAAAATATATATAGGGTTCAGTCGTATGCATTGAGGCAGCAGACATTTCCATTTATGACATAAGCTGAAGGCAAAGTATTCTTATCACAAACTCCTGGGCATTTGTCAGTGCCTGTAGAAAACTCAAATGACATCTGCAATAGAAATACCTGGATGTCTGTGTTTGTTGGTTGTGGGGTTTGAGAAGGCATTACAGGGGGATGTGTCTCCTCCAAGTTGCCTATGCTAGACTGTGATATCTCCATCATCTGCTTTGTTCCTGGGCAAAGGCTCAGCACTGGCCCCAGTCATGAGCACTGGTTGGGGGAACATTCCATTTGACATGGCGCCTACCACAGAGGTGTGCTCGTGTTGGCACTATAGCTGTTAACAGTACCACAGAGGTAATAGCACAGAGGGAATAGCCTGACCCAAGGTGTCACCATGCATCTCTGTGACTAGACAGTGGGACTTCCCTTACTCCTCTCCAGGCTCTGTTTTTTAATTTTTTAATTATTTTATTTTATTATTATTATACTTTTAAGTTTTAGGGTACATGTGCACAGTGTGCAGGTTAGTTACATATGTATACATGTGCCATGCTGGTGTGCTGCACCCATTAACTCGTCATTTAGCATTAGGTATATCTCCTAAAACTATCCCTTCCCCCTCCCCCCACCCCACAACAGTCCCCAGAGTGTGATGTTCCCCTTCCTGTGTCCATGTGTTCTCACTGTTCAATTCCCACCTGTGAGTGAGAACATGTGGTGTCTGGTTTTTTGTCCTTGCGATAGTTTACTGAGAATGATGGTTTCCAATTTCATCTGTTTATGGATGTAGATGGCATTTCTCTACCTTCAGTAGCTTCGTGGGACCATCCTTTCATTTCCTCTCCTTTCATTTTATCTCTCTTCCCTTTGTTTCCCTTCTGATTCCTCCTTTGCCCTGAAGGAAAGTTATGAAGCTCTAGGTGGCAGAGTGCAAATGGGTAAAGATGGGGTGTTCATTAGCGCCTGATGTATTCACTGTGTGTAAACCCAGCCTACCCATCTCAGAGACCACCTTTGCCTGAAATCCTCTATTTAACATGTGGCATTCAGAGCAGAAGCATCTGAAAGGCACATTTCTTCCACTAAACTTCCAAGAGGACAAACCCAGCAAGGACATAGTGGATTTATCTGAGTTTAATGGTATTAGCCTGAGAACAGCCATGATGTGCCAAAGACATTGGCAATTTGGAAAACTACCAACAGAGTCCTAATGTCAGTCATGTCTGTATAGGGCTACCTTGGTGACTTTTTTGCTAAAATTCAGGGACTTAGCTGGTCTCCTCAGCCAGGCAGTTGGAGTGATTTATTTTCGGGGACTGAAATGACCAGTGGATTCAGTGAAAGCAATTAGACTGACTTTGTATAGACACTGGAATTTTCCTTTCCCATGATTAACAAACAGAGTAATTAAGCCTTGTTTGTTTGTGCTCATTCTGGAACAGAACAGCTATGGCAAAGGGGGAGGGGAAAGGGGTTGACTTTTCTCTGGCACTGGAAATCAAAATGCACATTTGTCTTTGTGTATACAGAAAGAGAGGGAAAAAGAGAACAAGAGGGGCAGAGAAGGAGAGAGGCAGAGAAGAAGTGAGGCAGAGAACAGAAATTACCTGCTTTAGAGAGTGGAGTGGGGTTGGGACTCCCTTTCCAGGGGTTGGAAGATTAAAGCAGCACTTGGGTCTGGAACACTGCTACTGTTCCCCAGGTATGGTTAAATAGATACATCTTGGCAAAAGATTCAGAATTCCCCCCCAGACCTGTAATTAACTATTACAATTGCCTATGTTTTCCAAAATGAAAATTTCCTTAAAACTTAATCCACATATTTTAACCTTTTAAATCTTTTGTAAAGAGATAAATAGCATGTGGGGGAAGTTACCCCTTCTTGAAGAATGACGATTAACCTGAACTCAGCTATAATTATAAGGAAAGGAGAATCTTTAGAAAAGCAATGGCAGGGTACTAGGTTTTATATCCTGTTGTACCTAGATTTAGAGTATTTTGGTTTCCATTACAGCTGCCTGAGCATTTCTTCCTCTGTGTAAGATGATTTTTACATTTCTCATTCACCACATGCTTTAAATTTTAATAACGTTATAGACATGGAAGGTCCTGATTTTCTGCCTCTTACCAGTCTCATCCTCTTACCTCAGCTGCTAGAAACTGTTCTCTCCACAGTAAGCCTGTTTGCATCCTAAAGCCTTCAGCAGTGAGGGTGGAAATGGGTTCTTGAATATCAGGCTCAGAGTGGGGACCTGTGACCTGCTTTCCAGATGGAAACCATGAGAGCCGTGCCTGTAGACATATTCCCAATTGCTGAAAACAAAGAGGTGGTGAGCACAGGATGGTGCTGGTGGCGAAGAACCATGTCTTCTCATTTAACAAAGACTATTCAGAAAATAGACATTTTAGAACAAATCTGAATGCTAATAGAATTTCTGAAAAGGGAGAGAATGGATATAAAGTATACTGTAATCAACACTGGGAAGTTCTGGTAGACCAAAATGAATGTACAGTTTCTGTGTGGCATCCTGCAGCTAAGCCAGATGGCTGACAGTGGGCCTTACCTTCACTACCTCTTGAGTATAGACAATGAAAAAAATTGAGAACATGGAAAGAGTTTTATCAAGACTTGGAAGATCTTTAAATCACCCTTGCATGTAGTGCACAATCATGGCTCACACACCAGCTATCTTGCTTCCCAGTTACGAAAACAGAGCACTCTGTCCCCACCCCCAACATGACCCACAGGAATCTGTGTCTCCTGGAAAGGCTGGGGACTGCAGTGGCCATTGAGACCAAGTGGAAAAAAAATCTCAGTGCACCCAGCAGGCCACTTCTCTCTAGCAATATCAAAGTGTGCTGTTTAGGAAAGCCAGCCTCTTCCTTAGTTTGAGATCCTGTATTTTTGTATAATATTAACTCTCATTTCAGTGTGAACATCTGAACAAAAAGTTTTTTCCAAATGAATAGAGCCAAGGGGAGATATTGTATTGAGTGTGGATAGCAGAATGAGAAAGAAAATGTTTTAGTACTTCTAGTTCCATTTAGTCTTCTTGATACTTTTCTCTTAGGCCAAACCACTTTGAGTAACAGAGGTCCTTGGCTAAGTTCCAGGTGGAAAGAAGCAAACTGGCATTCAGTTCCATTCTCTTTCTCATCTTGCCCTTTTTTGAGGTAGCACTGACTGGTATGTTAATTTCACTGGTTCATTTTTCATTTAATAAATATGTACCTAAGATTTACTTCATGGGAAGCGCTGTGTTAGATGCTAGTGATGCAAAGATTAAAAAGACAGGTTGCAGCCTGGAGTGACTCCTTTGGGTGGAATTAAGGAAGCATCAAAGAATTTAGCAACTCAGTGGGAAAGGATTGGGGTGGAGTTTTAGAGGGGGAATCTGCTTGAGCTGAGATAGGGCAGACAATGAGCACGAGGTGCTCCCAGCAAGGGGAATAGGTCAGACAGATGTGGGTGAGTGAGAGAATATAGAGGGAGCCATGAAGTAAATGATGAAATAAATGGAGAAGATGGGAACGTGTACTTTTATCAAGAGTTGGAGCATCTTCTCAATTGTCTTTGCATGTAGTGCATAAAACCAAGGCTCATCCATCAGTCACTCTTGGCCTATGGAAGGTGGGGTCTACATGAAATATGACCTTGGTGTTATACTAAGCAGTTTTGACTTCTAAGTATTTGGTAGGGAGCACTGAAGGATTTGCAATTGGGACTTACATGTCCATATTTTCATTTTGGAAAATGTATTGTGACCCTCAGTTCTAAATGACCGAGCCTTACTTAAATCACCTTATGCCTAAAGGAAATTTTGAGTAAAGTTGAAATATTCTATGTCTTCTAAATAGTAACCTAAATTTCATTTAGATAATTAAATATGTGTAACTACCTTTCTTTCTCTCTCTCTCTCTTTTTTTTTTTTTTTGGTCTAAGTTGGTCTACAGTGTCTGAAAGAGTTGAATGGATTTCTTTAGAAGCAGAGGAAGTGTACTTTGATACTGTTGGTGTGCCATGGATATACAAGGGCACAGGGTTAGCCTGGGATGATTCATTCACATGAATTCAGAAACATTGCTATTAAATGAAAAAAATGTATTTATTATAGAGTAGAATGCAATTGGCATGTTTTAAAAACAAACATGAGGCATGAAGGAAGTTTCTACTTTGGGCTGAATCTCAAGCCCTTTTGGGTGGGTGCCTGCAGTGGGGTTGTCAAGAAGACTGAGAAGCACTGGGCTCTGTTGTTGAGCAAAGCCAAGCACAAGAAGGTCCTTATGCAAAGATGGTGTGTCAGGAGAACATGTCTGGGTGTCAGTTAATGCTTGTGGAACTCTCACAACTCCACTAGGGGGATGAGGAGCTGGGAAGGTGGGGGGTGTGGTGGGAGGGAGAGTCGTAATTCTTGTTTCAAGGCCTGGCTTCTTTTTTACAAGATGATTAGCTACATTTAGAAACCTATTCTTTACACATTCTTGATTTTGCTGGAGTTGGAATATCTTTTCCTCTTCTCTGTGTTGGTATTTTATGAGCAGATCAACTCAATCTGTTTTCAATAACATTCAAGTTAATAGTACTATGACTTAGATGAAAAGAAAATTAAAAGTTACCAACAGCTTGGTATACTTAACCCTTCCTAATGCTGGGCACATTAGCTCTCCTTTCCTGGATGGACTGAGAAAATTCTGGAAAGTAGTTGCCCAACAAAATAGGTTAGTACTGTACTGCACACTTTGTTCAGCTTTACTGTGGGCATTGCCAGATCAGGTTACAGCATAGGATTTAAAGGTCAATTATGCCATGACTTTAGGGGAAAGAAAGAGTGACTAGAGGTTAAAAAAAACTGCTAAGTTTTGGCTTTTAAAGACTTATGAAATTGTATTCCCTTTGTGACATTTGATGAATCACTTTTCTTAATTTCCATTCTGATAACAATCTCCCTAACCTTTTCCTAGGAAGCTCTTTCATGGCAAAAATACTGTCCTGTAGATGCCCGAGAGAGTTGGGGCCAGTTATACAGGGTGGGGGAGAGTTTGGGGAGCTACTCCTGTCTCTCCGAGTTGATTTGATACTGCTTCCTTGAATTTATTGAAATCAAGACACCTGAAGAGATTAAAATTTTGTGGCATAAAAACAGTCACAGCTAGGCATGGAACTGGTTTCAGGGAGAATGACCAAATTAGGCATTTAGAGGATGAGAACCAAATTACAGATATACGAAAATTAGAGAAGCCAAAATGACCCCATGCATTAATGAATGGCCTGAGGGAACATCTGTGGTTGTCTGCGTCTTAGCTTACAAACTGAATCCAGGGACGTTTTCATCACAATGCCTGCATCTGAATAGCATGGAAGGTCACCAGGATTAAGAGTTTTGACCTGTCAGCGCAATGGGGTTTAGGTTTGGTATCTTTATTTTTGGTCTGTAAGCTCTTTTGTTCAAGGCAAAGTTGATCTCTCCCTGAGCCAGGCCTTGAGTGGAGGTGGACTGGCTTCATGTTTCTAATTAGTCAGACACTCCCCCTGCTCCTGACTACTGATGGATGTCATGTTAGTTCAGGACCCCCAAGCCCTCTCTCTCTTTGAGCTGCAGTGCAGGGATCCACTTTAGTACTGAACTGTCATTTGTATGGTTAGCATGGTGGCCGGCTGTCTTGAGATTATGTTAGCAGACCCCCTCCCTATCCCTGGCTCTTGACCTTTTAGCATACAGCCTCTTGGCATTTTCCCAAATGGAATAATATATGTGTAAGCACATTATATGCTGTTTGCTAATCAGATGTGGTTGACTGTAATTATCTTGCATTCAGT
The DNA here is from genome assembly GCF_029289425.2 of Pan paniscus. NCBI lineage: Eukaryota > Metazoa > Chordata > Mammalia > Primates > Hominidae > Pan > Pan paniscus. Next base: position 25,542,662 of record NC_073262.2, on the reverse strand, counting down.
TCCTTGTTGGTAGATATTCTGTACAGGTAGTTCATTCGTATTTTGGATCTTGATTAATTTTCACAGTGCCATATATTGACCTTGAAAGAAGTCTTGGTCAGTTTTGAAAATCTTTAACCATGCAATGGTTAGTCCTTCAGCCCCACCATTTAGTTTGGCTTTCTGGCCTCTTACCCGAAGCATCTTATTACTTGATCTCTACTTCGAATGATCTCTTTTGCATCCTTTGGGAAGGACAGTGGCCCTTGTCCCTCAGGGGAGACCCTCCTACATGCTGTAGCTGTGAAGCTAAATGCTCACTGGTTCTTACTGGTTTAGGGGATTTGGGGAGGCCTGGCTTGTCCTGGATCCCTATCTTCTACTCATGCAGTACTTCCTGTGGTTCCATTTAATTGTGCATTTGTATGTTGGTCATTTCAACCTTGCTTAGTGGCCCTTTGTCCTACTTAGAGACAGCTAACTTTTTTGGCTTTCTGGAAAATTCCTTGAGATTTGTTGCAGCATTGCCCACTCCTCAGTCATGTAGGCCCTGCCTGTACTGCTTATCCTAGCTTACATTTTAAATCTCAGTACCTCAATTCTTATGATAGCCAATTCTATCTTAGTATTATGACTTCTTGATGTCCAGCAGAAAATATTGCAATCCATTAACACACAGAGTAGTGTAGACAGTTAATTGAATGGAAATATTACTAGATGTACTTTATAGATGATGAACAGATTATGACATCGTGTAGATATAATTGGGTTCTTCCTTGGAGAGATTCATCAATAATAAAAACAACTTTTATTTATTGAGAACATATGCTGGATTGCATAATGCTCTAAGTATTTCCTCTAACACTTTCAACCTGTATGGTGAGCATTGGTATCCCCATTTTATAGAGGAAGGACATGAGGTGCTTGCCTGAGGTGGAATCAGTGTTATTGTGCCAGTATATCTGACTTCAAAGTCAGTTTTCCATTAGGCTATGTGGCTATATATTCACAAAGAAGAATCCTAGTGGTGATAATTAGTGACCTACTATTGGCAGGAGAAGACACTAGCATTCTCTTGAATGTACACCATATTTGCTTATCAACTGATTGATCCTTTTTTGTTATCTGCCAGACGCTGACATGGTCTTCAGTTTTAAAGGTAAGTAAGACTCGGCTCTTACCTCAAACATTTCATAGTTGAGTGGGGGAACCACTTGTTTAATGTCACTGATTTTTTGGTCTGTTGTAGAAAGGTCATGAAACTACTACCTTTGAGCTTTTTCTTATTCCAACTCTCTTTTTTCCCCCCGATAATGGAGAAAACTTCTTGCCCTAAAGAAACGCACCTTAAGGGGTGGCATAGACTATTGTGGATCTTCATATGCTTGTGGGTTTTTTTTTTTTTCTTTAAACTTATTTTGTTACTGGAGCTGTGTGATCTTTGCTTTGAGGTCAAATTCCACAAAAGGAGCTAAGATTGTATAATTATGTTTCACATCTATAGGGCCCCTCATGATCTATAAAATGCCTTCCATATACATTATTTGATTTGCTCCTAGAAGGGCAAATATTTGATCCCTGTTTCACAGTGGTACACTTAGGGGCCACTCAAGGGTATGTGATGAGCTGGACATGACCCTGAGTTCTCCCTGCCTGTGACATACCTCCCTTTCAATAAGAGGAAGAGGTGTTGCTGGCAGAAGCTTTCTGGAAGAATAGAAGGTATATTAGAAGGAAATGTGGCTATGTGCATCCCTATTGGTGGGGAAATAGAAACTAATTGATGTACCTCACCAGGACAAATGGTTTGGCCAACTGGGGCCCAGAAACAAAGCAGGGGGAAGCCATAGAAGTCGGTGCCTGAATCAGCTAGGGCTGCCATAACGAAATACCACAGACTGGGTGGCTCGTACAACAGACATTTATTTTCCCATAGTTCTGGAGGCCAAGAAGGCCAAGATCAAGGTGCCAGCCAATTTGGGTCTTGGTGAGGACCCACCTCCTGGCTTACAGACTTTTGCCTTCTAGTTGTGTCCTCCCATGGGGATGGGGTGGTTAGGGCAGACCAAGTTCCATGGTGCCCCTTCCTATAGGGCACTAATCTCACCATGAGAGTCCTACTCTCCTGAACTCATCTAACCCTAATCACCTCCCAAAGGCACATCTCCAAATACCGTCACACTGGAGGTTAGGGCTTCACCATGAATTTTGTGGGGATACCATTCAGTACATAGCATAATGGTGGAGAGGTTAAAACATGTGGAGGAAGATCGCACTCCAGGATGGTCAGGGCAAGTGTGTGGGTGTTTAATTGTGGGCATAAAAGGCACAATCAACAAGATTATAGAAAACAATGTCTCAGTGGTCTGTTTGGACTGCAAGTAAGAGGAAAGTGGGACTTGTGAATGCTTGGCATAACTCAGCTCTTCTCTCAACTCTTGGAAACTCACAGGGTAACCAGTCCCCCTGAGGACCAGGGAAGCTGTGACAGCATGGGAGAGAGTGTTGTCCCCATTGCCATAAGCAGAATGCAGACGTGTTATTTATTTATTTTTGAGGCTATACGAATATCTGTTCTTTTGAAATATATTAGGTCCAAATTTGACCCCCTGGGAAAGTTTTCTGTCACTTGAGAGGATACTGCTTTATGTATGACCCCACTAGAAAGACTAATCCTTGGCTGGGCACGGTGGCTAATGCCTGTGATCCCAGCACTTTGGGAGGCTGAGGCGGCCGGATCACAAGGTCAGGAGTTCAAGACCAGCCTGACCAATATGGTGAAACTCTGTCTCTTCTAAAAATACAAAAAAATTTAGCTGGGCCTGATGGTGAGTGCCTATAGTTCAGCTACTTGGGAGGCTGAGGCAGGAGAATCACTTGAACCGGGAAGCAGAGGATGCAGTGAGCCAAGATCGTGCCACTGTGCTCCAGCCTGGGCGACAGAGCGAGACTCCATCTCACAAAGAAAGACCAATCCTTGTACTTTGGCCCAGGTACATGGTGAAGTGTATGGTCTTGTGTTCTTTTGACATACTCACCTGATTGAGCAGAATCTCACTCAAGTCTTCCCTTGCTTCTGAAGTTACAATGACTCAGTGACAGCTATAAAAGCCTTTTTTTATGGTAATTATAATCAGACATCTGAATACATTTATGCATCTATAGCTTCTCAGTTTTACACGTAAATAGATGCCATCAGAAGTATTTTGAGGGCTGATTTAGCTCGAAGAGGGTCCATTTAAAACCTATTCTTGTGTTCCCATCATTTTCGGCAGCCAGGCAACTGAGGTCAGTGTGCTCATAAATGGCTTCGGGTGAGTGTGTGAATTAAAAGCTCCTCTCTGTGTGATGATAACAGGGTATTTTCTACTCACAATTACAGAAGCATACATTTTGAAAGTAAATAGCCTCATAGTTGTTCTTTCAGGTACTAAAGAGCCAATTTATCAAGAATTAAGGCCCACTGAGTTAGGGGGCATAAAAGCAGAGTGGACAGGGCAGCCTCACCAAGATGGAGCTTGAGCCAAGTGTGGTCCTCCTGGCCCCGTGCGGGCAGCCAGCAGGCTACTGACTGTGGTGCACTAAGGAGCTACCTTTTTGGACTGCATTACTTAAACATCAGAGGGTAAGTATTATGCACAAATCTGAGGAAGATTAAGGGATCTGGGTTGCTCTGTACCGTGAGAGATGAGATTAGCTTTCCCCAGCTGGCGAGACTGGAGACATTTTAAAAAGCATTTTAACCAGAGGGTTTTCTAAGTTCTCCTGGAATCCATTACCATCTATTAGCTTTGAAACACTGACTGCCAAAAAGATAGGGCAGTGACAGGGCGATTTCTTCTCCTTTATGGTGAGGTTTGAATCCCAAGGTGCCAGATGAGACTGGAAGGGCTCTCCAGACCTGCCGATAGAGGCAGGGAGATATTACACAAAGCCTGCTTACAAATCGGGCAGCTCGACAGTCTCAAATATAAAATTCGGTCATTAGCTTACACTGTCACGTTTCTAGCTGAATGGCAAGAGGACTTAAGACCTTCTGTTTGGAAAGTCAGAAACTAATGTTTTTGCTTCAACTCTTAACTCACAATGATGTCGTCTCCTGTTGCTGCACAGTCCTGTGGAGAAAATCAGTCAGTATTCTTGTTTTCCTCTGGATGGAGGTGATTTTAGAGCCATTAGTGCTTCTAGAAGCTTCCCTCCCCTCTGGGTCCCTGAGGGGATTCTTTTGGTACAAGTAGACAGAGTTGTCAACAGGTGATCACGGACCTCTGAAAATAGTAGTAAAAGTAGCAATCATTATTCTATGTGTCAGGCACTGTGCCATGGGCTTTTACTCTCCACCGTATTTAACTCCTCAAAATATAATAGGAAAGCCCACCAACTTGGCATCCATTTTGGATATATTTTAAAACTAAATTTACACCCATACATTTATATTTTATAATTTTGGTATTTTTGATAATAAAATTTGTTTTTTTGATCACATAAAGTAAAAACTATTTGACATTTCATCTGTCTGTAATGACCACAAATAGCATTTTGGTGCTCATTCTTTCATATATCTCTCTCTCTTTCTGTCTCTCTCTACACATGCACTGGCGCATGGCATGGGTATAAATAGATTTTCACAAATTATATTATACATTTTGTACTTATTGTACATAGCTTTTAAAAGTTATGTTTTGTTCCTTTCCTTCCCTTGATACTCACTCCCTGCTCACCACCATCAACCAGTGTTGAACAGCCTAGTTTGTAGATGTCCACATTTCTATCCATGTTTATGTATATATTTATGTTTTGTTTTCTACAAAAAGTCACCCTCCAAAGCGGTATTTGTCATGTGCCCAGGGTCCATTATTCACAATTCAAAATGGTGGACAAGATATTCCAAAAAATGAGATTATTGAAACATATATTCTCTGTATGTTACTTTTCTCAGTCAACAATACCTCATGGACTGCCCTTCCTGATGGTTTAGGGCTGACTCACTCTGTAATGGCCTTGGAATAGGATATGAGGTGGGAGAGCAACTATTTTTTTTTTCCATTTGAGTAGTCAGTTATGCATGTGCCATTTATCAATAAGCTGTTCTCTCCACCATGGATCACAAGACTCACCTTGTCACGTAGAAGCTTCTGTTGATACTGGAATTGATTTCTGAGTTCATCAGTCAGTTCTGTTGTTTGTTCCTATGCCATGTTTTCATTTTAGTGAATTTAAGTCTGGTATGATACTCCCCTCATAATTCTTTTTCAAAAGTTTTCTGCCAATTTTTGGATATTTGATATTACCTAAAAATGTATTATATCCACATTAAAAATTTTGGGATTCTAATTAAATGTATATATGAATTTTGAATTTATATGCTTTAATTTTTCTTTTCCTTTTTAATGACAGTATAATGCTATTGTAATTTTTTTCAATTTGCATTACAGGTATTTTAAAAAGCCCTAAACTTTTCCAGCCACCTGATTAAATTCCTTCATAGATTCGAGTACTTTTTTATTTTTAGAGTTGGTGTTCCTAGGAGTATGAATATATTATTAGCAAGAAGGGAAAATTTTGTCTTCTCATTTACTCTGTTTATAGTAACTATTTTTTCCCCTCAATTTGAATTATAATGATAACAGCAGGTATCCCATCTTATTCCTGGCATTTGATTGTTCGGAATGATGTTTGCAATTGATTTTTGATGAATCCATATTCAAGAGGTTTCTTTTATTCCTATTTTACTTGAAGTTTTATTAGAAATGGCTGTTGAATTTCACCAAATGCTTTTTTAGAACCTATTGATGTAACCAACCACTTTTACTCCGTGCATTTGTTGCTCTCATGAATGATGGTAATGGATTTGCTGATGTGAAAACTGCCTTTCTGGAGTTGTCCATGTTTGATCATTGACAATATTCATTTGATATAGTTTTGGGTTTTACTTCATAATGTTTTATTTAGAATTTTAACAAATATTTACAAATGAGATTGCTCTGTAGTTTTCTTTTATTGTACTGCCTTTACCAGTTTTGGTTTTAAGGCCAAACCAGTTTAATGATATGGACTTAGGTGATTTTCCCTATGTTTCTATTGTTTTGAATAATTTAAATAACATTTCTTTCCTTTAAGTTATATAGAACTCTCTGTGAAATCAACTGTTTTTGCTCTCTGCTTTTTTTTTCCTCTTAGAAAATCACTTCTCCTATCTCTCCTGTGGGAACTGGTCTATTCAGTTTTCTACTTGAGTCAGTTTTGTTCCTTTATATTTTGTGGAAAGTCACACCAAGAACTTCAGAATGCTCTTCTCTCTCCCCCTTCTGCCTGCAGCCCTGCTTCTTCCTAATGCCTATGTTTCCTTTTGTTCCTGAGTATTACTATACCCTTGAAGTTTGCCTCTTATTTCAGAAATCTTTAATATTTATTTACATGTTCTCAGTCATGGTATCATTATCCATTTAGATTTCATAGTGTATTTGCAAGATACCCTTCTCACCACTCTTTTCTCCTTTCCCCTCCCCTGTCCCTGGAGATCTCTGCTCTGATTTATTTTTGTTGCATTAGAGTCTTTCTTGATGTTTTCCTCAGATGAAGCATGGGGTTGATTTACTATTGAAACTGCATTATTCCAAAGATTTTCTTTCTAACTGTATAATCTTGAGAATGTTATTTAACTTATCTGGGTCTCAGTCTCCTTAACTGTAAAATGGGAATTCTAAGAACAGAGACCTTACAGGAACTTTATGAAGATGAAATGAGTTAATATATGCATTCTGGTTATCTGTTGCTACATTGTCCTTCAGTAGCTGTGGGGCACTGGTTCCAGGACACCCTCTGCCCTCCCATACCAAAATCCACAAGTGCTCAAGTCCCTTATATAAAATGGCTTATTATTTGCATATAACCTTTGCAGCTCTCATATATACTTTAAATCATTTCTATATTATAATACCTAATACAACGTAAATGCTATGCAAACAGTTGTTATACTGTATTTTTTATGTTTTAAAAAATATATTCTATCCGTGGTTGGTTCACTTCATTGGTGTCGAACCTGTGGATATGGAGGGCCAGCAGTATAAAATGAACTACCTTAAAACAGCAGTGTAACAACAATGTATTATTATCTCTCATGGGTCTATGAGTTGGCTGGGTTTAGCTGGGCAGTTCTTGCTTGGGGGCTGTCATGGTCGGAGTCAGATAGCAGCAGTGGCTGGAGTCATCTGAAGGTTCAGCTGGGCTGGGAGTCCCAGATGGCTTTTTTATTTATTGTCTCAGTGTTCCTCCATGAGGCCTCTGTCTCCATCAGAGTAGCCTGGATTTCTTACCTGCTAACTCAAGGTTCCCAGAGGCAGAAAACTGCTGGTCTTCATAATGTCTTGGCCCAGAACTGGTGTAGCAGTGCTTCAACCACATTCTATGAGGTGGAAGAATACACTCTACCTTGAGTTGGAGGAGTGGCACAAGTAGAGAGGGAGGGAAGGAATTAATGATAGCCGCATTTATAGACAAACTACCACAATAAGTGAAGTGCTTAGACTAGAATCTGGCACTGAATGAGTGCTATAGAATTATTAACTCAGTGATATTATTACAGTTGTTCAATTACCTTCAGAATTTGCTTTTACTCTGAGAGCTGAATGATGTCTTGTATGAGTATAGAAGTCTAGGACTGTGGTTCTTTTCTGTAAGTAATGTGCAGATGAAGTGTGATGCCAGTCTAATGACTTTTCCTTTGTAAGCAAGCTGTTATTTTTATCTAGGAGCTTTCAGGATTTTTCAGTAAAAGCAGAAATAAGATAGTTATCACCACTTATTAACAGACCTTTGGAGGTTCTAGAAAATATAAGACAAGAAAAGGAAGAAGTAGATGTTGAAAAAAATAAAATATCTTCTCTGTGCTGATGATTATTTTTAGCAAGCCCAGGAAACTCCATTAAGAAAAAAACAACTAACTAGAATTAAAGAGGGAACACGGTAAGATGAGACATTACAAGATAAACATGTAAACACAATAGCTTTTCTTTTTTTCTATTCTAGCAAGTACCATAGTTTGGATTGATAGAAGTCTTTTGTAATATATTCTTAACCTGGTACTGGACGAGCTCTTTCAGTTCAGTTGGATGAGACTTCTTATGCCAACTGAAGTCTTTTAAAAAAGCAGGGATTTTTTCTCTTTTATTTCTTCAGTTACTGTCTCTCTTCCATATACTCCTCTTTCTCTATTATTTGCTTGGCTGTGATATGACAATTGCCTTTTCATGGGAAGATTTGTTCTTTTGTTATAAAGTTCTGTTTTTCCTATTGTAGAAGATTATCCTTTATGATATGATGGGAATAGCAAAGATGGCTTTGTGTGTGTGTCTGTGTGTGTGTGTGTGTGTATGTGTACGTGCACACTTGTTTTGTTGTTTTTGTCTCCTGGCTGTCCTGAAAGTGTTTCCAGCAGATTTTCAGAGGGATGCTGCTTTCCTTACTTTCCTGTTACTGAGGAGGCTAGAGTGGGGAAGGGATGGGGGTAGCAGAGAAGCTTTCCTGGAGACCTCCACAAAGGACAGGCAGCTAGACCTGCTCCAGCCCTAGCCCTCTCATGGGGTTGTTGCTGTTCACAGTTCCCAAACAGCTCGACCTGAATTGAACTCTGAGGGTGAATAGAACAATGAGAAGCCTGGAAACCAACATAAGGGGACTCAGCCACCAGAAAATAATAAGCAGAAGGTAAGTGGTGCAGGTCAAACAGAATGGATAGAGGAGAAGGTTTAATCCTAACAAAAAGGTATAAAATAATTCCATTGCAAAAAATAAAGTTTTCTAGAATTTAAACAAGTAGTTTAAAAATGAGACATTCAATATATGGAAAAGATACCCAAGAAATTGCTAAGAGATTACCTCCAGAGAGGAGGCAAAGGGATGGCTGGGGACCAAGGTGAGAAGATGACTTCCTTTATTCATTGACATTTGCCACTATGCCAAAATGATATATCATGTATATATGCAGTTATGTAGTTGAATGGAGAATGAAGAGGAAGGTGTTAAAAAAAAATCAAGCAGTGGTGTTAGGCCAGGGTGGAAATTTCCTGTTTATGAATTATAGTAGAACACAACATTTAATTTGGAATTAAAACAATACATCTTTTTTTCATTTTCTTCTAATGAAACTGCAACAGTGTTATTAGTACCTGTAACTTTGTCAGCAATAGAAATCAAAAATATTTTCATATGATATTACAGTTGTTGCAGACATCTTGAATGTCATTTATGTTCATCAGAGCTTAAAGTTATAATTGTTCATAGTACCACCACTAGAGCTTGGTATTTAACGTCATAATAAAAGCACATGTCATTGAGTTTGTGTATTTTAGTATTTTGATACTTAAATAGGATTGGTTTCCTTAGTAATCCTATGGATTTCACTTTATACATTTAAACATATTATATTTGGGTTAGGTTCTCTAGCTTTCATTAGACTGCCAAAGGGATCATGCCCTCAAAAAGGTCAAGAAACCTATGGGATATAGGGACCATTGGAGTAAACTATTGGCCCAGAAGATCAAGTGGAAGAGCAAAAACATATAAAAATAAAAGTGGAAAAAAACCAAATAAAATATAATAAATTATAAAATAAAATATATAAATTATAAGTAAGTATATGGATAAATAAAAATAAGTACATAATGAAATAAATAAAATCATTAGAGGGACATAAAGAGACTTGGAGGACAGTCTAACACACCCAAAATGGGAAGAACAGAATCATTCATAATAAAAGGATAAATCTTCCCAACAAAGGATGGTGGTTGGGAACATTATGTCTAATAAGGCTTTTGTCCTTTGTTGTTGCTTTATTTGGATGCTCATTTTAAGAAAAACACAGCATTGGCAAAGCTTTGTTGGACCACACTTTTACTGGTCCACAAAACCCTCCAGCTGACAACCCACAGATGCAGGGTGGAAAAGCCTGTGTGACTGTCGGAGGGGAGCAGCTGGGTCCTTCCCAGCACACTGCAGCTGGAGAGAGTGTCCTGGCAGTGGGAAGTCTCAGCACAATGGCCTGGTGCTTTTCCACCTGTGAGAACAGCTAGTGAGTGATGCGTGCGCTGCGCGGGCAGCAGCTGCAGTAGTGTGTCCACTGTCTGAGCACTTCTTGCCACTTACTCTATCCTCCTGGGTTACCCAGCTCTTATCATTCTTATAGGGGGTAATGAAGACATGGATTTGAGAACGCTTGAATCGTTTCCTGCTGATCGATAGGTCGCACATGGCTGTTTACGTAGCAAACGGAAAGCAACATCAGTTCTTGAGACTGGTGACTGTATGTGAGAAAATGATAAAAGGATGGGGGCAGGGTGTGTGTGTGAGTGAATGCCGCATTGGTGTGTTTACAGTTCAGTGTCTTTCCGGAGCATGAGAGAGGAACAAGTATTGTTTAAACGAATGCTGTTTAAACCCTGGGATTATATAGTCATGTGAACTTTTTTGGAGGAAACTGCAAATGTTGCTAGCCGTTGTAATTGTGTTAGTTCTTGACTAAATGTCGTATATAAACTTCCTGGTAACACAATTTTAATAACGTTTGCTACTTAATTATAACAGCATTTTACAAAAGTGTCAGGGCATCCTTAATTTATGTTTTGATAAGAGTGAAAGATTCAGAAAGTTTGCTTTCAGTTATCTAAAACTTGGGGCCTTCTCCAGCATATGCAAACAAATAGTAATGCTTAAATGCACTGTGTGTATGAGATGGGTTTTTGTTTGTGTAAATCTAGATGGATCCTCACTCTGGGGGCTTAACTAAATTGGGATTTACTTTTCTCGGTAATATGAAGACTGGTAGTGGGTAGCTGAAAGCAGGTATGAAAGCTTTGGGATACCATTCTCATTTCATCTTTCCATACCTCGTGCTCCCCCAAATGACAGCCATGCCTTTGGGCTTCTTATCTGTATTTCAGGCAGCTAGAAGGCTGAAGGACAAAGAAGGAAAAGCAAAAGTCCAGTGCAAAGCTTTCTTGGAAGGCCTGCTAGTGGCTTCCACTTACATCTCATTGATCAGGAATGCACCATATGTCCATCAGTATGGATCCATCTAGTGGCTTCCACTTACATCTCATTGATCAGGAATGTACCACATGACCATCAGTATGGTTCCATCTAGTGGCTTCCACTTACATCTCATTGGTCAGGAATGCACCACATGACCACTTGTATGGAATTCTGGGAAGTGTATTTTGGGTCAGGCCGGTTGCCACCCTGAACAAAATTTTTCTATTCATAATGAAGAAGGAGTGATTGGATTTGGGATATGTAAGCAGAAGTGCCAGGCACAGGAGCCTTCACCATTCCCCTCTATCTTTGTTCCAGCTGATTTCTGCTCATCTGGAAGGCCTCTGTCTGTGCCATCTCTTCCAGGAAGCCCTCTGTGAGCCCCAGGTGGGGTTAAGTGTCCATTCTTCGAGCATTGATGGTACTCTGTATCCACACATCTCATATTCCCTGTCTTTTTCCACATACACATTTTCTATATCTGGTGGAAATCTCTACTTTAGGAATATTACCTCATTATGCTTGTAAGTGCCTTGAGAGTAGGATTTGTGTCCAATGTTTATTCCCAGATCTTTTATTTTTAGTATTATTTTAATTTAAAATTTTTAAATCTCAATAGGTTTTTGGGGAACAGGTGGTGTTTGGTTACATGAATAAGTTCTTCAGTGGTGATTTCTGAGATTTTGGTGCACCCAACACCCGAGTAGTGTACACTGTACCCACTGCATAGTCTTTTATCCCTTGCCACCCCCCACCCCTTCCCCCGAATCCCCAAAGTTCAATGTATCATTCTTATGTCTTTGCATCCTCATAACTTAGCTCCAACATATGAGTGAGAACATGTGATGTTTGGTTTTCCACTTCTGAGTTACTTCACTTAGAATAATAGTCTCCGGATACCTAATTCATGAGAGGCTTAAAACCTAGATGACGGGTTGACAGGTGCAGCAAACCACCATGGCACATGTATACCTATGTAACAAACCTGCACGTTCTGCACATGTATCCCAGAACTTAAAAAAAAAAAAAGAATAATAGTCTCCAATTCCATCCAGGTTGCTGCAAATGCCATTATTTCATTCCTTTTTATGGCTGAATAGTATTCCATGGTGTGTGTTTGCGTGTGTGTGTGTGTGTGTGTGTATTACATTTTCTTTATCCACATGTTAACTGATGGGCATTTGGGCTGGTTCCATATTTTTACAATTACAAATTGTGCTCCTGTAAACATGCATGTGCAAATATCTTTTTCATATAATGACTTATTTTCCTCTAGGTAGATACCTAGCAGTGGGATTGCTGGATCAAATGGTAGATCTATTTTTAGTTCTCTTAGGAATCTCCACACTGTTTTCCATAGTGGCTGCATTAGTTTACATTCCCACTAACAGTGTAGACGTTTTCCCTTTTCTCCTTGGCATCCATGCCAACATCTGTTATTTTTGATTATGGCCATTCTTGCAGGAGTGAGTTGGTATTATATTGTGGTTTTGATTTGCATTTCCCTGATGACTAGTGATGCTGAGCATTTTTCCGTATACTTGTTGGCCGTTTGTGTATCTTCTTTTGAAAATTGTCTATTCATGTCCTTAGCCCACTTTTTTAAATTTTTTTATTTTATTATTATTATACTTTAAGTTTTAGGGTACATGTGCACAACGTGCAGGTTTGTTACATATGTATACATGTGCCATGCTGGTGTGCTGCACCCATTAACTCGTCATTTAGCATTAGGTATATCTCCTAATGCTATCCCTCCCCCCTCCCCCGACCGCACAACAGTCCCCAGAGTGTGATGTTCCCCTTCCTGTGTCCATGTGTTCTCATTGTTCAATTCCCACCTATGAGTGAGAACATGCTGTGTTTGGTTTTTTGTCCTTATGATAGTTTACTGAGAATGATGATTTCCAATTTCATCCATGTCCCTACAAAGGACATGAACTCATCCTTTCTGATGGCTGCATAGTATTCCACGGTGTATATGTGCCACATTTTCTTAATCCAGTCTATCATTGTTGGACATTCGGGTTGGTTCCAAGTCTTTGCTATTGTGAATAGTGCCGCAATAAACATATGTGTGCATGTGTCTTTATAGCAGCATGATTTGTAGTCCTTTGTGTATATACCCAGTAATGGGATGGCTGGGTCAAATGGTATTTCTAGTTCTAGATCCCTGAGGAATCGCCACACTGACTTCCACAATGGTTGAACTAGTTTACAGTCCCACCAACAGTGTAAAAGTGTTCCTATTTCTCCACATCCTCTCCAGCACCTGTTGTTTCCTGACTTTTTAATGATTGCCATTCTAACTGGTGTGAAATGGTATCTCATTGTGGTTTTGATTTGCATTTCTCTGATGGCCAGTGATGGTGAGCATTTTTTCATGTGTTTTTTGGCTGCATAAATGTCTTCTTTTGAGAAGTGTCTGTTCATGTCCTTCGCCCACTTTTTGATGGGGTTGTTTGTTTTTTTCTTGTAAATTTGTTTGAGTTCATTGTAGATTCTGGATATTAGCCCTTTGTCAGATGAGTAGGTTGTGAAAATTTTCTCCCATTTTGTAGGTTGCCTGTTCACTCTGATGGTAGTTTCTCTTGCTGTGCAGAAGCTCTTTAGATTAATTAGATCCCATTTGTCAATTTTGGCTTTTGTTGCCATCGCTTTTGGTGTTTTAGACATGAAGTCCTTGCCCATGCCTATGTCCTGAATGGTAATGCCTAGGTTTTCTTCTAGGGTTTTTGTGGTTTTAGGTCTAACATTTAAGTCTCTAATCCATCTTGAATTAATTTTTGTATAAGGTGTAAGGAAGGGATCCAGTTTCAGCTTTCTACTTATGGCTAGCCAGTTTTCCCAGCACCATTTATTAAATAGGGAATCCTTTCCCTATTGCTTATTTTTCCCAGGTTTGTCAAAGATCAGATAGTTGTAGATATGCGGCATTATTTCTGAGGGCTCTGTTCTGTTCCATTGATCTATATCTCTGTTTTGGTACCAGTACCATGCTGTTTTTGTTACTGTAGCCTTGTAGTATAGTTTGAAGTCAGGTGGCGTGATGCCTCCAGCTTTGTTCTTTTGGCTTAGGATTGACTTGGCGATGCAGGCTCTTTTTTGGTTCCATATGAACTTTCAAGTAGTTTTTTCCAATTCTGTGAAGAAAATCGTTGGTAGCTTGATGGGGATGGCATTGAATCTATAAATTACCTTGGGCAGTATGGCCATTTTCACGATATTGATTCTTCCTACCCATGAGCATGGAATGTTCTTCCATTTGTTTGTATCCTCTTTTACTTCATTGAGCGGTGGTTTGTAGTTTTACTTGAAGAGGTCCTTCACATCCCTTGTAAGTTGGATTCCTAGGTATTGTATTCTCTTTGAAGCAATTGTGAATGGGAGTTCACTCATGATTTGGCTCTCTGTTTGTCTGTTATTGGTGTATAAGAATGCTTGTGATTTTTGCACATTGATTTTGTATCCTGAGACTTTGCTGAAGTTGCTTATCAGCTTAAGGAGATTTTGGGCTGAGACAATGGGGTTTTCTAGATATACAATCATGTCATCTGAAAACAGGGACAATTTGACTTCCTCTTTTCGTATTTGAATACCCTTTATTTCCTTCTCCTGCCTAATTGCCCTGGCCAGAACTTCCAACACTATGTTGAATAGGAGTGGTGAGAGAGGGCATCCCTGTCTTGTGCCGGTTTTCAAAGGGAATGCTTCCAGTTTTTGCCCATTCAGTATGATATTGGCTGTGGGTTTGTCATAGATAGCTCTTATTATTTTGAGATACATCCCATCAATACCTAATAGATTGAGAGTTTTTAGCATGAAGGGTTGTTGAATTTTGTCAAAGGCCTTTTCTGCACCTATTGAGATAATCATGTGGTTTCTGTCTTTGGTTCTGTTTATATGCTGGATTACATTTATTGATTTGCGTATATTGAACCAGCCTTGCATCCCAGGGATGAAGCCCACTTGATCATGGTGGATAAGCTTTTTGATGTGCTGCGGGATTCGGTTAGCCAGTATTTTGTTGAGGATTTTTGCATCAATGTTCATCAAGGCTATTGGTCTAAAATTCTCTTTTTTGGTTGTGTCTCTGCCCGGCTTTGGTATCAGGATGATGCTGGCCTCATAAAATGAGTTAGGGAGGATTCCCTCTTTTTCTATTGATTGGAATAGTTTCAGAAGGAATGGTACCAGTTCCTCCTTGTACCTCTGGTAGAATTCGGCTGTGAATCCATCTGGTCCTGGACTCTTTTTGGTTGGTAAGCTATTGATTATTGCCACAATTTCAGAGCCTGTTATTGGTCTATTCAGGGATTCAACTTCTTCCTGGTTTAGTCTTGGGAGGGTGTATGTGTCGAGGAATTTATCCATTTCTTCTAGATTTTCTAGTTTATTTGCATAGAGGTGTTTGTAGTATCCTCTGATGGTAGTTTGTATTTCTGTGGGATTGGTGGTGATATCTGCTTTATCATTTTTTATTGCGTCTATTGGATTCTTCTCTGTTTTCTTCTTTATTAGTCTTGCTAGCAGTCTATCAATTTTGTTGATCCTTTCACAAAACCAGCTCCTGGATTCATGAATTTTATGAAGGGTTTTTTGTGTCTCTATTTCCTTCAGTTCTGCTCTGATTTTAGTTATTTCTTGCCTTCTGCTAGCTTTTGAATGTGTTTGCTCTTGCTTTTCTAGTTCTTTTAATTGTGATGTTAGGGTGTCAATTTTGGATCTTTCCTGCTTTCTCTTGTGGGCATTTAGTGCTGTAAATTTCCCTCTACACACTGCTTTGAATGTGTCCCAGAGATTCTAGTATGTTGTGTCTTTGTTCTCGTTGGTTTCAAAGAACATCTTTATTTCTGCCTTCATTTTGTTATGTACCCAGTAGTCATTCAGGAGCAGGTTGTTCAGTTTCCATGCAGTTGAGCGGTTTTGAGTGAGTTTCTTAATCCTGAGTTCTAGTTTGATTGCACTGTGGTCTGAGAGACAGTTTGTTATAATCTCTATTCTTTTACATTTGCTGAGGAGAGCTTTACTTCCAACTATGTGGTCAATTTTGGAATAGGTGTGGTGTGGTGCTGAAAAAAATGTATATTCTGTTGATTTGGGGTGGAGAGTTCTGTAGATGTCTATTAGGTCTGCTTGGTGCAGAGCTGAGTTCAATTCCTGGGTATCTTGTTAACTTTCTGTCTCGTTGGTATGTCTAATGTTGACAGTGGGGTGTTAAAGTCTCCCATTATTATTGTGTGGGAGTCTAAGTCTCTTTGTAGGTCACTCAGGACTTGCTTTATGAAACTGGGTGCTCCTGTATTGGGTGCATATATATTTAGGATAGTTAGCTCTTCTTGTTGAATTGATCCCTTTACCATTATGTAATGACCTTCTTTGTCTCTTTTGATCTTTGTTGGTTTAAAGTCTGTTTTATCAGAGACTAGGATTGCAACCCCTGCCTTATTTGTTTTCCATTTGCTTGATAGATCTTCCTCCATCCTTTTATTTTGAGCCTATGTGTGTCTCTGCACGTGAGATGGGTTTCCTGAATACAGCACACTGATGTGTCTTGACTCTTTATCCAATTTGCCAGTCTGTGTCTTTTAATTGGAGCATTTAGTCCATTTACATTTAACGTTAATATTGTTATGTGTGAATTTGATCCTGTCATTATGATGTTAGCTGGTTATTTTGCTCGTTAGGTGATGCAGTTTCTTCCTAGCCTCAATGGTCTTTACAATTTGGCATGATTTTGCAGTGGCTGGTATCGGTTGTTGCTTTCCATGTTTAGTGCTTCCTTCAGGAGCTCTTTTAGGGCAGGCCTGGTGGTGACAAAATCTCTCAGCATTTGCTTGTCTGTAAAGTATTTTATTTCTCCTTCACTTATGAAGTTTAGTTTGGCTGGATATGAAATTCTGGGTTGAAAATTCTTTTCTTTAAGAATGTTGAATATTGGCCCCCACTCTCTTCTGGCTTGTAGAGTTTCTGCTGAGAAATCCGCTGTTAGTCTGATGGGCTTCCCTTTGTGGTTAACCCGACCGTTCTCTCTGGCTGCCCTTAACATTTTTTCCTTCATTTCAGCTTTGGTGAATCTGACAATTATGTGTCTTGGAGTTGCTCTTCTGGAGGAGTATCTTTGTGGCGTTCTCTGTATTTCCTGAATCTGAATTTTGGCCTGCCTTGCTAGATTGGGGAAGTTCTCCTGGATAATATCCTGCAGAGTGTTTTCCAACTTGGTTCCATTCTCCCCATCACTTTCAGGTATACCAATCAGACGTAGATTTGGTCTTTTCACATAGTCGTATATTTCTTGGAGGCTTTGTTTGTTTCTTTTTATTCTTTTTTCTCTAAACTTCCCTTCTCGCTTCATTTCATTCATTTGATCTTCCATCACTGATACCCTTTCTTCCAGTTGATCGCATCGGCTCCTGAGGCTTCTGCATTCTTTGCGTAGTTCTGGAGCCTTGGCTTTCAGCTCCATCAGCTCCTTTAAGCACTTCTCTGTATTGGTTATTCTAGTTATACATTCGTCTAAATTTTTTTCAAGTTTTCAACTTCTTTGCCTTTGGTTTGAATTTCCTCCTGTAGCTCGGAGTAGTTTGATCATCTGAAGCCTTCTTCTCTCAACTTGTGAAAATCATTCTCCGTCCAGCTTTGTTGCATTGCTGGTGAGGAACTGCATTCCTTTGGAGGAGGAGAGGCGCTCTGGTTTTTAGAGTTTCCAGTTTTTCTGCTCTGTTTTTTCCCCATCTTTGTGGTTTTATCTACTTTTGGTCTTTGATGATGGTGACGTACAGATGGGTTTTTGGTGTGGATGTCCTTTCTGTTTGTTAGTTTTCCTTCTAACAGACAGGACCCTCAGCTGCAGGTCTGTTGGAGTTTGCTAGAGGTCCACTCCAGACCCTGTTTGCCTGGGTATCAGCAGCGGTGTCTGCAGAACCGCGGATTTTCGTGATCTGCGAATGCTGCTGTCTGATCGTTCCTCTGGAAGTTTTGTCTCAGAGGAGTACCTGGCCGTGTAAGTTGTCAGTCTGCCCCTACTGGGGGGTGCCTCCCAGTTAGGCTGCTCGGGGGTCGGGTCAGGGACCCACTTGAGGAGGCAGTCTGCCCGTTCTCAGATCTCCAGCTACGTTCTGGGAGAACCACTGTTCTCCTCAAAGCTGTCAGACAGGGACATTTTCAATATGTTTTTCTTTATTGGTTACCTGATACTTTTGCCACAGCTCTTAAGATTCGTTCCTTCGTCTTGACTTTAGGTAAGCTGAGGACTATGTGCTTAGGCAATGATCTTTTTGCATTGAATTTCCCAGGTGTTCTTTGAGCTTCTTGTATTTGAATATCTAGATCTCTAGCAAGGCTGGGGAAGTTTTCCTTGATTATTTCGTCAAATATATTTTCCAAACTTTTAGACTTCTCTTCTTCCTTGGGAACGCCTATTACTCTTAGATTTGGACATTTAACAGAGTCCCAAACTTCTTGGAGGCTTTTTTCATTTTTAAAAATTTTTTCTTTGTCTTTGACAGATTGGGTTAATTTGAAAGCGTTGTCTTCAAGCTCTGAAGTTCTTTCTTCTGCTCGTTTGATACTGTTGTGAAGACTTCCCAGTGCATTTTGCTTTTCTCTAAGTGTGTCCTTGATTTACAGAAGGTGTGATTGTTTTTTATTTATGCTCTTCAATTTCACTGAAGAATTTTCCTTTTGTATCCCGTACCATGTTTTTGATTAATTTAAGTGGGACTTTGCCTTTCTCTGATGCCTCCTTGATTAGCTTAATAGTCGACTTTCTGAATTCTTTTTCTGGTAATTCAGAGATTTTGTCTTGTTTTGGATTAATTGCTGGTGAGCTGGTATGGTCTTTTGGGGGTGTTAACCTTGTTTTGTCATATTACCAGAATTGTTTTTCTGGTTCTTTCTCATTTGAGTAGATGATGTCATAAGGAAGATGTGCGATTCAAGGGCTGCTGTTCAGATTCTTTTGGCCCATGGGGTGCTCCCTTGATGTGGTGCTCTCTCCTTTCCCCTAGGAATGGGCCTTCCTGAGAGCTAAACTGTAGTAAATGTTTTTTCTCTTCTTGGTCTAGCCACCTAGCAGAGCTACCAGGCTCCGGGCTGGTACTGTGTAGTGTCTGCAGAGTCCTGTGATGTATCTCATCTTCAGGTCTTGCAGCCATGGATACCAGCACCTGCTCTGGTGGAGGTAGCAGGGGAGTGATGTGGACTCTGAGGGTCCTTGGTTGTGTTTTTGTTTAGAGCACTGATTTTGTGTTGGTTAGCCTCCAGTCAGGAGGTGGAGCTTTCAAGAGCGCATCAGCTGCAGTCCTATAGGCAGGATGCACACTTGCCCTAGGGACACCTGGTTAAGCATTCAGGTTTCTCAGGTGGTGAGCAGGGCCATAGAACTCCCAAGAGATTATGGCCTTTGTCTTTGGTTACCAGGGCAGGTAGGGAAAGACCACCAGGTTGGGGCAGGGATAGGCATGTCTGAGCTCAGCATCTCTTTGGGTGGGGCTTGTTGCAGCTGTTGTGGGGGTTGGGAGTATGGTTCCCAGTCCAGTGGAGTTATATTCCCAGGGGGATTATGGCTGCCTCTTTTGAGTCATATAGGTTGCCAGGGAAGTGGGAGAAAGCTGGCAGTCACTGGCTTCGTCCTGCTTCCACACAGCTGGCAGTCCTAAAGGCTGGTCTCACTCCTACCGTGAGTAGGAGGGCTCACTACCAGGGCTGAGAACTTGCCCCAGACCATGAGCCATCGAGAAAAGAAGCAGCAGAATCACAGTTTTTCAGCATCTTAGGGGGCCTGCAGCAGTGATTCAGTTCCTTCTAAGGGCCTGTGGATTCTCTCAGCTTTCCTGCTGTGTTCCTGCGGTAGTTCTTGGAGCAAAAGGTCATGATGTGCATCTCCACACACTGCTCTGTCCCTCTGAGCAGGAGCTGCAAGCTAGTCCTGCCTTCTGTCTGCCATCTTAATCCCCAGTTCCCAGCTCTTAACTCAACACTTGGCATATAGTAGGTGCTCAGTTGAAGTTTGTTGACTTGAACTGTCAAAAACTAGTAAAATTTACTGAAATTTAGGGGTCTCAGAGTACTTCTAGTTTTTATAAAAATTCCTTTTTTATTTTTCTCTTTTTTGAGTATAATGCATACGTTTGTAAGTGCATCTGTTGGATACATTTTTAGTTGTTTTTAATCTTGTAAAACATGCTGGTGGTTTGTGCCAGTATACGTGAATATTTGTATGTGTTTGTGATTTGTATCTAGGTGCAGTTGTTAAATACATGAGCCATTTCCTATGGCATCAAGTACTTTTGACAAGTGTGAACCAAGTCGGAGTTAGAAATGGTGGTCTCAGACATAGGATTCTAGTGCTGTGACTAAGGTGCAGTTTACCCCTCAGGGATGTTGGAAAACAAATGAGGTTGTTTACCTGAAAAGTAACTCTTGCTTCTCCAGTGAAAAGTCCTATGCTAATTTCTGGTACAGTTAATCCTCTATTCCCCATGTCAATAGAAAAAAAAAAAGAGTGCAGATTGTCTAAAGTCGTTGATTCCTGATTTTGAATTGAATTATAATGTATTTTGGATGCTGGCAGGAAACCAGCCTTCTGTGTGGATAAAACAAGGCTATTGTTCATGCGAGTCAGTATTCAATAAATCTGTATTAGGAGCTCTTGTCTAAGCCCTATCAGGGGCAGGTGATGTGTAATACATTTGCATTATGAAGGGCCCAGGCAAGTACAATACATCTGAATGTATGGGTGTACTCAAGTTCCATCTGTGTTTTCTATTTAGATCATAGGAAAGTTATGTGGCCTCATTAGGTTTGTAAATGCTTTCACCATGTTACATTTCATTGTTTTACTGAAATGCTTATGTGAAGAGTATCTCCAGATCTTCAGCAGAACTACTGATGAAGTCATCGACCATTAGGATTAGTACAGTGGAATGGTTGGTCTAAGGTCCCAAAGTGTGGTGCCAGATCAGCAACATCAGCATCATCTAGGAAACTGTAAGAAATGTAGTCTCAAGCTCCATTCCACAGACCTAATGACTCAAATGAGAGTGGGGTCCAGCAATCTGTTTTAACAAGCCCTCTGATGCAGCGTCAAGTTTGGGAACCACTGGCTAAGCCATAAAATCAAGATGTTTTCAGTGTCTTGCATAACATCTCAGAATTCATCGTCTGGTAAAAATGTGTGTGTATTTTTTTTTTTTTATAAACAGGTATGAAGTCTTTCTCCAGACAACAAGAGTAACATCACTCATCATGTTTCCATTTCTGCCTTTTCCTTCAGGAAACTTGGAGTTGTGCTTATTGCTTAATCATAGGCATTCCATTTACTCCATTTGCCTGGGCTTTTTATTTCCTCTTCCTTTCCATGAATTTTATTTGCTTGTTTTATTTAACAGCCTTTCTATGAATCTTTTATTATAGGCCTTCTCAAATCCATTTTGCTAGTTAGTGGGTTGGCAGTGTGGGGTGCGATATAATTTGAAACAAATTGACTCACTCACATGATATGATTGACAGTGGAAGTATTTGACAAAGAAATGATAGTAGGGGAAGCTAGCATGGAATTAAGCATATTTTGCAGAATACCATATATGCCCTTGAATACTTACACATGGTAAGACAATGCAAACAGTATAGAGAAATATTAAATGAAAAGTTTAAAACCTCCCTCACTCCCTTAGTGATGGCTCTTTCCCCAAAGATAATCATTAACACAGTTTAGAACATAAAGGTTAGACATAGAGCACACATATATATGTATATGTATTTATGCGTTTGCCTTTTAAAAATCACAAAAAGGACCTAGTGTACATTCTTGTTTGCATCTTTTTTTCTCATAATATAGCATATGGTCTTCTTATTAAAGTCTATATGATATTCTTTTGTATGATTGTACTTTATAAACCTACCTCCTATTATCAGGTATTTAGATTATGTGCATTATCTTGACACACTTTTGAAATTTATCAGCTAGGAAAATTGTTGGAAATGGAATTTTGGGATTAAAGAGTATATACATTTAAAAAATGAATAGGTACTGCCTAGTAACTCTCCAGAAGATACAAATTAATTTGCTTTTCAAATGAGACTCTCTTTTCCCATAGGATATTATCAAATGAAAACCTTTTTACCAATTTTATGGGTGTACAAATCGAATCTAATTGTTTTGATTCACATTTCTTTGACTCTGATAAGGTTGAACATTTAAAAAAGATTTATTAGCTAATTTTATTTCTTTTCTTTTTTGTGGACTGGTGTTTAGAGATGACACTTATCTATGTTTTTCATGATCTAGTCTTCAAGTTCCCATACCTGGAAATCCTTAGAATCCATCAGAGAAGCTATTTTTGTTAATTTTTTTTAATACAGATTTTCTGATTCTACTCTAGAGTTCTCGAGTCTGTTTCTCAACTCTTAATAGCCTGCTTTTACAGATTCTGTTGCCAGTCAGTCAGGAGTAGGCTGTGGTCCAAGAGCAGCATAAACATAGCATCTAAGGGAGCTTTCTCACACCAGCAGTGTCTCTGCTGTCTATATCCAATTGACTAGAAATCAGTTTTCAACATTGCATTGTGAGCAATATTATCATTGGAAGCCAAAATAGTGTGTCAACTTTTTTTAAGCCAAAAAAGTATATGTAAAAAGTAATATCATATTAGGATCCAAACTGCCTTTTGTGGCAGAAATGAAAATGGAATATAGAGAATAATTTTTTCTAGGAGAATTCCCATTTGTGAATGATGTGCTAGTTCAGTGTTTTCCTTTCATAATCATTAACTCATCATGCTCTCCATACTACCTTTTGAGCCTAGAAGCCCAGAGCTGAATTTTAAGACCAATCATAGCAACTGTATTTTGCTAGGTTTCTGATATTTATATTTTTTTCCGGATTTCTATTGTTTTTGAGAATGTTACACTCATCTCCAAAACTCTCCCAGGGCTTGTGTTTTCCCTTCTTCTTGACTTTATAAAGGATTAACACATCTTTAAGTACCATCTGCAGTTGGCCTTTTCCTCACCCAAGGGAAACTGAGGATATTTGGGAGTCCCCAACTGGGTCCTCCAGACACCCTCTGTTACTCAGTAATTATGGCGCCAACATCCTGCCAGGCAGCCGTTCCTTGCCCAGGAGAGACTAAGATGGGGGAAAGAGGAGGTTGAGTTTGTGAGTTACTGGGTACATTTTCTACCTTCTGATTTACTGCAACATGATACAGAAACATGGATAAATAAACCAGCCCAAATTTTCTCATGTGTAAAGAAAAGTGAAATGACGAGATAGAGAGAGAGAGAGATTAGAAAAAAGAAGAATTTCATCTTTCTACTATGTTACAGACTTACCACACTACAGTTTATCTGGCCCAAAATTCTTTTAGTTGTTCATCTCCCACTTATTTTATTTTCCTTTCCACCTCATTTCTGTGAGATTTGCACTTTCCACTTACTCTTGAAATCAGTTAACAGTTAATCTATTCCCTGGCATTAGCACTTCCCCTGGGGACTTACCTATTGATTGGCCTTTTAATCTAGTTGTTAAAATTCTCCCAATACTCACTGACATGGAGCAGTTTCAATTTGTGTGTTTTAAAGTGTTGGCCTGGGTCATTAGAAAAGCGAAGTTCACATATCTACTTTGTGGCACAAGGGCAGTACCTGGCAATTGATTTGCTATGTGACTGTGGGTTTTGGGGAAGAAGAAGGGAAGAGGTATAGAGAACAATTACCAAGTCTACTCTAATTCTGGGGTCCATCAGCATTCTGCACCATACAGCGTGATCAATAAGAACATATCTTATAACCTTTACAGGTTATTGAAAATGTGCATAAGTTAGGGATACTGGCCAAAGGGTGGCCGCTTGCATCTTTAAAATGTGTAGGTGGTTCTTTAGCAATCCCAGAATCTATGGCCACTTTTCCCTAGAACTAGTTGGTGTTGTGTTTGTATATTTTTACAAATTTATGTAATTAGAAATAGGACTTGATAAGCAATAGAACTTTGATAGATGTTCAGTTAAAGAACTTGTACCTTTTTTCTTCCCTCAGATTAATTTGTGTTT
The DNA here is from genome assembly GCF_029289425.2 of Pan paniscus. NCBI lineage: Eukaryota > Metazoa > Chordata > Mammalia > Primates > Hominidae > Pan > Pan paniscus. Next base: position 25,518,603 of record NC_073262.2, on the reverse strand, counting down.
TATGCCACTATTCAGAAAAAGAAATTTCAGAGTATTAGAATAAGATATAATTTTAAAGTGATTTTATTAAAGCATTTGTTAAAACATTTACTAAATGGTCCCTAATATATTTTTAATACTCACTGTTAATGTTTCTTAAATTCTCACATTCTACAGTTTTGTAATGACAAACTTTCTTATCCATAAAAATCTTTCTTTGGAAATAGCTTATGGTTTAAAGGTGTTTCTAAAAAAATAGTATTTTAAAATTTGCATTATATTTTTGTTTGAAAGATGGTACTATTCTTTGAAAAATCAAAACATTGGCCTTTAGTAGAGAATATATATATTAAAATTGCCTCAAATAATATAAAATTATACTTTTAACATTTCTGTCTTTCCTATTAAATTATGATTTTCTGGAGGATAAGGATCAACTCTTATACAAATCTGAACCTTCATAACTAGCACAGGGCTTGGCCCGTATTGAATTCTCAGAAAATACTTCTTGAATAAGACAATAAATTAATTGCCTCTTTGGTGAAGTTAATATATTCTGTAGTACCCTGGGGTTATGAAATACCCCATGAACTGAAAGGACAAAATCCAAAATATAATGACTTAGTTTCTTAAAATGGCGACAGTTTAGCTTCTTAAGAGGCATTCTGTGGAGGTCATGTTGAGGCTGTTGGAGCATTTAGAATGGTGGACACCAGCTGGCAGGCAGGAACCAAAACAGTCATGGGGTGCGTTTGTCCTCCTGTTACGTTTTGTTCATTTTGAACCAGTTTACAACATTAAAAATGCAGTGATCTTACAATAAAAGTACAGACTTCTGAGGTTTCTTAAAAACTCAGCAGAGCTAACCTCACTAGCCCTTGTGGCAACATTCAGCCAGAGCTGGTAGTGGGTGTTCCTTATAGATGGACACACCCTCTAGATTTTATCACTGTCCAATGGGAAAGAGACATTCTGTGGGATGCATGCTGTGTAGTATAAATATATGGAACCCTACAACTTGGTGTAGGGTGCGGAGGAATCTGTGCTCCACAGTCAGGCAGATCCTTTTGAACTGGCCATGCAAAAACAAATAGGGAAAGCAGGGCCAGAATCAACTCTCGTCCTTAGACTGGCTGCCAAACCTCAGTTCCTGGAGAGAGAGCAGAGGGAGTAGTATAGATCTCCCTCTGCCTGGCTGAAAAAGGAGGATGGCTCTTTAGTGTGGAGTATGTGAAGCGCATGGCAGAAGGCAGGGGGCTTGCTAGGGGCAAAGAAGGGGGCTAAGCCTAGAGATGGTACAGGCAGATTAGGAAGAACTGAAGCAGATGCTGAGAACAACTGACCGGGAGAAATATCTCTAAGGGAAATGGTGCTGGAGCTGGGGAAGGCTTGGAGAGCTATCAGACTGCAATGCAGGTCTCACCCTTAACGAAGGAGAAAGGGAAGGGAGGAAGGAAGGAAGGAAAGAAAGAAAGAAAGAAGGAAGGGCTGGGTAGGCCTTACACTAAACTGTAATTCTTTTTTTCTTGGAGACAGGGTTTCACATTGTCCCCCAGGCTGGGGTGCAGTGGCATGATCACGGCTCACTGCAGCGTCAACCTCCTGGGCTCAAGTGATCCTCCCACCCCAGCCTCCTGAGAAGCTGGGACTACAGGCGCACACCACTGTGCCAGGCTAATTTTTGTAATTTTTTTTTGTATTTTTTGTAGAGATGGGGTTTCTCTTCATGTTGCCCAGGCTGGTCTTGAACTCCTGGGCTCAAGCCATCTGCCCACCTTGGTCTCTCAAAGTGCTAGGATTATAGGCAGGAGTCACCATGCCCAGCCTAACCTGTAATTCTAAGAAAGTTTGACAAAGCTAACAATCCCGAGTCAAAGTTGCCACAGTTGTGCCTTACAGACCTCTTTTTCTACTCAAGTTTGAAGAGCAGTGCCTCCGTGACTTCCATGGGCTGCTTTTCCTGAGAGAGAACTCAGAAGAGGAAGGTTAGCATGACAAACTATATGCCTTCCTCACCACAGTTAATTTGGGGTCTGCAGTGGGTACTCATCTTCTCCTTCCTGAGCTACCCACTCTGAGTTCTCCATATCCCTAATTACCACCTTGGTGGGTCTTGCTGGCTTACTTAATGATGTGACCCAAATCCTCTTTCCTGGGGGAATGAAACCTTTGTAGTCATGCCCTTCAGAGGCTGGGATTGCTGCATGTGTCTGTTCAATTACAGTGGGGTAAGGGAGTATCAGGAGGCACCCACATGGGTTGCCTCGGTTTCATATGTATTCCTCTCTGCCTTACCTGGGTAAAAACAGCCCTGCCTCTTCCTGCCAATTAGGGTCAGTTATCTCTGCCATTTGGTCCCTGGACACAAAGAATCCAGGGTGCCCTCCTGGCAGCTATAACTGTAGTTCAGTGGGACCATTGCTAAGTTCTTTGGCAAGAGGGTAAGGAGCCCAGGACCTCCCTTACAAAGCCCAGAGTTTTGTGAAGGAGAAGCATAGAATCCCCTGGTGAGTTATCAGGAGTGCTAATAAGCGGGGCTACTCCTATTCTTGGTTTTGGGGCCCATGCCATCTTCCTACTGGAGACAGCACCCCGTGGAGGACTCTGATGCAGTGCGTATGCTGCATCCTGAAGGACAGCACCACATCCTTTCAGAAGATCGCCTCCTAGCTGGTGCTTCAGCTGCACATTTAGAAGACAGTTCTAGTGTTCTGTGAGGCCTGCTGCTTATGAGTGGCGCGGTACACTTAATATTGGGATTCCCAATAGAATCCCAAGGCCTATTTTATGATTCTCCCACTGGGGCTCGCCATAAGCTCTATACTGCCTTGTATATACTGATAAAGCATTTAGACTTTATCCTGTGAGCAGTGGGGAACCATTGACAGTTTCTAACTGTGGACCTATATTATTAGATCTTTTAGAAAACTGTAATACAGAATGTTTGGAAAGAAAAGAAACAGTCAGACCAGCAAAAATTAAGCGTCTGAACTAAAATTTAGGCCATAGGCATGATGAAGAAAGGGGAAGTGATTTGAAGAGTATTTAGAAAGTAGGATCAGTAAAATGGGGAAATTGCATGTTGGGAGGGAAAAACTGTCTAGAACAATTCTGGGGTTTGGGGGTCTGCAAAGTAACCAGAAAGGATTTCATGTGTTAAATTTTTGATGCTGCATTTTAGAGTAAAGAGTTCCCAAGGACTATACCACTAAAAGAAACTTGACCTGTGTTGAGCTATATTTAATCAGCTGGATTTTTAAGTGAATCCCAATATTAATTCATATTGAATTAATTTTTTTCTTCCAAAAAATACTGAGCTGGGATAAACTAGAAATGTAATGAACCAGAATATCAATATTGTTTTCATCTGTTTTGTTTTCTTTGTAACACCAGAACCTAGAGTAGTACCTAATACACATTAGACACAGTAAATATTTATTAAATGAATGAATTTTCCCAACTAAATCAATAATCCGAAATTTGTGATTCATTTTTGCCATGAGCATTGAGTTACTACTGGGAGATGTTGAACTTGCAGTGTAATAAATATTGGAGGAGAAATGCTTTGTTCACTCGTCTTGTGGTAAGCAGGACTGATTGTATTAAATTACAGACAATTCGGATGTTTTCTGATTTTGCATGGGCTCGATCTCTATGGCCTCATCAAATCTTCACAGCAGGAAGGGACCAAGAGAGATCCTCTTTTTTCTCCTGTTGATTATAAGCCAAAGGGAACAAATATTTCCAGGCAATATGGAAATTCCTTTGTGACACAATTGTAGGGGAAGGGAAACCCCCACATTCTTACTGGTCCAACCAGTGCAAGCTGCGATTCGATCATTTCCTTTTTTTCCCTCATGTCTAGGAGTTTATTCTAAGAAAATAATGGGGCATAGACCATATAATGTAGTAGCAAGGATGTTGCTCACGCATTATCTAGAACATAAAAATTTGGAACTCTCTGAAATGAGTAATAATAAGAAGTTGAAATGGGGGACATGGCCCTTTAAAATAACTTACATTTTGATCTGTATTGATAAGATTTTATAGTTAAAGCAAACTGGGTTAAAGAGAAACCAACTTCTAACATATAGAAACACTTCTTTCCTCTAATTCTCTCAAGACCTTGCACTATTTCTCAGATACCTGTCCACAATTTTCCCATTGACTTTAATAGCTTGAGGAGAAGCTAGCAGATTCAGAGAAGGCCTAGAGCATTTGGCCAGTTGGCAAAGTGCGAGTACCCCAGAGCCCCAGGTTTCAATGTTTGCTTCCTTCTCTTCACCCTTCTTCAGCACCCAGCTTTCACATGCTTGCTTTATACTTCTTAAAACCTAAATGACCACTTTCCCCTACAGTGACACATTCTTAGCATGTCCAGGATACATTGAGCAAGCCAGCCTCTCTCAAAGGCAGTTCTTTTGTTCACCTTATCTTCTAACTGGCTGAAGACTTTTAAAACCTGGCATATGAAACCAGGCTGCTTCAATTCAAATTTTGAGTCTGCCACTTTCTATAATACAATTATAGGTGACAATTGATCTTCCTTAGCTTACTCATCTGTAAAAACTGGGATTAAGATAATAACCTACCTCAGAGGGTAATTGACGGAGTCAAATGTAAAGCGTGGAATGATTCTTTTCAAATAATCTATCATTTTCAGCCATCAACTACAAAAGAAAGGTGAGGGTGGAGTGTTTCTTTGTAGTACTTCTGCAGGTATGATGCCTGGTCTATTTCATTTCCTTTTGATCCCCTTTTACTGGACTCTAATGATCAGGGCCAGAGTATCTCCCATAGAAGCAGCTGTGTTATATTTTCTTATTTAATTAACGTTGATGTGTTGGTATTTCACTGGGTAATACTCATTCTTCTTCACCCTAGTCCTAATTGGTTCTGAGGTCACAGCTTTAAGTGATTGGATTTTATTCATTTATCATTAATTAAGAACTCTACTGTCCAGTACTGTAGCCACTGGCCACATGTGACTATTTAACTTAAATTTCAATGAAATACAATTAAATTCAGTGCCTCAGTCACACATTTCAGTTGTGGCTAGTGGCTCCCAAATTGGACAGCATTGACATAGAACATTTCCGTCATTACAGAAAGTCTTATTGGACAGCTGACTTAGACCCTTTCTTTTGCTGCCCTTGTTATAGAGAATCACTGTAGCATTTATCCTCACTACCTGCGTGCTCTCATGCACAGACAAGCTGGCAGAAAGCTTCAGATCCCTATAAGCATAAAAACAGGAATTAGAACAACCAGTTATCTCATATCAAATGCCGATCCTTCAAAGACTTTTGATCAAATTCATTTGCCTCTTGTAGGATAATTCTCTACAATATGTGCTCAGGGTGTGTGTGTGTGTGTGTCTGTGTTTCTTTGTGCTTATAAGGAAAAAGACCTTGCAGGATACAGTGTAACTACAGAAATTGTATGGTTTTGATATTGGAACTATGTTATTCTACGTTACAGAGTGAAATCAGAATGAATGTATCATTACCTTTCCTGTTGATTCCTGACTACATTACTTGTATTTATTCCCTTTTGCCTTAATCCCAGGCCTGCCTGCTTTTCCGCTATGAATAACATCAGAATAAGTGACTAGAAAGAGAGGCCAGAAAGTATGCCACCTTTAGAGAGGGGTCATGTAATCAAGGCTTAGTTCTCAGAAGCATAGTTACTCACAGTCCAGATGTCAGGGCGGGGGTCCCAGTGAGCTGAAGGCATCTCAGTGTGCCACTGCAAACGAGGACATTGAACTGCAGGGAAGTTTTATTGCTCAAGTTCACCCTGCTCTTTGTAGCAGAGCAGGAGTCAAAGTTCAAGTTTGCAGTCTGCAAAAGCTGTTCTTTTCTGGTTGCTCCATGCTGCCTCTGAAAATGTTGGTGTCTGTGTGTGTTTCATTTCTCAAAATGTGACCGTCCCGCTGGCTACCTTTAGAGTAATAGGTGTGAGTGTATGTTCGTCCCTGGAGAGGCCTCAAGACATTTTCTCTTTTGTTGTCATAAAAATCGAGTGTGCTTGGCTGGAAAGGTAGAGTGTACTTCACCTGGAGTATTTCAAGGGTAACACCAGACAACCACTTCCATCAAGAGGGTGAAAAACACTTTAGGGAAGTTACTGCCAAAGAAGTGAAGAGAATCCCATCAGGTTTAGGGCTGAGCATTGTAGAAACCAGGAAAGATGCCGTGGTAGTTTCATAGGTCAGGGCCTGCCTACTTCCTTTCGCCAAAGACTCGGAAGACCCACAGGCAGGATAGAGAGAGGAGACCTGGTGGAATACATCATAGTCTGATTATGCGGGACTGCTAAGAGCCCCTTAACTGAGCCGTGTGGAGAACTTCTCAGTGCTGTTTGCTGCAGCCTGTGGAAGAACAGAACACATTTCGGGCTGTTTCTTCCCGCTGGCAACTTTACAGAAGCATTATAAGGTTTCCCAAACTGTGTTGCAAATTAGAATCACCTGGAGAATTCTTAAAATCCCAGTGTCAAGGTCGCATCCCATAGCAGTGAAATGGTAATGGGTGAGAGCCATCATGAGGAGTTTTTCAGGATCCCCAGGGGATTCCGATGTGTAGCAAATTTGGAAACCTTGGCCCTTTTTGATACCCTCTTTCTTTAATCCCAGCACTTTTCTTTAATCCTACCTCTTTCTTTAATCCCACCTCTTTCTTTAATCCCAGCACTTTGGGAGGCCAAGGCGGGCAGATCACTTGAAGTCAGGAGTTTGAGACCAGCCTGGCCAACAACCCTGTCTCTATTAAAAATACAAAACATTAGCCCGGCCTGGTGGCGCATGCCTGTAATCCCAGCTACTTGGGAGGCTGAGGCAAGAGAATTACTTGAACTTGGGAGACAGAAGTTGCAGTGAGCTGAGATCATACCACTGCACTCCAGCCTGGGTGACAGAGCAAGACTCCATCTCAAAAAAAAAAAAAAAAGTGCGTTTTTATTTCTTGATGTCCCAGTTTCTGTATCTGTAAAATGGAGTAATAATAATTACCCCTACTACACTGAGTGTTGTGGGGATTACAGAAAGCACATATGGAAGCACCTTGCACATACTAGGTTGAGCCATATGAAGTTGCTCTTTTTGTAGGTCGAAAATGATGGGATAGTGGCAGTCTAATACTATTCAGTCCTATAGTAAGTGCTCAATAAACGTTAATTGTTGCTGTTATTTTCCATGTAACCAATGTATTTTATTTGAATATAATATTTATATTTGGCAATTTTTATTTAGTTTTAAAGCCATATATGGGCTTTAAAGCTTAATATCAGTTTTCTGTCTGTATTCATAAGTAGTATCATAATTAACATTCATTAGTTAACGGAATGGGAGAGGTTCTGTCTGTGAAACTGTTTTCTCCTTTTATAGGAGAAAACACTTTTCAAATTTGAGAAGGTCTGCCCCAGACCTTCCCTAACTAATTTGCTTCACTTCTGCCTGTGTTTTTATCCTCACCACAAGATGCTGATCTTAGCTTGGGATCAGCTAGAAAGTCTGACAGGTGGTGACCCAGGCTTTTGACTTCTTATAATAGAGCTTGGCATGCCATGGCGCCTTTTGGAAGACCTTTCAAAGGTCTTTCTGAATGGAAAGCAAACGTTCCTGGGCAGTGTCTTGACCCAGATGAGTAACCAGGTGCCTTCTTCGCCTACTGTGAGCTGATTTTAAGGACTATATTAGCTAGCAAGCATGTGCTAGCATTGTTCAAAGTGTACTATCTCCTTTAAACCTCCTAAGAGCCCTGTAAACTAGAGGTTTTAATTTCCCTATTTTGCAATTGAGGAAACTAAGGCACAGAGAGGTTAAGCAACCTTCCCAGTAGCAGTCAGCATGCTAGGCTGAGCTGGCCCACTCCAGAGCCTGTGCTCCTGGACTGTACCACACTGCTTTCGATGCATTACGTATTCTCCTTCACAGTAAGCCTAGCAAGTGGGTAATGGGGCCTGGGGTCTCTCTGCTCTGGAGCCCAGCACTTCATGTCGTTGCTGTAGTGGTTCCTGGTCAGCCTGCTTGTGGCTGTTGGTTGTGGCTGCCACACCCATTTGAAATATGTGTACATTGTGAAATGATTAAATCAGGCTAATTAACTTATCAATCACTTCACATACTTAAGATTTTTTAGTGATGAGAGCATTTAAGAACTATTCTCTTAGCAAGTTTCAAGTATATGATACACTGTTATTAACTCTAGTCACCATGCTATACAACAGATCCCCAGAACTTATTCCTCTTATCTCACTAACATTTTATACCCTTTGACCAACGTCTCCCATCTACCTGTCTTCCCCCATCAGCTCCTGACAAGCATCATTCTACTCTTCCTCTGTGAGTTCAACTTTTTTAGGTCCTACATATAGTGAGATCATAGAATACAATGTTTGTCTTTCTGTGCCTGGCTTATTTCACTTAGCATAGTGTCCTCTAGGTTCATCCATGTTGCTGCAATTGAATTTCAACAGCTTTTTCTCTAAGCCCTTTTATTTCCAGTGCCCAATAATCAAAGAAGTATATCCCTTGTGTACTTATTTGATTATCGGAATGAACATAGAGGTTTATCTGATCTTTATAAAATGTAATGGATCCTGAGCTGGGTTGGCAGTTGGAGGCAACACCAAGACAGATAACCACCTGCCCCCACAGGGCAAGGAGGTACAGGGTGACCTCATATGTAGCTGGAGGATCAGCTGGACTGCCCTGCCCACCTCCCAGCCTCTGCCTTCCTCTTTCATCAGCACTGTGGGGGCAGCTGTATCTCAGGTGGGATGTGGAGGTCAAGGAATTAGATTGGCCTGAAGCATTCAATAAAGGAAGGTTCTCTTAAAGTAAGCTTCTGGGTTATTTGAATTTTAAAAGAAAACATTTGTGAACCTTAAATACATTTCCAGTTCGTGATGATATCAGGCTGCGTGATGAAGGGGGGAACTTTTGATAGGTGGGATGCAGATTTGGGGTAGATTTTAACCACCCTGTACATTGCAAAATGAGACGATTGCCTACTTTCTCTGTTGAAGTTAAGCAAGGTTTAGAGTTGCCATGTTTCTGCTGACTGTGACATGGCATGCTGGGCTGAAAAGTGTCCTAGCCAGGGTGGCAGGAAAACGAGGCTGCCCTTGAAGCTCTAATTGTTTGCCAGCTTTTTTCTGTGGATAGATACCTGAAATACTCTGTGCCTCAATTCCTTCATGTATAAAATAACACACTTTGAATAGGACATTGGTTCCCCAAACTACTCCTCAGAAAACTAGACTAGTTAATAGATGTTCATTAAAAAATAAGCTCTCTGCTGGGGCGGGGGGTGGGGGGTGTCGCTGTTCAAATAAGTGTGGGGAAAATGCTGACTTAAGCAAAACCAAAGAGATTTCTTCACTGCAGCACATTTCAGAGCCTTTAATATGCTCATGTGTATTCTGACTCTTAATGCACAGTATTTCCCATGGATGCCTCTGAGTAAGCTTGATTTGGGAGATGTGGGACAGAACCCTTTGCTGGTCGAATCCAGCCCTGATAAAGTATTACTCAAAGATTTGAAGATTTCCCCGAAAGATGCCATCATCTCAAGATGGCTTTGTCTTCTCACCCTCCTCAGCAGAAACACCCCAAATTCTTTTCTTCTTCCAAGTTCCTGTAGCATGCGTACACATGTCAATATGCACACAACACACACACACATCCCTCTGTTATAAAAGCAGTTATTATGATTACTTCTATATCAAATCAACAAATCAACAAATTGCTATCAGAGACCTCCTATGTCATAGGGGTTGGGGACCTAAGGATAAATCAGATGATGTCCATAAAATTTATGCCCTTAAGGAGCTCAAAATTTAGTAAAAAATATGTCATCTTAACAGTTCTACTACATGTTGGCAATCATAATAACTAATGAAAGCTATACGTGGTATATTAATTCGTATCTTGTCCCTACAGCATAGAAGCTATCGGTCTCATTTTAGAGATGAGGAAAATAAAGTAACCTGTCCAAGGTCATAGTCCTAATAAGTGGCAAAGCTGGGACTTGAGCCAAAATCTGTCAAAATACAAAGCCCATTGTCCTTACGAAATAAGGCCTGTAGCCACCTTAGATAGGTAGAGGCCAAAACAGGAGCAGAGAAGGTGGTTTCTAATTGATCTGGTGTGAGGAGAGGGGATGGGAGGCTTTCTAAAGGAAGTGAACTGAGACTTCAGTAGTGAATTGAAGGAAACCAAGGATGACAGCAGGAGCCAAGGCACTGAATGAGAAGCAGCGTGGTGCACTAGACACCTATTCATAGTGGCGCTGTCAGTTGAGCTGAAATGTCAAGGGGCAAGTGGTAGGCAGGCACCAGATCATGGGAAGGCTTGTAGACTTCCCCTTCTACCCAGAACTGATGCTTCTCATTGCTGCTGGAGCTCCCACTTTACTTCCTCCCCAAAGGTTCGTCTTAGGGTTGTTTTGAAGACAGAATTGGGCCCTAGTTGCCAGTCTGGTTGGAGACTGGAAAGCTTCAATGGGATCACCTTGGATCAGGGAGTCCAGGGCATTCCACAGCTCGCACCTGCCCCTCAGGTTGTGTGTCATCCCTGTCTCTCTCCATTTTTTCCTTCCTTTTTTCTTCCAGATAAGCTGCCCTAGTTGGAAGGAAGGATTATGGATGTCTTATTGGTTTTCATGGATAATGCCTGTGTAGGGTTGATGCAGTCATGTCACCTGGATCCTCTTCCTGCGTCTCACATGTGTGTGGCCTTGGTTCTAAGGATGGCACATCAACATCACACCATGCTCACTATTCACCAAGTGACTGAAGCCAGCATTTCTTCGCATGCTCTTAGCAGTCTTTGTGGAGACTTTTATTTTAAGAATAACATTAATGATTTTACTAAGAGAGCTCAAGAATTTGAGTATTATGCTAGAACTATTAACAATAATGTATATAACAGATACTGTTATCTATGCCTGCCTTGTAGAGCATGATGAGTGGGTGAATGAGTGAACAGGTAAAATAGAAAACAAGGAGGACAATTTTCTTATCCATAGGAGGCTACTCAGTACTTTTTTCTCTAAGAAAGAAATTAACTTAGATGCAAAAACAAAAATGTTCTATTATCAAGGACAACGCTCTTTTATTAATAACCCCTGTATCCTTTTCTGCCTGAGTGAATGCTATGTAAAATCTTATTATATTCTGCTTTGCTACAATAATACACTTCTTCAATTATCATTATTTATAGAGACTTATAAATGAAGATGGTGCATTAAAAGGAAGAATTCCTGCCTCAGTGATACAGAGTTGGGAGCTTATTTGATACATTTTTTTGCCTTCAAATGCAGGATGAGGAAATCCTTCTTTCCTCTAAATAAGTGTGCTAATTAGTTAAATGTGTTTGAAAAGTCAAATTATAGTTTAGGTTGATTTAGCCAATCTTATACCCTTTCACAGAAATAAAACTGCGATGGTCTTTGAGCTGTCAGGAGACATACTGTGTGTAGCTGAAGGTATTGATCACAGATTTGGAGGATATGTACACACATAGATTTGTTTTTAAAACATTCATTGTCAAGTGAGAAATATTGGTTAAGATTTAGAAGTTGGCTGCTAATGAACCCAGTGGTTTGCAAATAGTGGTTTAGCCATAGGGTTTTTACCTAAGCCATTGTTTTGTTGTTGGCTGTTTGAATTTTTTTTCTTTTTCCTACAAGAAAAGAGAGCACAGGCTGGCTCTTCTCTGCTGTAAGAAATTCTGGAAGGACTCTCCACACCTACCAAATTAGTAATTACAGCTCTTTCTTGAACTTAAATTATTTCAAAGGCCAAATGGAAACAACTCTCAGGGTTTTTTGACAAATATTTGGTCAGGATTCTTGGAACCATTGGAAAAACCCTACTCCATGCCAGGTAGGACACAAGATTCAGCATGAGTTGGTTCTTCCCAATCTTGAGTGGGAATCAAGATGAGGCTAAGTGCTTGTTAATGGTTGAAGGTGAGCCGTATTCTTCACGTTCTCTAACCCTTTCTTGACAGCTAGCTACAAGGGCAGATGTTTTAGGCTTTGTGGTAAGGAGGAGAATTTGTGTAGAAAGAAAGGGCATGATTTGTAAATTATGGTGGGAGGGAGAATTCTGGCTTCCTCCTGTCCCCAGAATCCATGGGACTGGGAAGAGTGAGTACTCTGTACTGGACATAGCTCAAAAGGAAGTAGCAGTTTTTTTGCTGTGAGCTGGGCTTCTGTCAACACAAAGCAATGGAAGAAACATTTCATGAAGAGGTTAAAGATTTCAGAGTGGTTTGTTTACATTTGGCTTTCAGACAATGTGGTGAGGGGTGTCAGGAAGGGCAGAAAACCCTTAATAATGTGGGTGAGCAGGGCAGTGCCAAAAACATTGGGTGGGGTGGGAGAATGAACTGGTCTCAAAGCCTCAAACAGAATCTTCATGCCAGCCCTCTAAAATGATGACAGAGTGGCCCAAAACACCTTCCAGTGGGCACTGCCAATAAAACTCAGTTCAAATAGTGCAGAATATCTCCACGGGTGCATAGCAGACAGCATCTGCTTTATAACTGATTACTAGTACTTCTTGTTTCTGAAGATTTGGAAACATGAATAAAAGAAAGGTAAATGCATCACTCCAAATACAGAAATGACTACCTCTATATAGTGCCAAGATAACTCTTTTTTTGATTAAAGGATATAAAGTATATGCCTCATAATCTAATGTTAGATTTGGAACCAGGTTATTTTGAATGTAAGAACAGACCTGGCTGCAATTTAGTTCACTTAGAACTATTATATTGTTTCTGAGTACATTTTACACTTCTGCATTTTTGGAATATCTCTAGGGTAAAAATTCCTGGAAAAAATAAAATGAAAAATGGCATTCTGAAACATAAGAAGAGTTTAATAAAAGACACTAAAGGCAAAAATTTCTTCAGACCACCACCCCCTCCCAATAAATAAAAAATGACAAGCTGTAACTGAAATGTACCTAGTGTTCCATTCCTGCCTGGGAGTTCCTTGACTCCTTTCCCTTCTGGCTGTTTGCACTTGAAAATGCCTTCTTGTCAGTTCTCAAGAACCTTCAGATTGATGGAGAAAGCAAACAAGCACACAGCCAACAAGCTGAATAGCTCCTAGAGTAAATACATCCTTTAGAATTGTGAATACAGTCATGCATATGCATAATGACTGCATAATGACATTTTGGTCAACAATGGACTGCGTATCCAACAGTAATCCCATACGATTATAATGGCTATACTCAATAGACTAGGTGTATAGTAGGCTATACCATCTAGGCTTGTATAAGTACACTCTATGATGTTCACACAACACCAAAATCACCTAACAATGCATTTCTCAGAGCGTATCCTCGTTGTTAAATGATGTATGATTGTATATTACTAGACATACACAACAAGACATCATTTGCCCTTCAGGAATTGAAGTATTTTGATGCAATTGAACTTTAAATCAAATTGGGGCAAGACAGCTTTTCCCTATAACTCTAGCCTTGCCAAGGGGCTCCAGAAAGAGAAATGAACTTTTTTAAAAAACATTGATTTTTATGCAAATAGATTCGCAGTTAAGATTGGGTATGCGTGAATAACTTTCTCCGTCTAGGTGTAGAATAAAGTATCAGTGTCTATGAAGTCCAAGAGAGATCATCTCTGGCTAGTTCTCTATTATTGACATTTTTAAAACCACCTTTAACCTTTAGTTGATAAGGCTTAAAGAAATATTAATGTAAAAAGCATATTTGTTTACAAAACAAAATTTAAGCTAGTGGCTGGATCCTTTTGGAGGACTCTTTTGGAGCCAGAGTTCCTGGCTGCAAGGGACAGAATGCCAGCTCAAACTAGCTTGGGCAAAGGGAGATTTATTGGATGGATATTAAGGCTTCTATAATAATTAAGGGAAGAGTTAAAAACTGGCCAAAAATGCAAGAGTTGAACACAGTTGGGGCTTTTTTGACTCTCTCTCATCACCGTTTCTCTTAGCCAGCAAGTTTCATTCTCTTCTTCCTCCTCCATTATGGGAGGAACATGGCATACACATGTTTCTGCGTGTCACACCTTGGGGGCTCCTGTACCAGAGAAGACTGGTTTATTTTTCCATTCTCACTTGAAAAATATTCAGGAAGACTTCTAATTGGCCAGACTTGGTGAAAATGTCCAACACTGACCCAAATAACAGTAGCCAGTAGGCTGAGCCATGTAAGAACGTGAAACTCTTCAATAGTAACACATGACTGGTTTTAGCAGAAGACCCGTTCCCGTAAGAAGGGGGAGGTATAGAGCAGAATGCATTGCGAATGCCCCCTAGAACTTTGGTTTTATTGTTTCAACCTTATATTTTGATTTGAAAAGTTGTAATGGAATGGTATTCAATTTTTAGAGAAGAAAATAGGTAACGTTCCTACTTGTCAATAGGTAACATGTCAATGAGGAACACTGCTGTCTTCTGGTATTTGCAGAAATATTCACCAGAGCAACCTTTAGCTTCATTTTGCATGCCTAGGCTAATGAGGTTATTCAAACTCTGTGTTGTTGTTGTAGTGGTCATCTGTGGTTTTGCTCTCCCAGCATCTAGTCAGTCCTTCTGCTTCAGCTTGAAACACCTAGGTTTTCCTGTGGGAAACCAATACCTCCCGCACTCTCATACCTTGTGATTTCAATAAAAATGACACTTTTGCTCTGGTTTCAGCTACATGCTAGTGACGCAGCCCTGGGCAAGTGGAATGGCACATTCCTCTGGCCAATTCTTGGTCCAAAGATGGACCTCCCTCCTTTCTTAGAGCTTTTCTTGAAATATTTTGAAAAGAGACTTCTGGAGAATGCCTTTGGAACTGCTGGTGGCTGTAGTTTGGGAGGACCTGATGAGAATAAAAGTAAAAGAGGGGGCAGAGCAAAGTTGAGGGATGAAAATTCCTGAAAACAAGGTTAAAAGTCCAGCCATGTCTAAACTGGATGGTTAGGTGAGACAGTAAAATGCTTCCCCTTCCTTCCCAGTTGCAGTTTTAGTTACAGCCTATTTGATTGGGATTTCTGTACCTTACAACCAATGTGTTCTTGAAAATGCAACTATCTTCGTGAGCTGAACTGTAATTTCTAGTTAGCTCTTTAGCTCCACTTCCTTGTGTTTAGGTATCTGTAGCTGCTTTGCAAGTCACCACAGACCTTAGTGGCTGGAAGGCAGTAACAATCATTTTATTTTCTCTCATGATTTCTATGGGTCGGGAATGTAAGAAGGGCTAAGCTAGGCTTTTCTGGAAGTTTCTATGCTGTTGCAAGGTAACTGTGGCTATGGAATAGAAGGGAGGAGCTGGGATTGGAGCCCCTGGGGGTTGGCTGGGCAGCTCTCTTTTTTATGAA